>NC_138830.1:40228664-40663664 GCF_965183815.1 Platalea leucorodia
GGAATTGTTGCAGTTGTTGAGCAGAAATGCCTTTCGAAGTGTTTTGGGTTGTTTGGTGGCCATACTATGCTATGCTAGGCAGATTTTATAGACTATTAGATAAAAATCAGAACCATTTCTCCCCATCAAAGAATTTGCTCTACTGCCTCTAGGATACCACACAGAAACTTTTCCCCTTGTCTCTCAGACATCAGGAGTGCAGCAGGTGTGTAGAAAGGCAGCTCTGGATATTAGCAGATATCTGAGGAAAAAAAGGAGATTCCTTTTTAAAATTAGGTACAGCTTCAAAGGTTTTGTCTTGTTCTTTTTCTCACCAGGAATCTGGCTGCAATACTGTATGTAACTACTCAAGTTATTGGCATGTGTTCCAGGTTACAGAAAATCTCAGTTGAGGTTATGAAAAATTATTTTAGCACCTACTATATAAGTGTATGGGACTATTTTAATTAGATAGATGTTAAATTATATTTCAAATTTAGATGGTTAATACAAAAACTATTATTAAGGAACATTCCTTCATGTTCTAAATGAATGATTGAGTGTGTCATTAATTTATTTTATGGCAGGAACATGACTAGGGGAAGAAGTTCTAGGTGACTGGATAGTAAGTACAGAGATTTAAGATTTGATTGACCATCAAAATTTCTGTTAACCAGAAAGAACTGAAGAAAGAGTCTAATCACTGACAGAGAAAATCCATTTGCTTCAACATATTAGACTAATGTTTCTTTGTTACAAAAAGGAACATTTTGTTGATTTCTGAAGTATTCAAAATAACAGTTTTAGAGAATCTAATGATTTTTTTGTATTTAGGCACCATGAAATTGATTGTTCTGAATGCCTTGAAAATTTAATCATATGAGTATCTATACACACACTGTTAGTTCTATTAATTTTGAAGAATCACTTATATGTGCACAGTTATAATTTTCTTCTATTATGAAAAGTTAATCCTATATCATGCAGCTGGAGCCTGTCAGACTCTCCTCATTCATACAAAGACCACATAAGACAGTTAGGAGCTTTGGCCTGCAGCACAGGAAGGCTTTTCCCAAAGTCCACATGTCCAAGTTTTGCTGTAGGATCTTCTTTGATTGCAGTTTAAGGCCACCCAGCAATCTTCCTCTCTCTCACCTCTGACACCTAAGGGCTAAAGCTTTTCCTCTGAGCAGGCTGGGCTCTGCCCACTTGTATTACCAGTGTCCCTCTACAGCAGAGCTGGGATATCCCCCACACTGGGAGGCTCCTGTTTGCTCTGAGGGACCTGAGAAAGCATTTTGGTGCTTGCTAGTTTGGCCTCCCGTAATAATTCCTTCTTGGCTATTTGGTATTCTTATCTAAAGTGAGATATGTTGCTGGTCTTCCTACAGCTTCACTAACCATAATTTAAGATTTTCTTTTCATAATTAACAGAAAGCTAAGTCATACTGTATTCTCAACTACAGTGGTACTACACCCTCAGAGTACACTCACCCTCACAGTGATAATGTGTTTTTATAGAATCATAGAATCGTTAAGGTTGGAAAAGACCCTTAAGATCATCGAGTCCAACCATTAACCTAGCACTGCCAAGTCCATCACTATACCATATCCTCGAGCACCACGTCTATCCGTCCTTTAAATACCTCCAGGGATGGAGACTCAACCACTTCCCTGGGCAGCCTGTTCCAATGCTTGACCACCCTTTCAGTGAAGAAGTTTTTCCTAATATCTAACCTAAACCTCCCCTGGTGCAGCTTGAGGCCGTTTCCTCTCGTTCTATCGCTTGTTACTAAGGAGAAGAGACTGACACCCACCTCGCTACAACCTCCTTTCAGGTAGTTGTAGAGAGCAATAAGGTCTCCCCTCAGCCTCCTCTTCTCCAGGCTAAACAACCCCAGTTCCCTCAGCCGCTCCTCATAAGACTTGTGCTCTAGACCCTTCACCAGCTTCGTTGCCCTTCTCTGGACACGCTCCAGCACCTCAATGTCCTTCTTGTAGGGAGGGGCCCAAAACTGAACACAGTATTTGAGGTGCAGCCTCACCAGTGCCGAGTACAGGGGCACTATCACCTCCCTGGTCCTGCTGGCCACACTATTCTTGATACAGGCCAGGATGCCATTGGCCCTCTTGGCCACCTGAGCACACTGCTGGCTCATGTTCAGGCGGCTGTCGACCAACACCCCCAGGTCCTTTTCCGCCAGGCGGCTCTCCAGCCACTCCTCCCCAGGCCTGTAGCATTGCATGGGGTTGTTGTGACCCAAGTGCAGGACCCGGCACTGAGCCTTGTTGAATCTCATACAGTTGGCCCCGGCCCAACAATCCACCCTGGCCAGGTCCCTCTGCAGGGCCTTCCTATCCTCCAGCAGATCGACACTTCCACCCAACTTGGTGTCATCTGCAAACTTACTGAGGGTGCACTCAATCCCCTCATCCAGATCATCAGTGAAGATATTGAACAGAACCGGCCCCAACACTGAGCCCTGGGGAACACCACTTGTGACCGGCCGCCAACTGGATTTGACTCCATTTACCCCCACTCTCTGGGCTCGGCTGTCCAGCCAGTTTTTAACCCAGCGCAGAGTGCACCCATCCAAGCCATGAGCAGCCAGCTTCTCCAGGAGAATGCTGTGGGAGACAGTGTCAAAGGCCTTAATAAAGTCCAAGTAGACAACATCCACAACCTTCCCCTCATCCACTAAGCGGGTCACCTTGTCATAGAAGGAGACCAGGTTAGTGAAACAGGACCTCCCTTTCATAAACCCATGCTGGCTGAGCCTGATTCCCCGGTTGACCCGCACGTGCTGTATAATGGCACTCAAGATGATTTGTTCTATGACCTTCCCCGGCACCGAGGTCAGGCTGACAGGCCTGTAGTTCCCCGGATCCTCCTTCTCACCCTTCTTGTAGAGGGGCGTCACATTTGCTAACTTCCAGTCATCTGGGACCTCCCCGGTTGACCAGGACTGCTGATAAATGATGGAGAGTGGCTTGGCCAGCTACTCTGCTAGCTCCCTCAGTATCCTCGGGTGGATCCCATCTGGCCCCATGGACTTGTGCGCATCCAGGTGGAGGAGCAGGTCAGTGACTGCCACCTCTTCAACAACTGGGACTTCACTTATCATCCATATGAGATCAAGTGGTATTGAAACACAAAAATCCTGTCATAATTGTAACTTCAGTTCAAGGAAGAATCTTAGCTTTGGTTTAAGGCTGAAATATTAGCCACATTTTCCTCTGAAAGTGTAACAAATTCCAACAAGTACTAGCTGGCAAAACCAAGACCATATAAAAAGCTAAATATCTGATTATCAAATTAAACTGTTTATTTTTGATATCTGAGTATTTCTGGGATTACAGACACGAACTAAGTACATTCAAACTCTGTCATATAATTCTGACTCTGCAGGATACTGCGCTTAGAAAACTTTTATTTTTTTCCTCATGTATCCAGCATTGATTTTAATTTCATTTTCCCAGTGGAGTACTGTTCCAACTCAGGAACTGTAATGTCCTTAATGTCCTGGCAGTTAATGAGTCTCACAAGGGAAAAAGAAAAAAAGAAAAAAAAAAAATTTAGTACTTCTCTGTTAGGGTTTAATCTCTTTGAGAGTAACTGCAACTCTGATTAATTTAGGAATGACTCCTCTGCAGACTATGAAGTATTTCTGATTCAAACTGGTATCAGGGAGAGCAGAACTGCATCTCTTTTTTTGGTGGAAGTCAAGGATAAAAGCTCTTTAAAATTGTTTTAATAATTTACACTATAACAAAGTTGAAGATAGAGGCTTTAAAGGCCATCTTCTAGCTGAGGTTTCTTTAAGATGTGTCAAAAAAGCCAAGAGCTGGCAATAAGCTAAGTAAATATGTAATGGTCCAAGCATATGCATTAGTAATGACTATTCTAGTGTGCAGTTGCGCTGGCCACTATGTAGAAACTGTGAAGTAGGAGCAGTATCTTTGTTCAACAAATTTAAGTGTATTGTACTCTTCCAGCAGTGTAATGAACATCTGCACTGAGTGAAATCCACCGTGTGCCAGGGGTCAGCACAACTTAGTCACCCCTTAATTCCCACTTATGTGCTGCTTTGAAGGCTTAGGTGATTCCCAGTCCTTGTGCTAACATACCGCCCATGGGTAAACCCCCTGCGCACTGCAGTAGCTCCAGGGGCTTGTTACAGCAAGTCTTACTTTGCCAAAAGAGAGTCTAGAAATCTGTTGCAGTGCCTAGCAGTCAGTACAGCCTAAGCTTAGTTTTCAGCTGGGTGAAGGGGACTTTTCTTACTCTCCACTTGATTTCTACCATCTGGTCACCAATCAGAAGACGCACTAGTATGTATTTAAATGTAATCTGCTGCGCTGATGGCAATATTATAATCAAGCCATAACCTGTTAGCACCTGTGAAATCTTGTCAATGAAGAGCTGGAAAAGGAGCCAGAGGGATCTGGAACTGGATCCCCAGCTGTACCCGGTTCAGCAGGAAGGAAAGGACATGGGGGAGTAGGCAAAGTCTATATATTCTCATAAGCACAGCTTTGACCTTCTTAAGAAGCCCTGTACAGGGCCTTCCAATATACAGTGGATCCCGTGAGTCATGCTAGAGGCCAGGCAGGTCCTGTGCCTTGTACGTGGCTGAAAAGTGGTGGCTACCTGGGGTGGGAAGGCACTTACATACAATAGTGTTTCAAAGTGTTCACCTGTTATGAAATTATCATAACGAAGTCCTCCAGAGAAAGTTCATTAGAATGCTGCTCAGCTGCTGTCAACAATATCCCAGCAAGTGTAATTATATTTCTCTAGGACCGTTACTACATAATTACGCATCTGGCATAAACTGCATTATATTCGCACAATATTGAGAGATGCATTTTAGTGTGTTGAGTGTTTGAACTTAATTTGACCACCTTTCCCTTTGAAAAGTTCAATATCAATGTGAGAAATTAGAACTGTTAACAAAAAAAAATCAAAATTCAGGTTAGATCTGAAGTGCACAAATGCAAATATTTTAACAAGGTACACATTGCTGCTTACAAGAGGAATACACTATCAAAATGGTCACTGTAGTGTATAGAGCTGTTGAAAGATGGTAGTCTGCTTTTACATAATCTATGTATGAGACCATAGATGTAAAATTAGTGCTAACATTCTCAGAACCTCCCTGGAAGACTTGAGAGTGTGTTGATTCTGTAGATAGCAAATAAATGATCAGACGACTAATAGTCTGCAAAAGGAGATGCCTTGCAGGCTGACAAAAAAAGCCCAATTTTATTTTGCAGCAATGGATTGGAAATAAAAACGCGCTTATGACCTCTGTCAAACTTTTACAGAGATGCAGGGGTAGCATTGTTAAGAAGAAATTGAAGTGCAGAATACAGAATGCATAAACTCCTTTGAACTATTTCAAACTACAATTTTAACTTGCAAGTAAATTTCTCAGATCAGCTGTAGGAAGATACTAATTAAAAAAACAATTGGAACGTATGCCTTATTGTGCATCTAGGATCCTAGACTTTAATCTGTACCACATCTGCAAGAATCATCTTACTTCTTTTCTCTTATAGTAGAGGGAAAGGGGCAAATTTCATTCAAATCCACAGTTACAGAGACTTCTGAATAACATCACGAAGCTCAGACATTGTACTCAGTAACAATTCCCACTGTCTTCAAGGGGACAGACCCAAATTTCTTTGAAACCCTTTACAATAAACATATATTGTATATGCAAATGATTCTAAACCAGTTTCTGGTGGTTTCAGAAGGCCCCTGAACCAACCCACAATGTTTGCCAGACACCACTGATTTGAAGTTGCTTTTTAGCATGCGAGACTTAATTCAGTTTGGCTAATGAGTATCTTGAACTTGTCTTGATCACAAAGGCAATTCCTAAATTTATCCAAAACTTTCATCAGTCAGTGGTAGTTTGCCTGATCAGAGAGTGAAATAACATTCCCTGGGACCAGCACGTTTGTTATATAGCAGTAATTTCCTCCCCTGACATTGGACAATAGTACTGCTTGATGTGATTAGGTTCTAGACAGAGAAAAAATGATCAAAATCCGTACTTTTTGGTCAAAACTTCATATTTAAAGTCAATTCACAGCAACATCTGGTTTAACTGGTAGGGTAGTAAATAAAACAAGGGTTCAATATCAACTCCAGCCATCAGAGTATCTAATCACCTTAGCAGATGAATGGATTAATTGAACACTGCATAAAACACTGAACATTTTCTTCTGTTAATCATTCACTGATTCACCTTGAGGGTAGGATAAGTGGGGGATTAACCTAAACTTAATTTGTTCCTTCTTAGGCCCTGTACTTGGAAAGAGCGTTACTGTATTCACTCAGCGATTCACTCACTGGCTGCACTGACTGACACCTTATCCTTTCAAAGGACTGGCAGCTTTTCAGAATTTATAAAAATATCTGCTGCGTTATATAGACCTCTATACGCTGGAGGTGTTAACATGTCTAATTATTTTGTGATAGTAAACTCACTTTTATACTTTGTCCTTTGATGTCAGACTACTTAGAACTAGAAAAACTACGTATTACTAGCTGAAGCTTGGGAGTAAGTATTTGCAAAATCTTTCTGGTGATGTATTGTCTCAGCTAAAAGAGAAAGTACAACATCAGCATCTTTGAAGGCCGTTTCCCTGAACCTGTTCAGCAGAGTTAGCAGAGTGCCACAGCTGGCTATCTTATCTCATTTTACAAAACAGTGCCTTAACTTTGTCATTTGCTATAGTAGCCAAAGCAAATAAATATTGGTCATGCTGTGAAACATTACGGTTTAAAGTCACTGAAACTTGTACAATGAGTTCCAGAAGGTATACCAACCAATTCCCGTGGAATATATGTTCTTCCAAGGGTAAAGCCATGGGGGTTTTAATCACTGGAGATCAGTATAATGTACTGGGTGTGCAGGAAGTCCCACAGCCTGTCTGAGCTCCTAGGAGAAGCAGGTTTCCTAACTGGTATGTCTGAGAGAATTCATGAGCATCTTTGGGTAAACAAAGGATTAAAGCGACATCGCTATATCTTATCTGATATATATTTGAAGTTATCATTTTAAGGAGATTTGCCTTCATTGCCAAACACTAGTCAATAAATACAACAACATTATACTGTATCATTCAAATCATAATTCACTGCTCTGTATTCTCCAGTTTTCACGTATGATCAGTTAACTAGTCTATGCTTTTGCTAGAAATCTCAGTTGATCACTTATTTTATGAAAAAATAATCCATGGCTGAACCTTTTTCTTTTGAAAGTTATAAATTAAAATCAGTGGACCCTGTTAAGTGCAGCTTCACAAATTAATATGAAATATAGTGCTTTTTCATAAGGTTTGAGAACCAGATTTAAAAGCATATTGGTGTTTGTGCACAGCAGGCAATAATGATCCATTATCCTGCAAGCAGAGGAGCTAGCAGCAACACATAAATAAGAAGCAATTGGACCATCTGCTTTGATTTCTGTAGCATCCCCAGAGGATGTGAGCAGGAGCTGACACTTCTCTCCATCTGCCCTTACATTATCAATTACAGTTAAATTATGCTGCATGCTACAAGGCTGGCAGATATGGATTGTAGATTGTGGCACCTGAAAAATATAGAAGAAAATACATATGTTGCAAGCCAGCTGTTTATTTACAAGTTCTTGACATTTTTCCTTGCTTTCTTTGATGCCTTTTTCTAGAGCTTCTAAGAGACATCTCTGCTTAGTGTGAAATAGAGAAGAAATTAGGTGTAACAGTATAGCACCAGACACAAAATATACCGGTTCCCTGTTTTATAGTTGAATCCTGAATGGAGTAGAAAGCATCAGGTAGAGCAGATTTTAAATTTTGAAAAAATAAGTTCTGAGTACATCTGGGTCAGTTGCTGTAGCCAGTGTTTATAAAGCATGTTGGAGCAGGAGGGTCAACGCACCCTGTACGTTTTCTGTAGCTTAGAAATCACGTGTAAAACTGTAACTTTTATGAAATGTTAAGTGTTTATGAAAGCTCGGGGAGTGGTAGATGCTGGAATTGAGGGCCACAGTTGCCGTGTGCTGTAAGCAAGCGCTCTGTCGAAGTGTCTTACCGCAACCCATAGGAATGCTACTCCCTTTCGACCGGGGATAATTTTGTTGTAAGTTCATTCAATTTTCGACCTGTTTGATGGATGGTTGCCAGTCGTGCTGAATTGCATTTTGGTTTTGTGGTATGGTATTCTGGCCATTGAAGCTGACATATGAACACTACTTAACAACTTTCCTTTTGCCCTGACGCAATTGGAAGCCTGGCGCATTCATCAATCGCACTAGCCAGTTAACCAAGGGATGCTCCAAGGCAAACGCACTCCAAACTTTGAACATTGTGCCTTTCTCATAGTTTCTAACACTACTCCTTGCATTTTCAATATCATTAGCTCTCTCATTAAACAAAGCCTTTAGCAAGTGCTACAAAATAATAAAATTGATTACATATGTTTTAATAGCCTCTTGCCAATGCTGTCTGATCAGTACAGGCTATTAGAATACTGCACAAGACAGAAGTTAACAGGAAAAAAAAAGACTCTGAAAAGACCAGAAAGAAAAGCTTGAACACAAAGTAGCAAATAGCATGCAGCAAAGAAGGGCTAAAAAAAGGGATTTGTCTGCATTATGACTACCTTTTACGATAAGCAATTTAAAGGTGCTTTCTCTTCCTGAAATTCCAGCAGAGGATTGTCATGGGTGAGCTTTGGGAGTTCCAGAAAGGAAAGATGGGCTATCTTGCTATATATGGGCTCTATCTCATATTCTTACAATTGCATATATTTTACTTGTTTTGTCTGTTTATTGGGAGCATTTGGCATCAGCAGTACTGCTATCTGAGTGTATTGCAGGCTCTGCCTCCTGTGTCTTACTCTATAGGACTTTCTGGAGGCCATTCCACCCTCTCTGAAGTGAAGGGTTTTTGTTAACTTCCGTCTAGAAAGCAAAATATTTTGCTCCCTGGTTCTCTTCCCTGAGTGCGCCGAGGACTGTCTTTTCCTTTTTTCGTTGTTTCTTGTGGCTGTTTTTGTACCTGCCTCATTATGCTACAACTTCTTCTCCCTGAATTTGCTTTTTGAGGGTTATGTTGACAAGCCGACTTTTCCAGGAGGGGAAACATGGTTCTTACTGGCTTCACACGTGTTCCTCTCCACATGTGTTAAAATGATAATATTACTCTCTATTGCAAAGTGATTTATCATGTGATGGATATGAGAATTGTCCTTGGATAACGAAAGGCAGAGCCCTACTCAGGATCCCAAGATACAGGCAAAGTTGCCTTATTTCCTCATTGAAGTGGAATTTATCAATATGTTTGTAACAGGATACGTTGGTATCTGTCCTGAGCCTGCTTGCTCTAGCAATGTTGTTATCCTTGGCATGGACATGTAGGAAATTCTCTCTTTATCAGCCCACTGTTACTGAATATGCCCTTGGAGAGGCCAGACCTTCCCTCCACTATTGTTCACAAAGTCCAGACTAAAGCAGCAAACTCTGGGTCCATTAGTATAGTTGTTGTAAGAGCTTTAAAATTCTTGTGAAATGAGACTCTCCCAATCTTCAGGCCTTTATTCTGTGTGTTTATGCTAACTTTATGCTAATCTGACAGTTTCTATGTGCTTGTCTGTATCTGGCCACTCGTTCATTCAGGCCTACGTAGAAGACTAAATTGTGTTATTCACAAGTGACTGAGATACTTGGATGTGACGTTGTTAAAGAAAATATGTGTTTTAGAATCAACCTACAAGACTTGTCCAAACCATATAAAATGATTGTGATGGAAAAGTTTTGATTTTAAATGAAAATGTCTTAAAATTAACTGAAATTGTCTCACGTTCCAGACTTACACTGTTATTATTGAACAATCCTTTCTTGCTGCTTTGTTGCTATGAAAGCTCAGTATTTATTTTCTTCTCTTTAGGTGGGGGAGAGGGGAAATCAGAACAGCTCTGTAGCACCACGTACTGTATGAATTCTGTAACAAGCCAGCATCTTGCGGCACCTTGGTAGCAAACTGACTTAAAAATGTTGGATTTTTCCAGTGGAGCAATAATAAGAGTAAGAAATCTGTAAAACAGAACAGAGCCGCCAAAAATTCTAAAGTAAATTAAACACATTTCACATTCTGTATATAGCTCACAATAAGCCATCAAAAAGAATATTTGTGAAATCACTAAGAAAATTTTTACTTTCTTAGTCATCACTTTAAAATCTTTTTTTCTACCAGTTCTGTGAAGTAGGCTTTCAATTTGCATGTTTATGTATGGCAGATAACTATGTGAAAAACATTAGTTTTCTAGTTTACATATGTGGTCCATAAAACTAGAGTTACTAGCTCAGTGGGTAATTATTTCTATGAAATTATTATAATAGCTTTGAACAAGGATTTACATTACTATGGTAAAATAACTAACAGTTATGTATATTATATTTCATTTTTCAGCAGCAAGGTTTGTGTTTTGAAAGATTGTCCCTCAGAAATTGTATATCTTCTGGACAGGGAGGGACAATAAATGAATGTGCATATTGTTTACACTTGCATTATAAAGAACAATGCAAGTTATGAATCTGTAACTTAGCTAAAAACTCACTGAAAACAAAAGAATGAATTTGCCATCTTTTTAAAGAGCTTTTGATGAGGTACTTTGTTCGGGTTATTAATCAGATAATCTTTATTAATCAGGTGTTTTGTCTAAGTAATAAATTGTAAGACATTTTGTAAATTATGGAAGGCAAATTCTGTCTCTTCTCTGTCAAAGCCCAGAACGGAGGTTCAAGTGCTGTGAATATCGTATAATGTCTCTGTGTATGTTATAAGTAGAAGTAATAAGAATGTCCCTAAGAAAGGCTTCAAAACTGCCTTAGTAAAGCTCAGTAAAAACCAAGGCTTTTAAGGCAAAAGCTATCCTAGACCTTTTCACACTGCTAACCCTGAGTGATAGGAAGTTGCCTAAATCCAAATGCTCTAAGTTCACTTCTGGCATCAAGGTTGAAATCTTTGACCTCAGAAATCAGGTTCTTGCTTTTTGCCAGAAGTGGACCTTTGAAAACCAGTGCTGAAACACCAGAAAAACAGGGAAGGGAATGGTTTTAAGTCCACGACAACGGGACTTAAAAGAGTCCAAACTGACAAATGTCAACATAAAAATATTCTGTGGTTGATTACAATTAAGTAATTCAATATCTTACAACTTGGGGACCTGTCTGGCTAGCAAAGAGAGAGTCAGGCTCCCCAGGGACACCAGAGCCCTTGGCAGACCACCTGAATGCGATGTCTTGGTCCTTGGGTGATGCGGGTGGTACCAGACATGCAACTTGGAGTTGGAGCTCTTAGAGTATTGGCCTTCCTACATTCATTCATTGCTCTTAGCTCGTTATAAACTTGTCAGAGTGCTGTAAATCCCTTTCCCAGGCAACTCTGAAATGTTTTTGGTTTTAACTGGAATGTAACAAAATGTCGAATTCTCGCATCCTCCATAAAATGGAAATAACTTTGTCTATGTATCTCGGCTCAAGGAATAAGGGGTTGGTTTTCACTTAGGCTTACCATCTCCCTTTTTCTTTTTTTAAACACAAACAGAAATTAATTCAAAGAACACATGTGTTTCTAATAGCTTTTGTTGTAGCAAATGGCAGAGGTGAGAGATATTGCCAGTTCCTGTCCATCCAAACTTGCATATCTAGAAAAGGCTATATACTGCCATTTAAAGATGCTAATAAATAATTTTCTTTTAGTTCAACAAGTGTCCAGTGCATTTTCAGGATAAGAGCAGAACTGAAAGGTACAGTTTCTAAATCTGTGCTAACTGCATTAATAGTGCCTTTTGTATTTCAGTTGCTCTGAACTCTGAATTTTCTCTCATGTCAATAGCCTATCTTTTCAGAAGTCTACTGATTAAGTAAATAATTTCGTAGCATGTGAAAGTCTTTGTATTTAATTTGATGGGATGGGAAGCTGCATCTGCCCCTTAAAGTCTAATTAACATGGAGACTTATCTCCTCTGATGAGTTCATAAGCTGTTCACAGACAGTTGGGATGTAGCAACTTTGCAAGACACTGTTTAAAGATCTCTGACATCTGAGAAAGCCACAAAATCCAATAATCCTACTTTCAGAACTCCAGGGTGTCCTCTGAGATCAATCTCATATCTAAACATCACATAAAGGGAGTGCATTGCGTTATAGACTGGTTTCTATTGAACACCAAGTAAGAAGTAGCATTAGACATTCTTGAAGAAGAGCTTTTATCAGGGGAATAGAAAAGGTTGTCAAATTCGGAAAATTTTACCCATGATTAAAGCAGTACGATGAAAATTGTTACATTTTTAACAAAGGTCAGCTTATTCTCCACAGAGCTCTCTTGAGAGTATCCAGCAAATTATTTATTGGGAATAAAGTTGAGCAGCTTTCATGTTTATCTATGCACGTCAACAGAGCTGGCATTAATTCTCTTGTCTCTAATCACCATGCTATCATGTCAAGTATCCTTTCAAGTAGTCTTGGGTTCTGGTTTCAGTTGTGCTTTTGGTCCACATACATTTAGATAAAATTTCAAGGCAGTTTTAAATACTCTCTGAAAAAAGGTAATGTATTGGTCTTCTCATTATCCTTGTGTCTGTATTTTCTTACATACTCAGGCCACTCACATTCAGTCTGCCATGCTGATATTTCACAGTGTATTATTCATAGTGTTATAAGTGGATCTAAGCATTAAAGATCTTTATACCTGCTTTGCAACAAAACCAGAACTAAACAGGAACTGGTGCTATAAGTTTTAAATTGGGCTGTTTAACCCAATACACCAGCCATGGTGTGGAGTTATTCCAGAATACCTCAGGGGAACACACTTCAGGAGCATGTTTTACTTTGCTCCCAACAGGAAAAATTCCCATGCTGTCAGGCACTTTTGAATATTGGGCTTTCAGATAGTCTTACAATATTTAATATAAAGCTCTAAATTCTCAAATGGAAGGTCCAGATGCAGACATAGCCTGAGCAAATGCATTCCTGTGTCTGTATGATCAAACTGTGTAACTGCTTATACAAACTAATATTTCTATGTGCATTAATAATGATGTAGTGGTATTCAAATACCACAATACTGCAGAAACTTTGCTGGGATTGTTAAACCAGTTGCGGTTTTCAAATATGTGATAGTGAAAGACTTCTTCTTGAATCTTAACCTCTGGATTTCTAATATTTACCTCTAAGAAATAAGAGGAGTTTGTCTGGAAACTACATTTGAAGATTTGGATTCTGCCTCAAACTTTTAACATTTTAAACTGGTCCCATGTTGGACTCCTCCCTACTTTCCTAGTGCCTGTCTGTTCTCACTGAGAAATATCAGTGTTGAGACACACAACGTTTATGAGCAAAAGGAAAGTAGTAGTAATAGATGCAGTAAATGAAGCAGAAATATTTTGTGTAGAGCTAAGAATGGGTAGTATTGTGTACTAACTGTGCCAGACCTCAAAAAATACCTGTTTAACGTGTCCTCTGGGAAATATGATAAGTTGATGTAAATAATGACTACAGAATAATCAGAGTAAATAAGATTTGTTTTCTTAAACTGGCAGTTAGTAGATGATAGCAGTTTCTAATACCAGTATAATTCTGCTAGAATACAGGCAAGGGGATACAAGCGTACTCAGCGTTAAAACCTGTCCAGAAACAATGCATCGGTAACACAAAACTTCTGATCAGCTGCTCCAAGTTGGCATTTGCCTCATAAATATCATACCTAGATGTCTATTCTGTATTTCCTACAACTGCTAAAAAATTTAGGCAACTCAGGTTTCATCACTCTGAGGATGATTTCCAAAGCACCATTAATTTGCTAGTGGTCAGGATATTCTGTTGAAGCATGTATCCCATTTTAATAATTTAATATTGACGATATACACCTATTTATCTACCTGCACAAACCTGTGCTGAGGCTTAGAGTTCTGAAATGCAAATACAATATTTGTACTGTTGCATTGGAACATTTGCTAAGAAGTACAGCTACAGGTACTGTGGTTGTGGGGGGCATTTTGTGGTGTCTGTATCCAAAACCCTAACTGTGACATCCCTTTTGGCTTGCAGAGGAGTCAACAGAATCATGTTTCAAGACATTTTAAAATTCTCTTTTAATTCATTGTAGTGGTTTACATGTATATTACATTTTCTACTTTATTCTTTGACTTCAGTCAATACGTATCCAATGTAAGTGCAGTTCATTTATAAATAAATTGATATTCTGTCCCTCATTACCTATATTTCTAATGCATTCTGATACATTAGTAAATAGACTTGTCTGATTAATCATTAGCACATGAAAAGAATTAGCTGTCTACTGCCAAATGGAACTATTGACAATGATAATAAGACCAGCTACTGTATCATCTGGAAGCTGGTGTTTTACAGGAAGGCTGAAAATGGGAGGTATTCCATTTGTACACTGAAACTGAATGACAGAAGTCATCTGTCTGTGTAAAAGAAAAATAATAATTTCTCCATATGCCTTCATGTATTTCTACCACTAAAATACAATAATGCCTTTGTACCAAGGGTATTGATTGGACTGCTTTCATGCCATCTTCAGTTTATTATTCAGACAGAGGAAAAAAAGATAAATGTATTTTCCTTCCAAGCAACATGTGTAAGTTTCTAGGATAATTATGCAGAGAAAAAAAGAAAAGCAAAAAACACCCTGTCCTGAATATTGTATCATTTTGCTACTGTAATTTAGCTTAGCACATCTAGAAGGGTCGCCACCCCAGCATTTGAAACTAGTCATGTGATTTTTCCTTTTTGTTTGTACGACTTAAAAGCAGGGCTCAAAAGCATTCCAGTACAATTGCCATAAATATGCAAGTTAACTATATGATAAAAGCAGCAACTTAATTTACCAAAACCTTGTGAATATTTTTATTATGGTTAGTACAATATCTGCATTGTATGCCAAATATTTGTAACAGGTGATGAACCACCACCACTGTTCAGTGCAGTACTTGCACCTTTTCTCAGATGCTCAGAAATTCACATCATGTGGAATGTTTAGGAAATGCTGACAAGAAAGCTGAACAGGATTTTATTAACACATTGTTAGCCTTCCAATATGTTCAAATAATACACAGTTAGCAAAGGCAAAAAGGTGTTAACCATATTCTAAATATTTTTAATAAGCACTGTATGCAATTAATTGCATCATAGCACATGCAAGAAAATGCAAATATCTAATTCAAACACCTTGAGAATTTCCCCTTGACTGAGCAGGATTTATCCTGGCAAAGCGAAATGGTGCAGAGACCACTAGCTTCTGCTATTCACGTTCATCCCCTGTATGACCCATAGAGGCCACAGGCTGATCCAGAGACTTGTTAGTGTTTGCCATACCGGACCTGTTTACTCTGCAGAAGTCTAGCATAGTGGCCTTGGAGGTGCTGGGCTTGCTACCCCTGCTTACGAGTGGATCTTCTGCTTCTCATCTCTTACAAAGGCTCTCTGGGCTTGTTATGGCCACCCATGCCTCCACTGGCCTACTGTCTGCTACAGCCTCTGGCAGGGTGGTAGGACTGGGGTCCCTTGGTGCCGTCACCAACCTGTCACACATTTGCACCTACCAATTGCCCAGGTCAGGGCTGCTTTTCTGCAAAAACCCCTGTAGCTATTCCTGAGCCTTCTTACTATCTTTTCTCTCAACTTGGTAAAATATAAAGAGAATAAGGGAGAGCATAAGTAATCAAAATGAGAATTTTTCTGTATATATTTTTTTTTCTTGCGTTTAGATTTCTTGCACTTAGTCTTCACCTTTGAAGAACTGAGGAAACCTGTAATTTTAGAGACTCATTTCAGAACACCTTTTGAAAATTTGGACCTTGTATCCATATTTTGGAAAGTAGCATCTTCATTTTTTAAAATTAAAAGCAATCGTTTCAGATTAAGTCCTTTTTCATGTGACATTGATTAGGCAAGTAAATGTGAGTAGTGTGCCAAAAAGCAAATTTATTCATAGATAAGATAAAATACTTTTTGTGTATCTGTGATAGCTAAAAACTGATAGAGACTCCACTAAGAAGGTAAACTATATAAAATGTAGAATGTAAAATATTCAATCCCTCAATCCTTTATGAGGGCCTGAGGTATGATAGTGCCTTATATAGCAGCTATAGCAGCTTATACCTTACTGCGTTTAGATTTCTGATTCTTTTTGTAATGTTTTGGGTTAAGAAATAAGAGAGTGCAAGATGCTGCTTAGCATGCTTATGTAAAAGTTACATTTTGTTTGTGTGGTTCAGTTGTAGATATGAATGCGAAAGTGGTATGCAACAAGCAGAAATTAAATTTGTAAATGTGTCATATCTAATATGCATAGGATTAAAATACAGCTATAGTAATTAATGCATTATCAAACACAAAAGCCAAATAAAGGACAGGAAGCAACCAAAAAACCCAACCTGTGGGGAAAAAAACAAAAATATGACAGCATATCTGTGTATATTTGTTTGTCTGTGGGAGGAAGTGGCAGACTGCTACCCATAAGTCAAATATTTGCAAAGGAGCTATTTTCAGATCCTTTTAAAATTCAGTTGAGAAGAATACATCCATATATTAAATTTAGGGAAATTGAAAAGACTAAGTTGGTTCAGAATAAAGACCTAATCTGCAATCTCTTTAACCATTCCCTTATTTATAACCGAGTATGAGTAAGGCCATTTATATTAATATGGATTCACAGGATGGGGCTGTGAAGTTTGCTGTATTCAGCTTTGTTACTACCGTATTTATAGTGTTTAGATTGCATAGTATCAGTGCTTCCTAGGTTCACTTACCAGTGCTTTTGAGACTCTGTCCAGGGACCTAATTAGTGCTTGAATTTGCAGTTCCCTTGTAAGAAAAGTGCTACATTTAACATAAGTCAATGGGACTTTTACTTTTGCAAAGACTGTTGGATCAGGCTTTTACTGTATACAAGAAATATTTCAGCTCGATGACCTTCTCTTTGCCATATTTGAAACTGAAGCAAAAAGAAGGTCATTGTTTTATGAAAAATATTAAAAATTCATTATATGTTTTGGTTTCTGCACTTGGATTCCTGGAGTAAATAATACTAATGGTATATTTTCAACATGTCTCTTAGCAATTACTGTATATTATGTAAATACTAGCAGGTAGCATACAGTAAATCTGCAACTGAAGAAATATTGACTTGAAACAAACTCATTTTAATTGAGAAACAGTGAACTTTTTGTGCCTTTTTACTGGTCTCAGATTCATGGTGTAACAAATCCTTAATTTCCTAAGACGGTACGCAGAGAAACTGTAAAATGCTATTCTCACTGTTCAGGGAATAAAGCAAGCAGAAAGACATTTTTACTAAAATAAACAACTTGACTAAAACCAATGCTGTAAAGTGCAAGCGTGAAAATCCCACTTTAATTGTGAAAGAGAAAAAATGCATCCTCACTATGAATAAAGATACACCCTCAGCAGCATGTACAGCAGGGAATAGAGTGGATAAATACCAACATACTGCAGTGATGCATGTTCATAGAAGGCAATGACAATAGATCATAAGTTTCCTTCATGACTACGTATTGCTTTTGTTTTCTTACTCAACGCAGTAACATTGCTGAATGCTTTAATGAAAGGTGTTTTCTAGCAAATTACCTCTTTGCAGTACTATTTTGAAAAAAGAATGCTCTGGAGTGCCATTCAGTGTGTCCTAGCTCAACACATTAGAATAGTGTGAGTAAGACATAGCAAGATCAACTGTACCTTGTTGAATATAGCCTGTTCTTGAGTGCAATGTCCTTCGTGCATAGACCCAAACACACAGTGGCATAATTGGCACTTGCTTAGAAATGTGAGCAAGATCTGTGCTGGGTCATGGCAGTGGCAAGCAACGACAAGGAAAGAGAAACGAGGGGCGTGTGCTGTTTCAGGTGCTTTGGCATGCTTGGGTGCACTTAGACACCAGGCAGGCATACCCCTTTGAGCACCGCCTGAAACAGCACACATGATAAAACTGCGAAAGTGACATTTTTTTCTGATATTGTTGCAAATTGTAACAAATCCCTTATTTTCATCACTTAGTGACAAAAGGGTCTTTTTGAGAACATTTTGGAAAAAAATCATCATTTATTATCTGAAAACTAGCAGCTAGTTCTCACAAAAGCAAAGGTCTTAGTGTTTATTTCCCTAAAATTATTGATTTCTACTTTCCTTTATCATAGTTCTCCCCAAATAATATGCCAGACTCACGCTTATGCATATCCACTCTACATGCTTGTGATATTCTATTCGTGTCAAGGGAAGGAAGGAAAGATAAAGAGAAGTATCTGTTTCCAGAAACCTTTGCAGCCATTTCACCACAAAATTTCCATTTGTTGCAGTGATGCAGGTACAAGCCCTAATTCACTTCTCCATATGTTGATCATCTCTCATATGATACTGAACTCTCATCGGAATTGGTGAGCACTAGAGTGGTCTGTGCTTTGAAACACAGATTTCTGAAGGACAAGATCACATCTAAAAGTTTTTATCCAGCTCTGATATTTATTAGATTTCCTTGTCTGAAGTTTTAGTTTGAATTTCTCAAAGGGATCTTTGTTAAATATTCCCTGTCAGCTCACCAGTAAGTCATTAAATCAATCTAAGTAATGTGGGTTGTTGGTTGGGTTGTTTTACTCCTTTTAGTAATTTTTTCCTTGCTCAGCACAGGAGCTTATGTGGTGCTGAGTGCCTTTGTCTTCCCATGGAAGGTGACAACATGGCATAGAATAAGATTTTAAGTAATACTAACAGAAATGACTTAAAATCCTGAAGGTTGTCATAGACAACTCTGTAGCTAAATATGGAAATAAAAGATATCATTGTGTGCTTCAAAATCTAAATTTCTCCCGCTGCTGAATGTGTAGGGCTATGCTTACAGACCAGAGAATGTATCATAATAGGCCAAGTCTTTCTACCTTCCTTTTCCACCTTTGCTATCCTTAGAGCAAAACAGAAGCTACCTATTAAGAGTTGAAAGTAATTTCCCTTGTTACTGTGTTTGTTTTAAAAGACTGAAGTAACCTTGTATTTAGTGAAATGTCCCTTACTTAAAAAGGTAACACAGACATTTTTAAATGATGAAGGAGCAACTTGACATCTCTCTAGCTAAACAGTTACTGGAAAATATGCTAGTGAAATGTAAAGTGCAACTTATGATTTGGTGTAAATTTTATATGCAAAATAATGTCATTTACTTGATAAAAGTTGCTAAATGTCTTTAGATTATGAGCTTCTGTATCAAAGAGTGCAGAATCTGATTTTTGAGGAGTTTGAAAAAATCCAGTGTGGGGAAAGAATACTACCCAATGTAATGGTATGACAGTCTATTCCCATTTTGCATATGAGAGGTGAAAGCCAGCATTTCCAAAAGCTAGTGTGGAGGAAGGCTGCAGTTTGTTTAGGCAAAGGGTCTGGGCTCCTGTCTCCACTGGTGATTCCAAAGGGAGTTGGTAATTTTACCTGGGGTCTCTGTGTATGACAGGAGAATGAGCTATTCCAAATATTATCCTGTTAATATTCTCTATGCAAAATGTATGAATGGTGCAATCAGAAAGGTAGCTCTTTCAAGTGGAATAACTTCATTTTGTGAGATTTTGATTTTATTATGTCTTGTGTCAACATATGTTATATGTTTATAGCAAACAATTAGTTTTCCTCAAAACTACTACAAATGTGTGTTTTATTTTAAAGGTTACTCTTTTCATTATAAATGGATTAGTATTTTATTTTATAAGCCCTAGCAAATGTTGTATAATGAAAAGGCTAACCCTTAAAATAAACTAAATGCATGTTCAGTGATTAAGTGGTTTGCTTATTTCCATTGAAAAGACTATATAAATTACTGAAAAGCCACATGGACATTATTTATGAAGCTTATAGATTGCTTTTCAAAGTTCACTGACAGGGATCCTTAGAAGTTTTACTTGTACCAGATTATACTAAAATATGTTAAATTATTTTTACTGTTTTTCTGAGTGATAGATGTAAAATGGGGTAAAATGGTCAGCACACCATGGTTTGTTAGTTTTCTTTCACTTAGTAATAATTTGACTAGACCATGAAAAAAGCGTTTTAAAAGTCCTCACGTTCTATTATATTGTATTCTCTGGTATTTTTTATAACATAACAGTAAAATACACTGAAAAAATGTGCAGTAGAAATTTTTGTAATAGTAAAAGTCACATGAGATTTACGTGTATTTATATAAATTTAGTTAAATACTTGAAAGATATGAGTTGCCATAAAAATATATAAAGTATCTGCAATATTGGATAATAAGATTACACATTTATAGTAACTTTAGGCTTGGTATCATGAAAGAAGATGCAGGAAAAATGCATGACAATATACTTATACCAACTTTTATTTATAACTATCTTCCATACTGGAACCCATATGACTAGTTCATTATTTATCAAGAATAGGTTACTGATCAGTGAATGTTGTGTGGAAGTTTGTAAGAAACCAATTGGCATTATTCAAGGCTGTAATTTTCCTGTAAAGTCTTGGAAGAGGTAGTGCTTAAGTTTACTTAGAATTATTCTCCCAATTATCCTTAAAGCAATACCAGAATGAAAATGTCAGCAGATTCATTTTAGCTCACTAGTGGGTGCTGATCCTATTCAATTAGATGCATTTCATGTGATTAGTCCTCTTGCTTTCAAGTTAACCTCACTCCCAAGTATAGGTGAGGTGTGTAAATATTGTTAGAAAGTTTGCTAATCCGGAAAGTTCTGTTCTCAGATGAATGAGCCAAATTTTTGATATTTAGCTGTACTAAAGGCAATGACAAATCCCTTATTTATGTAAATACTCTAAGGAGTTCATCCCCAATTCTTAGAATTTTTCTTTAAATAGCTGATGGTTTATTTTTCTGCATGTGCAGAGGAAGTTTAAATAATGTTCATAATCTTGAACATGGCATGTAGTATGGAATTTTGGATGTGCAGTTTCAGTAAAGGTGCTGTTTCAACTCATCTAATGAATTTTGAAAAAGATTCCAGTTTTGAACAATGTCCCTATATTTTAAAATAGAATATGCTGTTTCAAAAATAGTCTCGGCTTGCAAGTCACACAAGTCCTGTAAATATATACACATGAAGTATCATATAAATACCTAAAGATCTGGGATACTTCATATGAAATTAACAAACAGGCTTGATGCCTCACAAACAGATCTGGAACCTGGCCACTCTTTGGATTTGCCTCTTTCAGTTGTCTTTATATTTGAAACATGAATTCATATCTGTAGATTTTTTTTAAAAAAATCAAACATGACCTATGTAGTTGTGTGACTATCTGGACTGCTCATGGGGAATATTTACAGGACACTTTTCTTCCTTAATTTTCCTTTGCTTTACTTTCCTCTTCTACTTTCATTAACACAGCCATGATAGAATTTGCAGGGAGGAGCAGAATTCACAAAGTAGGTGAGTTTGGAAGAAATACCCAGCATTATCTTTCCCCAGGTGGTGCATACACTAACTATATTCAACATCCTTGTGAGTGTTTCTGTAAAGCAAGTTTTAGTTAGTTTTAGAAACGTTTATTCTTCTGTTGTTTCAGCAGAAAATAAAAAAATATGATAGAAATGACCAGTCTAATGAGATTCTCAAGAAGAAAGCCTAACAGCATGGATAGAGTTGGACTGAACACTGGTTTTCTAGACAACTTATTTTGTATGTGTAAAAGCAGCAGAATTCTATATAACCTGACACTTAGTTAAAAAACGCCAACAATAATAACAAAAACCCTCCCCAAACTCGTTTCCTTCATTGTCTTTTTCATTTTCTCATTAGGGGAAAGAGGCAAGGACTCAGCGAACCTTATTGTGAAGAATAATGGCCAGAATAAATGGTAAAGGAATTTGATAAATACAATGATTTTATGCAAATAAACTTAGAAAAACTCCACAGAGTTTTTTTAGGTTTTTTGTTTGGTTTTTTTTTTTTTTTCCTTAAAGCAAGTAATGAGAGAAAAATATTTATTTTGTGTAACTAAAAACTGATGTCCAGCTATAACTTGAAAAACTCTAGAGAATGCCTAATGGATTCTGGTAGGGGGATGCAATTCAATTCTTGAGAGCTTGATAAAGCAGTTATTGAGATCTTCTAAATCCTTGAGATCCTCTTCTAAAGAGGAAGGGCAGCAGACTATCCAGGAGAAAAGACCAAAATAATAACAAACATTAGTTTTGAGCACAGATAGAAGCTAAAAGGCACTCAGGAGGCAAAGTGACCAAGGCGGAATCCATCATACCCAGCATACATGCTGTAGAAATGATATGAAGGACAAAAATAAAAGTGTTCAGCCTTGGGCAAAGTTCTGTGCTGTGGGAAACAGAATCACTCTCTATCATAATGCCAATGGCAAAGTGCTAGGAAGATAGGAGCATTAATATATCAAGTGATTGAAGACATGAAGTTCTCCTATGAAGAGAAAGATGCATATAGGGTGACTTTGAGAGATCCTAGGCAAATGCACGTAA
The DNA here is from genome assembly GCF_965183815.1 of Platalea leucorodia. Classification (NCBI taxonomy): domain Eukaryota; kingdom Metazoa; phylum Chordata; class Aves; order Pelecaniformes; family Threskiornithidae; genus Platalea; species Platalea leucorodia. Next base: position 40,251,192 of record NC_138830.1, read on the forward strand.
AGTACACGTACATGGCAAAAGAAAGCTTCCAGCTATTTTCATTCCAGCTATTCCCATTAAGAAAGCACACTCATATCAATTCAGGTCTAGCTGGATTACAGAATTCTAGCTACAGTATACTGCTTATCAGCAGTAGAGATTTAATAGGAAAGCATGGCCAAGTTTTGGAGGAATACAGTAACACCTTTCTGAAGCTGCTGAACAAGTAAGTAGTTCATGAAAAATTTGCTAAATAAAAGCATTATTATTTAGAGGGGACACCGCAGAAGACACAAGGGTCAGAGCAAACAAGGGATTTTTCACAATGTCAAAACACAATCATTTAGCATACTTGTTTAAGCAGATTTTACCTGTTTATTTTCCATGTCTTAGTAAAAACTATAAAAAAAATTTGTACAGGTTAGCCAATTAAAAAAAGTTATTGCAGTTCTGCTGTTCAATAGGGAACATTGAGGAAGGGAACTCACATGTTGTCTACCGTCACATGATTAGATGTTGCATGAATAAAATATCTGTTGCTTGAGCTGTCACTATCTCTCTGCACATTCAAACGCTAGGCAGCTTTATTCTTTTTGCATCAATTGTTGAAGGTGAATAGCAGTTGCAATTGTGGAATAACGCAACAATGACATTGGCATTTCCTACTGTGACTTCACATGTGCTCACCATGTAAGACAAAGGGGATGAGTAGTGATGAGTACTAAATATCTGTATTGTGCTCTGCAGTGCACCACGGGAATATGCACACATCTCAGATTTTTTTCCAATTCATTTATTCTAGGCTATTTACACACAGGATAATCCAGCCAAGGTTATTCTCAGTCAAGTCCTAATAATCAATTAGTAGTGTGGTTTGCCTTCCCTTTTCTTGCCATCACGGATTGATGTATACCTTCTATTGCTTCTTCAAGAACTCAGTTTCTGACTTGCATGCTCACATCTGCTTTCTGTATATGCTGACATAACTCAAATGTATGAATGAATATTTGAGCAAAATGGACATTAAATATGATACCTAGATCTTGTTAGGCTACTAGCAATTGCAGAGTAGACACAATCACTTTCTGAAGAATAGAGTGTAGAGTAATTTCAATACTGCAGACAAATTATTTCTAAAAGTGAATCATCTGTATGAATATTCACCCTGTGACTTATAATTAAAGAAAGTGGGCAGAGGAGGAGATAGAATTGTAGGTTTCTGATGATTGCAGGATTTGTATAGAAAGGGGGATAAGTATTAAGAAATCTGGTCAAATCACAAGACGTTATGTTTCCCTACTAAGAATTGTTTTTTTCTTTATTATGTCCTGCTTTTCCGGTGTAACTCTAAATTTTTTAAACAACTGTTGCCATAAAAAAATCAAATCCAATAAATTTTACTTTTCAGAATCTTTCAAAGATATTTGTGCAACCAGTACTAGGTGGAAGAAAAATTCTAACATTTCAGTTTTCATTGTTTTAATTTAAAATTTCTTGAAGTGCTTATTTCTTTTGATTCATTCTGTTAGCAGTTCTCTTTCCAATACATTTTTTTCTGTCTCTATCAGTTCATTTCTATCTAAAATAAAAGAAAATTGAACAAAAAATATTCCCATGACTTTCTGAAAATTCGTAGCAAGACATTGGAAGACCAGATGCTATAGTCTTATAAATTAAAAAGGCATTATATACAGCCAGCTGTACCATATAAACTCAGATTTTTATACCACATTGTGGTGTTCTGTGAATCCTTATTTGTTTTCAACATCTGCTCAGACCTGTCCATACTTCCCATACATTAATTAATCATATACTAGAACATATCTTTATGTTTGAAGTTTGACCCAATAAGAAAGCTATTATAGTATACTTATTGGGTGTTTGCTAAAAACAAAATTGTATTCTGTTTATGCTTTTGCTGATTGATGAAAATTGCTTTACTTTCCTGCATATTTCTTAGCTTTGAAAAAAACCTTAATTGTAGGTTAATTTATGCAAAAACATTATGGAGCATGAACTCCATATAAATATCCTTCTTTTTTTTTTTCAGTTCCAGTTGATTATTCACTTCCACATGAAAATGTTATACTGTTTGGCTTTTTGATGTATGTCCTTTCTTATTGGCATTACAGCGTTCTTCTACTGTCCTGTTCTAATTTTTATGGGAAGTTACTAAATTCCCCTCTAGGCATATCACTTAATGAGCGTTTTAATAAGGCCTTTGTGTGATCTCCAAACCCAGTTTTGGCTTTCTGTGTGCTAAGGTGGCACAATGAATTAAAAACAGGATACTTGAAATTCAGAGTTAAGTATTTCAGCTGAGTCTGCATTTTCCTGTGTAGATCCTGCATAGCTTCTCAGTTCAAATTAGAAAATCCAAGGACAAATCCAAGCCAAGAACTTTGAACAAAGCAAAGCCAGAGCGACACGTTTATAAGACACTGCAAATGCCACAAAACGTGGCAATATCCTAGAGGGTGCTCAGATCTATACAGGCAAGATTCCCATTCCTTTCCAGGCAGTGTAGGTTTTCATGTTATTTCAGAGGCACTGGTAGCATCTTAGAATATCCTGTACCCAGATCTGCTCAGCCAGCATCAAGAAAGAGAGACTCAGATTAGAACAAGTCCAGAGAAGGGCTTGCAAGTATTTGTAGGCGGGCAGGGAGTTTTCTTATGGGACAGGGCTAACTGAATTTGGCTTGGTTAGCCTAACAAAACAGGGACTGACTAGAGATACAGAGCCAGCATTGTGGATGTGGAGCCATGAACTACTATAAACTGACCAGGAATAAATTTAGACAGGAAATACAAGAGGTTTGTCACATGACACAGAGCAGCTCTTTCCTTGGACTGTGATCCCTTAGTTTTCTTTGGGAAAAGCTATCCCTGATAGGGTTGGGGGGTTTATTGGTCTTTGGGGGTTGGGCCTGCAGCTGCTGGTTTTCCTGTCTCCCTGTAGTTCATGAAGAGGACATATTCCCCAAGACTAGCGCTTTATCAGAAGTGGGCTGGTCATTGAAATACTTTCCTCTCTGAGGGTTCGCTATCCTATTTCTCTGAAAGCCAAATAAGGTAGGAGGGAGTAATTCTTTCCCTATATTTGGCTACAGCTGATGTATAAATAGTGGATAAAAGAAGGTATGTGGCAAGAAGTAATTTTTAAGAATTGAATGTGCGTAAAGTGTGTAGGTTTTTCCATCCTTTATTCACTTCATTAAATGCAAAGCAAGCAAAGTTTTAAAATAACTTTAATAAGTGTTTAATAGTTCCTAACACATTTGAATGGAAATGGTTATATTATCTTTTCCATGTAGGAGATACTATTAGGCTATGATTTTAAACTTCATATTTGCAGAATTATATCTGCCATATAAATACTCAAAGTTTTAAAATTCAAGCACATTTGGGGATTCTGGGAGCCTGATTTTTAAATACACATTTTTAGTTTGTAAAGGTTTTCAGTACACTTTGAAACATATATGCATTAGGATTAAAGGCAAAAGGAAGCAATGAGTGGTAAATTACTAGTGGCTGAAATAAAACAGTGTTTCGGGATCAAAGTGTGGGCCAGCATTAACACAAGCCTCTCTAAATTTTTGAATGTTTTCAATTCTGCAGCTAAAATTGATGCCAGAAGAGTTAGATTATATTTATTTAATTTCCCCCTTTTTATCATCACAAATGCACTGAAATACACAGCACATAACACACTCTGCTTGTATTTCCCTGGGATGTATGTAGTCTTATGCCCAGTGAAAGCATGTGAGTCAGAGTAAAACTTTGTCTTCAAAAGTGTGAACTGAATATACCTGGTCACCATGAGAAAGTTAAAACAGCTTATATTAAACTGTCCAATATGGTGTCACTGATTAATAATGATTGAGTCTGTAATAACCATGCAAATGTAAACTATTCATTTATTCCAAATACGTATGATTTGGGAGAATGATATCTCATATAATCTGGTGTTAGTCTATTCACTGCATCATAAAAATTAATTTGTCTAATTAATGACATTAGTCCTTTTATACATGCATAATTCATATTAATTGATAGGTCTGCCTAAAAAGAGTACCTTTTGGAAGAAAAATGATCCTATTAGTGCAAGTTTAATCCAAATCAGGGCTGACAAAGCATGGTGCTTTCAAGGCTTATCTCCAGCTTTGTTAATTGTCATAAGCATTCTAAATTGATTATTCTTACATTAGCATGGGACATTTCATTCATCAATGCTTTGCTGTAAAGAAAATTTGTCTAATGGATTTGGGTAGCAGCACTAAATAAGTGTGTTGGTCCATTTTTCCACTGTAGCTACAGGGGTATTCAAAGCATATTAATTCACTAATACTGAAAAAATTAACTGCTAAAATATATAGAAATATAATACAAAATTAGATTTCTGACACTGAATAATTTTTGTGATATTTCAATAGTAAATGAGTGCGTGCACTAGCACTTTTATTGCTTTTCTGTTTCACAGATGCCTTGATAAACAGCCAATGTTAATATTTCTTATGAGTGATGTTGCTTCACCTTCCAGGGCCACAGGGGCACAAAGTGTAGGATAAATTAGTTAAATATGCATTTTAAGGAGCTGCTTGGAGGAACAAAAATTATAATATAGTCAGGCTTTATAATGTACAACCTTATAGTTAGCATTTTAATAATTTATTTGCAGATGATCAAGTTTACTATTGGTCAATGAAAGAGTTCAGACAGACTGAGACTTTAGTGAAACAAGTGAATTTTAAAGTGTTTGTTGTTCTCTCTGCCAGTTAAGTTACAGTTCTGATTTTTATTAAATATCTTCATAAACACAGCAAATACAATCTTTAAAAATTCATCTGGTTTCTGCTCAGAAAGGGAGGGATTGACTTTCAAAAACTGCACTCCTTTTATAAGTATTGGTTCTGTTGGCAAACGGAATGCACTTTATGTGCACTTTTTATGATACTCTAGTTTCTTTTCCCCATTCACCTGATCTTTGTTTGTCTTGCACTTTCTAGCATTCTGTTAATCAGTGGAAGCCACTGTGGAATCACATCTGCGGCAGTGCCAAGAATTTCAGGAAGCTTTTTATAGTACTTTGCAATTGAAGGCATGCATCATAAAACAAATGGGGAGGAAGGGAAGATGCTGTCCAGTAGAAGTTGAAGGCTTGTTCTCTCCAACTCTCTAATCAGTGCATATTTTTCCACTTTTCTGAGCCTGTCATTGAACAGCAATCCATAAAATGGGGCCATGCTTGACCTCCATTGCTTCTGCTATAGTTTAAAAGGATCCAGGAAGGAAACAAGAATGCTTTTCCCTATTTTTGTTCATCTCAGTATTGGTAAGAGGGAGTAGATTAACACTTCAGTTTAGCCTAGGAGTTTTGAGGTTCATTCTGTGTTTGTATGGGGCTTTGGATTCTCAATACCAAAGCTGTTTCTGTGCCTGTGCTGCTTTATCTTGGCTGTCTAGTTCCACAGGGCAGGTTGGACATGTTTTTGTTTGTTTTTGTTATTTCAGACACTACAAAAAAGAGATCTGAGGTCTTGATCTTTGTATTGTATAATCAGATTCCACTTCAGACAATGAAAGCAACAGATAAAAAAATGCAGCTGAACAGCTGGCTAGGCTATTTTCCATTCTTCAAACACAAAACTTAGATAAAAGTGAACAGTGTTGGTTTGAATTTAGTCCTATGGGAAGGGATTTTCATCTTGCTGATGAATTTTATGCAGGAAGTGCTCTGTTACTCTGTAATAAAACCCTGACAGTTATATTGTAATTGTACAGCATAGGGTGGTTCTTCAGTTTGCACCAGGCTAGGAATCAACACAACCTTAAGCCTGATGTTACTTGCATTAAAACGCAGCTGCTTAGGAGCTTATTGTTTATGCAGAAACACAATGGCAAGGACCACCTTTTTGCTTGCCTGTTCTGTAATCCTGACTCATTTCAGAAATAAGTAGTACTACTTCAATTTCATTTGAAATATGTATCCTAACATTGTAAATTTCATTCCTGTATAAAAATGCACTTAGAATCCATAAAAAACCCCATGTACTTCTCCTTCCTGAATGCCATCATTTGTAAGTATGCTGTCTTCATTTATCACCTTTGATTTAGATCCAGTCCTGATTTCTGAATTATATATCCTAATAACTGAAGCTAGGATGGATTGCACCTTCAAGTTTATATCCATTCCTGTGGTCTAAAAAAAAATCCCTTTGTTCCAATCATGACTGGTTTTTCACATCCATTTTTAATCCATATGCCAAGCATTCTCTGTAGGGTTCAAATTTCAGTGAAAAAGGAACACTTCCGAAAGTTGTTCAGTTTGGTTTACAGTAGACAATGTTTGGGAAAGACAGAGATATTCCATATCCCAAAACTAAAATATACCAGATGTGCAGCTTTATTCTGGTTAAAAACAGATCAGAAAAAAACATATATAATATTCTTTGTTTCCTAAAAGTAATTTAATATTGCTTTCAACAGAGAATATGATACTCCAATTTTATATAGTAAAAATGGAAAAGCTATATATCTATGATAAAGAAGGAAATGAAAACAAATGACCTGTGTTTAAAATCCAATAAAATTCAACAAATACCTTCATGTCTGATATTAGTTGAATACATACTTCCAAGTCATGTAAGAATTAATTACTGTTCAAGTAATGTCATTTACCAGTGCCTGCATTTAACAGATTGCTCAGGTTGACATGGGAGTCTGGTAATTTTTATTATTTTAAAATGAATGGAACTAACAGGTTTTTACTGGTCATTCAAGGAAGTATTATTGGGTTCCAGTATGCCTCTCATGTGCTCTGAGTTTGAAGGATAAAAAGCAAAGGGATAGTTTTTCTCATTAAAACACAACAGTGAAATGAGATACTCCCCTCTTCTTCCTTTACACCACAAGAAGCAGAACACTATATTTCCTCCAAATGCTTTTGTTTGTTAGGGGTTTCCTGTAAGTTTGATTGTTTTAAGAGACAGGAGAAATGAGGAGGAGTTGAACTTGTTGGAAGATGTTTAATGATCTTATAGTTGTTATTGTGGAAGTGTCTGCAAGATATTGTTTTCCCAGGCTGACAAGGAGAGGCTTTTAAGATTCACTCACCTTCAGAAATTAGACATCGCGGTAATGACTGAAGTATGGGACCTTCACAGACTAAAATTACATAATCTGCTAAATCGCTTTTCCTTGTCCATATCTTCTTTTTGGAGTGAGTACAGAGGATATAGAGCTGTCCTCTATATTCTCCGCAGTCTTGATGTCTTTCATACAAGACATATGTGCCTAAGCATATATATTACTATCCTTAGGTTTCCAGCTGTGACTAGGATTTTGGAAACTATTAGGTTTTGAATGTTTGGAGTTGGAGTTCTGGGTCAGCTGGTTGCAACTTTAAAATCTCAGCCATGAAATTCACATCCTGTTACAAATTCTGACTGCAGTGTTCAGAGATGTTCATATTTGGGTTTTTATTTTAGTCTTTTATTTGATTATAGTACAATGGCAGGAACAAATAAGATTAAGGAACCAAAACGATTCAGATGGATTTTCCCAAGTCTGGCTCCCCATTGAATAAAAAAACTAAAACCCATCCCACAAGATTTGTGTTCCTGGTGGGTGTCTATGGCAAAACCAACGAATTTACTGGAGAACAGATCCCTTATTGGATAAATCTATGGTCCAAATGTCAATTCTGTATGACATCTGTCTGGCGGTGTATGCTAAATCCACACAATGTCCTCTTCCATAAGCCTCTTTAGAAATATTATTTGCAGGAACATAACTAATATTGGCTAAATGAAAAAATCAAATAGGTATGTACTTTCCAGAAATAGATGGGCTTGGGACATGGCCTGATAGATTTCTGCCTTTATCAACCAACAGGGGGAAGGAAAACCCAAGTGTGGTGCTGTTTAGGCTGTCACATTCCTATACATATCTAAAGGCAAAGGAGGTAATGAACAGAAGTATCGTGATAGAGAACAGGCTTATGCTTAGAAAAGAAAACACCAATGAAGTCTGTTTCTTCTATGTTTATAAAGCCTTTGTCTCCAAACTCCCATAACTTATTTTAATTGGAATGAGGAGGGAGAAAGGAGTAAGAATAGTTCATATTCTGCTTTCTGCTCTCCGAAAGTTAATCCTGAAAGAAGAAATCTCAAAAGATTGTGTTTGCATCACCCCTGAGTCAGAATATCTCTATCTGTTCTCACAGTACAGCTCTCTGTGATGCTTTGATTTAATAAGACTTGGCTCGGGTTCCTAATGGGAGAGTCTTCCGTGTAAGGCCCAGCAACTGGCTTACTTCCACTTTTTGTTTAGGTTACATTCTTCCTCAAAATAAATCCTCCATAGGCTGGCGAGAGGGAAGTGATTGAGCAGCCTCATATAGAGGATATTCCTCTACAACATCATGGGTTGTCTGTAGCTGTTTAGGTTAGATTCTATGGATTGAAATAATGGCATTGCACAAATGAAGTAGTGATATCAATGCAAAAATGCTAATAGATTATATAAAAGAATTATGTTAAATTGGAGGTGTTCCAATAACCTTTCAAGTTCCAACCAGGTTACTGTTGATGATTTTCTTGGGGCCAGCAGATTGGGAATTCTGGGAGGATAAGTTTGTGGTTTGTTTTTCTTTTTTACCATGTCCCTACAATTTTAATTTTGAGCCATCAGAACACAATGAAACTGCTTGTCAGAAATATAGCATGGCTTGGCAAAGTAATGCAGCAGCTCTTGTGTACATCAGGTTATTGCTTTAGAATATGACACACTAATTACACCATGCTCTGTTACAAATTAGTGATGCCATGTCTCACTCTATGAGAATTATTATGAAATGCTGCTGCAGATAAAGGGCATTATATGACCAAATGTTTATGATCATCCAGAAGGAGATAAAAGGTTTGCATTATCCAGGAGACAATCAGATTTTCTCTGTCCCAGCCCTAAACGAAATACCAACTTCTAATATGTTGATGAAAGATTGTCTTTCCCACGTTTCCTCTCCTCTCCCATTCCTTTGTAAAGCAATTTCAAAGTAAACAATGGCCTACCACCAAATAAGAGTTTAGTAAGAATAAAAATTGAATTTGGTCTGCCTGTTGACAAGCTGATTGATTTGTGAGCTCTTATGACTGAATCCTCTCTTAAATGTGCTCTCATTTATCATGTGTAAGATTGTTTCAGAATCAATACCAGCTTAACACAGAAGCATTTCTGCCATGAACATTTTGAAAACAACTTGCCTTCTCAATATTGCTGCTAATTTTTTCAGGCAGAATTATCGGAACAGTTTAATTGCGCTTCGCAAGTTAGCACATGCTTATACTAGGTTCTGCTTTGAAAGGATGATTTTCAAAGTAACTTCTATATATCATCTTTTTAAGAGAACAAAAATAGATTAAAATTGGATTTTCCTTCCTCTTCTAATGGGGAAATCAGATCGAACTTTCTCTAGTTGTTAAATGTGCCCTTTGAAAACCCATTTTCCAAAAATTGGATTTCTTAAATTAGCTTTTTAACATAATTATTAGCATTCTATTGGAATAAGTACTAGAAAGCAGTCTGGGAGAAAGCCTGCTTGTGTATGTGCTCCTTTTCTTCCCCAGTGCTTGGAAGAGTTTAAAGTTACTTTTCTTGATTAAACACCCGTAAATTACATTTTAAATAACAGAGAAAGACTTTAAAGTCAAATATAGTACAAGGAATGGAGGAGTGAGGAAACAGAGGAACACAGTAAAAGGTTCAGAGCTCTTCAAGAAGTTCACGTGTTATCTTGGGCCTAGCATGCAACTCTGCCTGTGCAGAAGGATGGAGCATGGCAAAGCTGGGCGCCACTCTGTCCCTCCTGTCACAGGGCAGGGTGCACCGGCAGCAATGGTAGCATAGCTGGTGCAAACAGGGGAGAGCAGAAGTGAGCCATGCTGGGTACCAGACTACCAGCCAGCAGGGAAGACTGGGGCAAAAGAATACTTGGTGTCAAGTATCTTCCATCTGCATTCTGCAGTCAGTGTGGGTTTTTTCATATATTTTTACGCCTTCAAACAGTACATGTATAACAAGCAGTCTGGATATGGCAGGATTGATTTGGGAAATAATTGAAATGTTTGTTCACACTCCAGTTTAACTCTGAACCCTGAAAGAGAGATTTCTGTTGAGCTCATTTGAATTTGGTGTTCTGAAGGACATTACCTCCAGACGCTCCCGTATGTAGTCTCAGATGGTCTCAATTCCTGTTTGTTGAGGTCAGCATTTAGTCTGCTTAGGGCGAGTCAGAAGCACTTGCCTTAGTTTAGCCTGTAAGGCACTGGGCTATACAACAGATCCAGGAACCAGCTGTGCTGTCACTTAGGAGCATTGAATGCTATTTTAGAAGGGACCTCCTGTCACCCAGCCCACAGCTATTTCACAGGTTCCCACATCATACAAACCTTTTCATAGATGTGTCACGCTCAGAGATACTTCATTTGAACAAAAGGTCTGAACGTCACAAGAAAAAAACGTCCTGACTGAAATTAACTTTTTTACAAACAAAACTTTATTCTATGTACAAATATATATTTAATAGTAACTATTTTTATACTTCATTATATTTTATTTAATATATAATTATTTTTTATTTATAGTTAGGTATATTTAAATCACATTTATTTCACCGAGGAAAAAAGAGAAAATGTGTTTTGATTTTTCAGGGAGTGGCTTAGCCTCTAATCAAAACAATTAGTTATTCATACAGCCTTATGTGTTGCATTATTCACAGTCCATAAATGATTTTACTACACTGCTTTACACTCTGCTACCATGTTATCTTGCTGACCCAGAAAGTAAATCAGAAATTTTATTTTGAATTGTATGATAGCTCAAAAAAACTTCCAGGTTTCACCTTGATTTTTAGATTTCCGCTGAGGTTCTGGCAAACACTAAATCGTGGCTGCACTGAGTATATGCTCTGTCTCCACTTAGATTAAAAGAAGTTCTTCTGTAACTTTAATTAGAGCAAGACACTATCGTATGATTGATTTAAATGGTTTCATGGCTACAAATTAAGTTTCTGGAATAAATTCAGCATTTGGATGGAAAATAAAAAACTAAAATAGCTGAAGTGCTAAAACAGTTGAAGGTACTTGCAGGTGATTAATAATGGACAAAATGATCATAAATAGAAAACAAAAGCGGAGATATAAGCATTTAAATAAACATGATTATTACTGTACTGTGCAGTATAAATTTGAATTAGATCTGGGGTTCAGCTGTGGTTTAATTGGTGCAGACAAAACCTAAATGTGTTCTGGAGCCAAATTATAAAATTTTTAAAAAGTTTCCTCTTTATGCTAAATATGTATATGTTCAGCTATCATTCTCAAAAGAAAGGAGTGGTATTTTTTATGAAATATCTGTAACAACCTATTTTTGTACCATAAAGTGCTATTAGGTCTTACCTCAGGGTGGGAGATGATGATAATGTATACATGCAGACAGATAAATGATTCAATTCTTACTTACAAGAACAGCTGACAGTGATTGCTTATGCTCATTTCCTTTATGCACACTATGTAGACCAGGAAACTCCGGGTTTTGTGGCCTTTCATGTTCTCCAAGGTAAATCAGTCACTCACATAATAATTATTAATTATTTCATGTTGGCAGATTGTTGTACTGGTTTATGACAGTTGAAAGTACCACACAAAATGCAAAAAAATGCAGCCACTGATAAAATAAATTACAGCTCCAGTGATAGCATAAATAATTATTAGCTGTTTGTAAATAACTGGCCAGGTAAATTGAGATATTTGTTGTTGAGACTCAGCTCACTTCAGTCTAAACCGTCAGCTTTCTAGATTATGAAGCTGAAGGTACGCAACAAAGGTTTTGGTTCATATTACAGTGGATTTATCCAGGTCATATTTGGGTCTCTACCCTGTATATTAAGAACATATGTGGTTAAACTTTTATTATGCAAGATATACACCAGTTGGTTGTGAATTTCTTGCATTGTGCTGACTCCAATATTTAATTTCAACTTCAGGCCTCTCAGAGCTGTGGTGTTTGGAATATTTCTGATTTTAATCTGAGCTCTTTATCCTGCTGTGCTTTCAAACTGGACTCCTAATCACCTAGCTGAGTTGAACTTTTCATCTGGGGAAGGCTGTGAGGTATCCTCGCCAAAGATCAAATACTCTCAACTGCTGTGCAGCATGGAAGTGAGCCAAAGTGATCACCAAATGCATTGTGAAAAAGGAAAGGAAGCTGTGATGTTCTTAATATATTTCTCTATTAGGAAGCTCCTCTGTAGTTGCTGAATTGGGGATATCTGCTGGTAAGGCATGGCTCCTCTGAAGAAAACCATGGTACAGAGAAGATAGTTGTTGTCTGCGATAGGTTTTCCTCAGCAGCAGCTAGAGAACAAGCAGGCAAGTGTGGGGCTCACGGCATGTTGCCAGCACTGTGAGGCCTATGAGAACTGACCCTGTCATCTTGGCCTTCTTGGGGACTGCCCACCCTGTCCGTGTTCTTCCCCACCACTAAATTTTCTTCCAGCAGGGTGGATAAGGTGGAATAGAGGGACAGAGAGGTATTTGGTTTCTGCTTTAAAGAGCTGAGAAGATTAACTTTTGCAGTTAATTCCTTGTCTGGTTGGCTAGAAGAGTAATTTTTACTTGGGAGGATCTGCTCATGCTGCTGGATGCCATGGGAAGAGCTGAAAATGACAAATAAATGTATTCTTGCTCTTGGTTTGATAAGTCTCATTTTCCATTCCTTTTCTTTTACGAACTCTTTTACAACATGGTGTCATGTTTTTATGGTCCCTGTGCCAAAGCAGGAGTGCTGAGCTCTTGTGATATCCATGTAGTAATACTCGCAAGCAGAGTGCTCTTATCCATACTGCAAAGCATACTTTGTGCTTCTGAGTGGTTCAGCTGCTAGCAACAAGCCACTGATGCTTTTCTACTTAAAAAGGGTCTACAAAGAATAAATGAATTGTGCTATGAATCATATGGACATTGTGTATCAGTACTCCAGCATTATTTTTAAGTGAAAGGTTGTTATGCAAAATAAAAATCCTTTTGTTTTTTTAATTTTACCATAATTTATCACTATAATCAGGAAGTTTATTCATTTATAAACATATCTTATCTTTAGCATCTCAGTCATATGCAACTGAGTTATCATTGTTTATATTATGTAGATGACTCATTTCCCTTTCAAGGATGTGCAAATCATATGTCATATACAGTATCTGACCTTTCTTCTTCCAGTGTCTACAGGCCACCATTTGATTATTTAAAGCAATGCTTACAGTAATGATAACAATGTCAGACGAAACAGTGTAGAAGGAAAAAAAAGTCCCTTAAGGATGGCTGATATTAAATGCATTAATATATTAAATGCATAAAATATTACTGCAAAAGCAATACTGAGAAAAGTTTAAAATAATAGTAGTAGAGACCACTTGGAAATGCGGAAGAGAACAATGGGAAAAAGAGCAATGTGGAGCAAACTCTCTAAGAAATCCAAGTTTTTTCCAGATGAATTTCAAAACATGAAAGGATTGACTTTGTGAAAATGTAAATTCAAACATGAGGCTGTAACCAAGAAGGCAGGCCCTATTCCTGCAGTGCAAATCTGCCATGGTTTCAGATTGCAAATCAGACGATGTCCCTTCATGATTTCCCCTCTTGAAACAGACTTCCAAAGTGCTAATCGTTTCATGTCAGTGGTTGTCTCTGGTATCACCTTGGAAGGGAAAGGGATAAGGTAAAGGGGTATCCCTGGCAGTTAGCAGAGTTTCACGTTTTTCTACGTGTCTTCTCTAACCGCAGTCATTTACAATGTTATGAAACTACCAAAAATATGCTTTCAGAGGTGCCTGGCATTACCCCAAATGTAACACTGCATCCGTTCAGGTGTCAAGTGTTGGCAAAGTGTAAGGTGCCGTACAGACACAGAACAGGGAACCCCCAAAGTCCCTTTTCTGTTAGATTTGGTAATGGGTGTCTGTGATAGCTGAACAGCAGAATATTCAGATTGTGTAGCCCGATCTGAATAGTACCAAACCAAACTTGAGTCCTGCTGAGGTCTGTACTAAGTGCCAGAAGAGGTTACTAGCTAAAGTGTAATGCTAAGCCACGAAGGGAGCCAGCTCAGGTCAGGAGCTCTAGGCACGACACGATGGGGTCTAGGAAAGCTCATGCGTTTGGCTCTATGTCATACAAAGCAGCTGCTTCGCCTTCAAGGACAATCTGGCTGTGCTGGTGGCATGCCTGTGTTTGCTTGGGGTGGTGGCGGGTGAATTTGGTCTGCTGAAACCAGACTGGCCCCACAGGGAGCTGTTGTGAGTGCCTCTGCCCCCACGGCAGAGTTAGTGTGCGACGTGGCCTCCCTCCCTGAGGTGACTGAGCGTTGTCCATAACCTTGCGGGGGGTTCCTGCTCCCCTCTCTTTACAAGCATTGTTTTCCACAGGGCGCTTTTTTTTTTTTTAATTATCTTTTAACTTAATTTTCATTACTCTGACTCATTCTGTTTTGGTGGAAAATCTGTATTCTTTTTTGTATAAAATCTCTGTTTATGACATGTGTCAGGATAGCATATAAACTACTGCTGAATCCCACCTGTACTTTTAATCTTCTTGGAACTAGAGGATTTTACTAGCAATGGATGTTATTGAAATGATTTTAGTGTGTGTAGTTTCCTAATTTGCTAACCTTACTATTAAAATTAATATTTAGGTTTTGTATCTTTCAAATGGGAGTAATGATGTTAGTTATCTGATGTTTATGTCTTTCAGTCACGAAAATGTTCCTATTTAGGCTGTAACAGGCCACACACATGTAATCACAATAAATAGCATTTAATATGTTTACAGTAGTGGAAGGATGAGGTTAACTTCTGTTTTTATATTGATGGACTCAGCTGGACTTGGAATACTATTGTTTACAATTAGCTACATTTTTGTTGTTGTGCTTTACCCTCAAATTAAATCTTTATTTCATCAACTAACCCTAGGGATTCCCTGTTATAATCAATGTAATAAACAGCATTAGTTGATAGCCTATAGCTGATGTTCATTTGTAATTAGGCTTGTGTTTAAAGAGGAATAATTTTCTAAATTTTACTGCAATAGTTTTCCTTTAGATTTATTTATGAAAGGCAGGATTAAAAGTTGACTATGGTTTGTCTTGTCTCCACATGTCTTTAAAGCAAGGTCACTCGAATGGGACAGCATTTTTCAATGTCTTTTTTTAAGCTTAATTTTAGAAGGGAAATTACTAACAGTCAATATGGGCTGAGCACCTAACAACCAAATACTCATTCGAAATTCTGCTCTACTACTTTGTCAAATGCTTTTTAAAGACATGGCTAGCATATTGACTACCCACATAAGACCAGAGCATATGGCAAGTATCAGTGACACCCTACTAAACGGAAAAAAGTAGGAGCAAGATGCAATGGGCCAGGACACAGGTAACAGCCTCCAAGTTAAGTTTTACTTGGTAAAAAAAATGGCCAGAGGCAGAAGTCCTGCAGGACTGAAATATAAGCCCTTAACAGCAGTTCTCAGAATGCAGGTGACCCCCAAAGCCTTTTGTGTATAGCAAGCAAAGAGACACCTAGTGAAAGCTGGCTTGCAGAGGAGTTATTAACTTTACCCATTAAGTTACCCTTCATTAGGTAATTTTTGAAAATTTGTAAATGCCTGCCTATGCAACATTACTTTAAATCTGATGAGGTGATAGGGTACAGTTCTGATCTCTGATGAAAGTAATCTTGTAATAAGCTTTAACTGCTAAAGCAAGACATGAACAAAACCACTTTCGTCATCTGAAAGAAAATAAATGGAAAGAGTGCTTTATAAAGTATGTTCTTGACTAACCAAGAGGAACAGCAAGCTGAAAGAGGTCCCAGACTTTGGGTACATTTTATACATATTGCCAGATAAAGCATGTTTTTGATAAAACAGAACGTGGCAAATTTGTGCGCATCTCAGATTAGACCATGGGTGTTTAGGAAAAGAATAAAAGGAGAATGGGCCTGACAAGAAAGCTGATGCAGTATTTAGGTATGGGTGGTTTAAAGCATATATCTGTGTGAAATTCAAGACAGCCCTGAGCGAGTCACTCTGGTAGTAGAAGTCATCCAGTTTGCCCTGTTAGTACAGTGCTTTATTTCGATCCAGCTTGTGCCATGTAGATTTACTCTTTGAAACAAGATTAATTTCCCCTAAAACCACTGCTAATACTCTCAAACCTCCTGCTTATGTGACTGGTTTCCTGCATTTAACTCTGGGAGGAAGTGTCGATCCACCCCTTCTGAGTCTCTGGTTAACACTCCTTGCTGCCAGCTAGTACTCAGGCTGGACGAGCTGAGCCCACTAATAAATGAGCTTTAGTTAATAAAAGAAGAGGAAAACAGTAATCGAAAAATGGAAAGGTACAAGAAGGAGATTCATTAATTTGAGTTTTGTAGTATGGGCCATTACACAACCTCTGGGATGCAAATTGGTCATCCTTATTTGCATGATTACTCATGTGCATTTTATTCAAATTTAGTTTAAAACATTTAGACAAAACATATGTGTAAAGCAAAGACTGATATAATAATTTGCAAGGTGCAAAGCTTATTGTCTTACCATAACAAAGCTACTGTCAGAACAATTTAATATGCTGCACTGGACCCAGAGTAGGGTTGTTCACCCTGAGCTGTGAAGGCAGAATATATTTCACTTGAGAGACCTGAGATGTTTCTCCTGCGAGCTAGCAATTCTATGCTTATATGGTTCCAGTAATATCTGTTTCTTTATGACTGTGATGATTTCAAACTCATGGATCAGTATGTGCAACAATCTTTCCTAATTCTCATTTGATTTGTGTGTGTGTGTGTGCATATATATATATGTATATATTTATACACAAATGCATAATGGTAGAGATGCAGGGCATAAGAGACTAGTAAAAAAGCATAAAGGGTTTCATCTGGAAATCACAGGTTCAGATAACTCTGATACTGACCTGGTGTAGGTGCCATCTTGCCTAAGTGGAATGAGTGGAGAATCCCAAGTGGTATTGCAGAGGTATGCTTATTGATGAATTGGGTGGAGGCTTATGGGCAACAAGCTTCTAAAAGTTAAATGGAAGACTCTAGTCTATGTGGTTGCTATTTAGGATTGGATCTTTACGTACTAAGATACAGGTCCTCAAAAGCGTTTGAGAAACCTAACTGAATTAAATGCCAATCAAGTAGAAAAATAGGAGTGAGATGCTGAAATGCCTTTCAGAATTGTCTGAGGTAGATGTGTAAATACAATTGTCTTGGATCCATTTGTGGATATTCTGCTAAAGCTGGTTTTCACACTTGTGGTCCTGAATTTTTCCAAGAAAACCATCATGCTTATCCAAGACACGGAACAACAGGGAGAATTAGTTCTGTGAAGAAACAGGGAGTGAAAAAACATCTTTTCTGCCCGATAAGATATAAGATATATTACCCTTTCATAGGAAGGTGTATTTTTGAATTCCAGCTATGCACAGGAATGTCTTATTATTTCAGATTATTAGCTATTAGTTCAAATGAAAAATATGTTATATGACTGTGGTTATGACCAGACTGTGAAACTCTTATTTGTGCTGAGTAGTTTTCACTCTGTGACTAGCTGCTGTGAAGTCGGTAAGGGACAGATTGTGACTTACCTTGGTATGCAGCTGTTCACCTCAAATTCCTGGGAAGACAGTGGAACTACACATGGGAGTAGCTGCTCACTGGTGTAATGAGGGGGCTTGCAACCTGACCTTCAATGACAAAGTGCATTAAAATCTGGGCTTGACGTTTCAGGAAAATTTTAAGTGAGAATAAATTAACCACTTTATGCCAGATATCCATAGCAGGCCTTGGAGATCTCATAATCATGTGAGGAAATGTGCTTCTCAATATGGGAGGTTTAAATAAAAATAATTTCATTTGTATTCAGGTAACATTTTTATAGCATCAATTTTATGATAAACACAACAGCTGCAGCAAGATTGTTTTTCTTGCTGTAAGGCATAGTAGAGAGTGTTTGCCAATTTTCTGTCTCAAAGAAGGTGTCTTCACATCTTGATTTAGCCCTGAATAATTCAGCAGAATCTTTAATAACAGACTTGCATGTTATAAGATCCTAAAACATGTTATAGTTTAAAGAGGCAGGAAGAAATTGGATGTCATCATAGGACTGTGATTTATAAAGAGTAGTTTTAAGGATATGTTGTATATTATTTGGTTTATCATGACTGACTTTTGCTTGACCTAGGTTAGAATCTGTGACCCTGAAACAAACTATATTCCCTTGCTGAACCTTATAAAAGGTATACAGAAAAGTACATGCTTATCTAATGCACTTAATTCATTCTCTGCCAAATACATTCTTTCTCCAAGTGTCTGCTTTCATGAATGGGAAGGAAAGAATTAACCTAAGGGAGCAGATCTGTATCCACAATTTCATCTATAAATAAGGAAAAGAGTTATTTTGCTATGGCATGTAGGAGGTACAAGAGCACCAGCCTGAGTTTTACAGTAGGATTTTTTAAATTGTTTGAAATAAAAATAACAAGGGCTGACATGAAGACCAAGAGCATCTTCAGTACTGAAGTAATACATATTTCTCTATTTTTCCAAAACTTCTATACTTTCAATTACAGTATATTTACATTAATGTTTCCTGTCTCAATAAGGCACAATCATCTGGAGCAGTGATGGCAAGTTGTTGTCACATAACCAAATCCTCAGTTCGCTGAGAAACATTGGACATACCAAACACCTAGGAAAAGGCAGAATCGTGGGAGTAGTTTGTACATGGACACTCCCAGAAGAGTCTGCTGCTCCAGCGAAGGATAGTTTGGGCATGAAGTTATGTCCTAAGGTGTCCAGGCTCACTTTTACAGATGAAGATGTGCAGCTGCATTATAATGCCACACTCAGCCAAGTAAGTGCTTGGGAGTTGCCTGAAGTTTACAAGACACCATCTGACCACCCCTGATTCAGGATACACAGGATCACATGAATTCTCTAAGTAACTTAAAGAAATTATTCTTACAGTGCCCTTACCATTTGAATAAGCAGCTTGGGAAGATGAAATAAGGTATGAGCAGGATATATTTTGTTGACAAACACTCTAACATAGGAAGAGCAGAATAAACATTGGCTTGCAGCTTTGTCTCTGGGTTGCATGCCGAACGCTAATCAGTATAGTGTGGTATTTTCCTAAAACAAAATGGCTGCACAGTCATTAAAGTAATGGAAAATCTTTACAACAAGAACTTTCACAAAAGGATACGTTACATGCTAATCAAACTTATGGCAGCTGCTAGAAGGGATTGTCAGTTTCTTTTATGATGAAAACCCACATGGGGCCAATTCACAATGCTGGCCAAGTTACAGGTGTCACATGTATAAAACATGTAGTTGGTTTAAGATTTAATTAGGACTTTCTTCTCTGATCATAACACTTTAAAGGAAAAATACACTTCGGATTTAATTTTCTTTGAGAGTGGTTATTAATTTGATGTGATTGATGTTAAATGGGAATTAAATCATAAACGTGATTATGCTTGTGGTTGGATGTTGTCTCAGCAGATTGTTTCTGCTTGTCACTTTTGAATGACTGGTGACGTGATATGGCATGTTGATTTTTATTATTGCTTAAAGATTTCACTTTATCATCATTTGTCAGGAAACTGATTTTCCTCTTAGTCCCATTAATATTAAATCTGTCATAACTAGATTAGGATAGAATTGTTATCTAGTGAACCTATAAGCCCTAGGCTAAATTTTACTCCCAGGAAAAAGACAGCATAATAATACAGAGCGGAAAACCAACCAACTAACAAAAAGTAAAGCTGGAATGTGAATACCACCAGATGAGAGAAATTTTTTTTCCCCTGTAATTACGGTGTATATGTCTGTTCACTTGCCTAAAACAGATTTCAGAAGTGTTTACACCTGAACTGGAAACTTGCTCTTCAGTGCTAGAATAGGTAGGAAAAACTACTAAGGTGAGGCATTCAAAGATGGAATATCTTTTAAAGATAGTAATTTACAAGTTTAGAGAAGCAGTCATTTTGATTTTCCTGACAAGAAACCTGCTTTTGGCAAAGATAGTAGAGAACCGTACACCATTTCTGTGGGCAACCCCCTCCCCATTTTGGTTCAGAATGCACCTAGCGGAATTGTAGGATTTCTGTCAACATACAGAATGGACCCAATGTCACTAACACATGTGCTGCCCTCTTTCGTCCAGAGAATTGGTGAAAATTGGTTGGTGCAATATACCCTTTTACAATCAGAGTCTAGTCTGAAGCCTGCTAGGTCAATTAAATGGACTTCTGTGGTCTCACATCAAGACTTACATTTGTTGCTCATTTGCACTAACCAGTATTCTTCTCTGGTACTTATTTGATGCCCATTACTGTGATATCTGAGAACAAAGATCATTGAGAACAGATACTATTTCTACCAGAAAACAGAATTTGGTACTGTTATAGGACCAGAAGAATCCTATTAATCCACAAAGCACAACAGAGTATGTTTCACACAATGCAAGCCATGTGCGCCTTCTACCCAAGCCACAGCACACCAGCTGAGATAGCTGTGGCATATCCCTCAGTCTGAAAAAATAAAAAATTAAAAAATCAGTGTTTTTTATTTCAAATTCTGAAAAAAACCCCAAACAGTTATTTAAAGACAAAGTTTTGCTTTCTAGATCAAGTTTGGCTACAGAAATAAGTATAACCTTGAAAAATATGTGAGGGTTTTATACATGATCCCTGCTTTTGTATTAGTCTCAAACCTAGTATCTGATTTGTTAGAACCATCTTTATTATGGATAAATTTATAGGGTTTAGACATCTCCCTGCTTGACTGATCTGCTGTCTACTATCAATCTTTGACCCACACTGTGCAAGGTATGCCATCAATTGCAAATGACTGTACAGCAGGGCAGATGATTCTGGATGCTATAGTTTCTGAGAACCAGTGTACGATAGAATATTGTTAAATGAAAAAGCTAAACTGAAGTTGATTTTTGTACTGAGAGTACCAATAATTTACAGGTCTTTTAAAATATGCTTTTTAGACTTGAGAAATCAGTCAAAACTAAAGCTTTCTTGCAAACACTTCAATTTAAAAAAAAAAAAAAAAGCCTTTTTTGGCAATAAAATGTCACTTTAAAAGTTCCTCTTCAGTGCTAACGACTAGTAACAAAAAAATTCAGAAGTGAGAAACTCCAGCAACAAGCAAAGGAAAGCAACACACGAAGAACATTAATTGTCTAAATGGCTGACAGATTATTCAAGGACCTTTCCCACAAGAGAACCCATTTTCAAAGAAAGTCTTTTAATATGGTACAGTGAGACTCTGAAATTCAGCATCAGGCACATTAGACTGCAGTTCTATTTTTGTTTAGATCTGTGGCTTCAAATATACCGAAGTAGCTTTTGCTAGCAAGTATTAGCTGTATTGGAGAACCAAAGAAGGAAGGGGTTAGATTCTGCACTGTTAATACAGAAAGCAGGAGAAAATGCAATTGAAATAAGTGGAATTACAGAGGAGTAAAACAAGTCAGAGATCAGAATCAAGCCTTTGTTGAAAAAGCTTATGATGTCGAATATTAAATTAATCTGATTTGCACTGTCTGATGGTGGCCATTAGTGCCTGAAGTAGAGGCAATGAAATGCTAATGTGATTAGTTAGGAACACTAAAAACAACCAGTACATTTTTCCTTTGATTGTCTGTGTGTTTAAGAATATTTCATTACTTCTGCTTCCTTTGAAATAAGGGTAAGATATAAATCATAGGCACAGATATAACTAGTGGTTGTGACATTTTGTTACAGACTTTAATTACATGAATCATAAAATATTGCTACAATTTTCCAAACTGTTAAACCTTAATTAATATGAACCCACAGGGACCACCTTGATGGTTCATAATACTCTGGAATCTCTCCTCCTACAGTAGTAGTTCATATGGTCAAGGAGTGCTTTATAATTTACAGAGAGTGATCAATTATTAGAAATGAAGCCAGACAAATTAATTTAATATAAATGGGGTTGTATGGAGTTTGACTAATTCTTTTTAATTACCTATATGTTATTTTTTCAATAGTCTAACAAAGGGAACAATTATTCTTCCCCACGTACAAATTCATTAATCTCATTACTGTGCAGTATTAATATAATTTTATCACACATTCCAGAAGTGGCGCACATTGACAAACCATAATGAATCACAGCATTAGTGTACTATCACTACATTAATTTCAGGACATGCCTAGCTCATCTGCAATTTACGTTGAGACTTAGTATAAAATGAGCTGAATAAGCATGTAATTATGACATCTGCTTCTTTTCAGGTACCTCTTTGTAAATCAGTGACAAAGGAATAACAGGTTTAAATATGTGTTAACACTCTGATAGCATGTATAATTGCAATATGGCAATGTGTAATGAAGATTAAATTAGACTGTAGTGTACCTGACATATGCAAGAGCATAATTGAACCACAGTAATTGTGGAATGAAAAAGACTATAAAGTACTAATATTTCAATTCAGTAAGGTAAAGAAGTAGGGTGTATTCAATTCAGTAAGGTGTAAAGAAGAAATACTAAAATGGTGACGCAAACAAGTACATTATTTTTATAAGGAAACATTAGTTATGTTCATAATTTTTATCTTCAGTATACTTAACATGTTCTTGGTGTTAGGTAAAGTTTTCATAGACTCTGCTGCTTTGATCCTTCTTGGATTTCAGGTATCTAGGCCCTGGTTCTATACTTCACCTCTATAACAGCAGATAATGCCCATCACATATACATATAATACTACTGCTGCATGGTTTATGAGATACAGGAACTGACTTTCAAACATCTACTGTGGTAAAAAACATTCATTCACTGAAGCTGTGTCCTTGAATCAGGGATATGAGGAAGGGTTATGTGCTTTGTCCTGTATGAGAGACAACCTGAAACATGGGAGATCAAACTGTAAGCCAGAGGGCATGGCAAATTATTAACTATGTTTTAACTGAAGTCATTATTACATAACTGGTAAAATATTTATTTTAGATGTGTATCATGCTATACTTCAACTTCAAATCACTTGTGGAGGGCAATTAATTCTAAAGGTTAGTATGAGAATAATAGGTTTTGCATTAAATACTCTTATTTGAACAAAAATATACAAAATCTGTGAAAATTACTCCTGTGAAGTCTGCGATGTTATACCAGATGTTTACATTATAACCTAAATGATACTAGTATAATTTAAGCAAAAATGTCTTTGCTATATGAACACAAATTAAGACATTCATATGCAATAGGATATTATATTAATGAATCCTCATTATTGTATTCTATTAAATCATTCTCATTGTAAGAATGATTGCTTGCATCTCTCATAAAACACAAAAACCTCTTCATGCTTATGACAGCACATAATAACATTTTAAATAATAATCTGTGATCTCTCTGTCATATATTTATGTACGTATGTGCACATACCCATGTGCATTTATTTATGAGACCACACAGTATATTTCCCCTGAAAAATGATGTGTTTAGGAATTCTGCAGCTTCTTAGACTTTCTTCTGACAGTAGCTTTTCTTTTGTGCTACCAAGTTGGAAAACATCAGTTCCTCCAAGTGGAATTCCACACAAGAATATGTTAAAAATAAGTTTCAAGCTATATAGAAGGGTTTACAGTGAAGCCATCGGAGCCTGAACAACAAATAAAACAACATGTGACCTTCTAAAGAAAATTGTAACTTTTTTTAGCTCCCACTAGGTTCCCCTTTTTCAGAACTCTCTATGGCTCTTATTATACAACCGGCTAAATAAATTCCCTTGTGGTATTCCTATAAAGACACGTTAAGCAGCCAGATCAGCCTGCGCCACAGAGCAGGTTTCAGCTGGAGCGCGGACTCCAGTTTGCTTGGAATTCCTCGCGCAGGAAGTTTACTGAGCTTCACATGGCCAACAGCCACGGAGTCTCGTTTGGGTTGGACAGGGCCCTAAGAAAGCACGCTCTGGCAAATATTTTCAGAAATTTCTCTTTGCAAGTCTTCCTAGCCTTTGGTGTCTAATCTGTAACTACACGTGCACACTTGTATACACACATACACCCATCCTGCATTAATAACAAACACAACATAAGCTGCTTTATCAATTTGATTTTGAGTAGCCAGATGCGTATAGAAAGGTAAATACTATTTTAGTCTTGATATTGACAGACTGAAATTGCAGAATGCAATAGATCTTTCTGTAGTTCTACTGCTCATGCTTGCTAATTTTCCTGTCTCCTATCTTGTTGGCTCACTGTTCGTTTGGAATCCTGGGCTTTAACTAACAAATTGATCTGATGATCAATAAAAGCATTAATAGAAGGATATGAAATTAGACCAGAAAACTTCAACCTCTCCATTTAATGGAATGGTGGAATTTTTTTCTGGTGGTCTTAGTCAATAAACAGAAATGTTAGAAGATCTTAACTACCATTATGTTAGGACAGACAAGTTAGTTTAAGATTAGAGGAATTATTAATAAACTGGGACTTCTTTTTAAGGTTTAAAGCAGCAGTTAAATAACAGTTACTGTTAAAACTGGTAAAAATAATAATAATATAAGGGAGAATGGGTTTTACTTGAAATAACACAAACTCAATTTGTTATCTTGTAAAAATACATATAACTCCTGGGAAACAGAAGCCTCAAAGATTTTTAAAATTATAAATTTGCTATGTAAATGAAGCATCAGTATTTTTATAAAGGTATTTTTACAGTATTTTTATTATTTCATGCCAATATAAATATGAGATTTGTTTAAATCGAATAGTCATAATGAGGAAAATACAGAAGAATTGTAGGAGCTGTAATTTAAGCTCAGTTATGGAGAGTAGGCTAAATAATGGCATAACCTTTTTCTGATGTGCTGGAATATAAATACCAAAAAACCCTAAGCGCTCTTCTAACAGTTTGTATGAATTACAATTCCAAAATTTTTCCAAATTAGGCTGAAAAAAGTATCTGCTTATGCACAAAATCTGTTTAGTTATCAGATTTACAGGAATGACAATTAATAGAAACTTTCAAACGTTTCTTCTGTTATCTGAAAATTATTAACCTATAGGAATGTTTTAGTCATGTAATGTTAATGTCACCTGAGTTTAGGAAATGAATAAGACTACTTGCTTTTAATGTGAATTAACAGTGAATAAACTTAAGATTACTGAGGTTAAAGGAATTGTAGGTTCTCTTCTCCACATAAATACAGGCATTTTCTCCATAGTACACTTGCTAATGCATTGCTTTATTTTGTTTCAAAATCTGCTGAATGGTAGAGGATCTACACATCGCTTCCTTTCTTCCACCAGTTTAAGGCATCTCACTTTCAAGAAGTTTTCCTGATATTTGCCCTACATTTTTCCCTTTTTACATTAATCTTCTAACTCCTAGTTATATCCCATGAACATCACTAGATAATTCTTCTGTCTTATTTGTGTGTGTATATTCTTGAAATATTTATAGACTGCTAGCATGCCTCATATCCCCTACCTAGTCATTATTTGGCCAGTCTGTGTTACCTCCTTTAAATCTTTCCTCATAAATCTCTTTCCCTTCACTAACCTCTTTTGCTGCTCTTCTCCAAATTCCCTTCATTTTTCTAGGTCTCTCTCACAGTGAGGTGGCCTATGCTGGACACAGTGTTCCAGATGTTATTGTCTTCAAGCCATGTCGACAGTGGTCATTACCTCACTGCCCCACGCTGTGATGTTTCTGCACAGACAATGTACAATTGTTTTGGCTTTTTTTTTGTGTGTACATACTTCTCATTGCAAACTGATGTCCAACGTCTTATTAGGCAACAGTATTAAGAATCTTTGTGTTATTGTTCCTCAGGTTGCTCTCTTCAAACTGGATTACACATGTTTATTTTCCTTGACTATATGAGCAAATGAACCTATACACACAAACTGTTCCATCTCCATTGCCTAACACATATAGACCTGAGTTAAAATTCTTTCCCTTCTCCCTCACATTTGCTGATGGGTACAGAGCTAAGTTCTGGGGCCATCAGGAAGATACCGATGTTACTTCTATCCAGTCGTTAGGGTATAATTCTACAGACGTTTAAGACAATATAGTTCAGATTATCACAGTCCTGCCCTCCTCCTATCATTAAATGTGTGCTGCCTTTAAAGGCAGTAATACTGTTTGGGAAGCTGAGACAGACAAAAAGAAATATATATTTTTTTGGTTTAATATGCTTATATTTTATCCAGATCAGTTCCCAGAACTGACTCACTGTGCAGTCCCAGCAATATGAGTGCTGGTGTAAGGAACAGGGAGGAGAGGCTTGGCAAAGACAGGGGTTAGACCCCTAGCAGAATTGGCTTAAATTGGTTTAAAATAGCAGGGAAACTGCTAACATTAAGAGTAACTAGTAACAACAGATATGCTCTATCACATTCTGATCAAAGAATAATACTCTCTGAAAATGGCCAGTTCAGTCACATATTTTGCTTTATATTCAAGTGTCTGCATTAAAATTTATTTTTATCCTTACCTTCAATAATCATATTGTATATTTATTGGATAAAAGCTCTTCAGTATCATATGCTGAGATCTTTTTTGCTCCTTGTTATATATGCGCATTACTACTTCATGCATACACATTTAATGGGTTTAACAAAGTGGGTTTTTTTCTATTAGACAAACTTTAAAACAATTTGCATATATATAACAGCTTTAGTAAATTAAATCTATGTGAATTGATGGATTTTCATGACTCAAAGTAGTGGCCAAATTCTTAATTATTGCAGCTGTAATAATATTGAAATACAGAACTTTTCAAAACAGCTTTATTAATTTTAATGCAATGTTTAGAAAACTCTGCTTTTTGTTGAGCAATAAGCTAAAAAAAGAGCCTGACTTTCTCTTCTAATGGATTCAAGTTTTGCCATTTCTAGTTGCACAATAATATTCAAAGTATTTAAAGATGTCATGATGAGACTGACTTGTTGCAGAAATAAATAAAGATGGAATCCATATGTTTTTCTTTTGATGGATTAAGGGCCATGTTTACAACAACATAAGTTTACACTGTTGCTGGCCTCAAGTATTCTGCAGACCTTCATGGGTCAGCTCCTGCAGAGGCTCATTCTTACTCAAGAGTGCAATTACAGTAACTATTTCCATGGTTAGGGAAACAATCTGTTCTGAATAGAACATACAGCATGATGTGGATTTTTTTTTTTTTTTTACAACATTTTTGTGTTTGAGAACAGTTTTTGTTTCCAACAGCAGTACTTCAGTATTTAGTGATTTACTATAGCTATAGATTAACATTCCTCAAATATCATTAAAATATTTTGTATATGTTCATTTTATTTTGAATGGAGGTAGATTGTTCTTATGTCACAGATAATACACAGGCCTATTTTTTTAAGAAATATGGAGTCTCATTTTGTAGGTGTTACCCCTCCTTTCTCTATTTCTGTATTTCAAAATATCCATTGCAGTGTTATCAGTGCTGCATAGACCACAGAATGAAGTTGTAAGCAAATGATTCCCAAGTGCAGTTCAGATAATATATTTGAGAGTCACATCTTCACTGGCTTCATTTAGCTGCTTTTGATTTTCTCTGGAATTAGCAACAGATTAATCTGGATAATATTTTTACAATGTTCATGATGTATTGAGATAAATGTTGAGCTCTTGTACGTGTTTATAAGGTCAAGTTTTAAAATGTATATATTTATTCCTGTTAGTGTCACAAGGCTACAGTTTGAAGAGTACTCAGTCTTGATGAGCAATTCTTGGTATTGGTGTTTATGGGCTCCAGTCCATAACAGGAAAAAATATTTGCTATTGATCACTTCCAACTATCAGCCTGTTGTTGGCCAAACTTCCCCCCCAATGAGCATTGCTTTACTCCAATAGCCATATTGAGTTAAGTGGATGAGGCTATGTCTAGCACTTAATGCGGGTGTACAGGCCAGCCTGACAAACAGACTGGCCCAGTTTCCCAGCCTCTGGAATAAAAACCTGCCCTAGCTGAGGTTCCGTATCTTCTATGGCTAGAGAGAAGCACAGAGATGTTCTCATTCCACAGCTCCCTCAAGGCCTAATATGGTAGAAAAGAGAGAGAGCACTAAGAAATAATACAAACTGTAGAGCACATTTCCACTGAAGGCCCTCCAGAAGATCTCAGTGCAGGACTATTCATGATCTTCCTTGCAGTGGTGCAGTTTTGCATATTGTGTCCATTTCATTCAAGAAATTGAAAGTGTTGAACTAAGCAGTAAATTAGAGTCAGGAAAAAAATGATAGCAGTATTGGCAGAAGGTGTTAGCATGCTTTGTATGTAATGTTTAAAATTACTATGGAAATACTGTGTAGGAGGATCATAACTGTGGAAGCAACTTCAGTAATGGGAGAGAGGTTTGTTTTCCTGCAGTGGATTAGGAGATTTTATTCTGAAGGTAAATGGAAAAAAATAATTGGTATTTCAAAGATAAAGAGAATGGCATTTCAAAGATAAG
The DNA here is from genome assembly GCF_965183815.1 of Platalea leucorodia. Classification (NCBI taxonomy): domain Eukaryota; kingdom Metazoa; phylum Chordata; class Aves; order Pelecaniformes; family Threskiornithidae; genus Platalea; species Platalea leucorodia. Next base: position 40,279,757 of record NC_138830.1, read on the forward strand.
AAAAATCTCTTAGCTTTACGGAGAGAATAGAAAGCCAGACCATCTTCTGGGATTACTCTCTCTATTTATGCATTTGCAGGTACTAAATATTTGATGATCAGTCTATGGCTTTCCAATAAGCCTTTCATGTTTTTGAGAGGCAAGCCAAAAACTGATTGTGACTCAGAGGTACAGATCCTCTTTCTTTGAGCATGCTGAGCACCATGTTCTTCCTTGGTGCATTATATATTCTCTGTGTTTTGTTCAAATTTTCCCCAGAAAGTAATAATGTTCAATTAAAATTTTGTTTAATTCTTTTTTTCTTTTTTTTTAACCAATACATGGGCATTTACACATGATGAGTTTGGTTTGAGCTCATTTCAAATGATAATAATTTACTTGGTGAATTTGTATTGATGAAATTCATGTATATATAAATACTTTGTTCACTTTTTATTGGTATTATTTATCATTTTCAAAAGCAATTTTCAATGACTTTTGATGGTTTTGGCTACTCAAATCTTGAAACAGATCAAAGGACACTATTTCTCTTCTTGCAAAACTTATTACATTTACAAAAATAGTAGAGCTACTGAGGTATTATTTTTCTTAGATGTAAATATATTATGGAATTATAAGTACTTATTTAGAGAATTAGGAGTTGCCTGGAAATGGTCAAATAAATTAAGTGTTCATCTTGTATTCTACAAACATGACTTCCCAAAACCAGCTGCATTGTGCAATATTTCCTGGACCATTATCTACAAAATGTGTCGTCATTCATTTGACAGTCATTGCCTGGAGAAAATAGTGGGAATATTATTAATGGGCTTCAGCATTTTATTATCTACATGGTAGGCTTGCTTCAGCACAGGAAAGCTGTCAATGAGCACATAACGTGCTGTTTGATGTGACACTGGGAAAAGGTTAGGTGGTTCCCACATTAGAGCAGTCGTTTCTGTTAGCGCACTAGTACTCAGTTTTATGGTGTATTGAAAGAAGCCACTTGGGAGGCAGATTTTGTCTTTAGAGAAACGACTGATAATAACATGTTGGCATATGGAAAGCAAAAAGTCTTAATTACATAATATACAAACAAGAACACACAGGAAAATTTAGAGGTCAAACACTTAGCTGTTACAATTTGCCAAAGTCCAGTTAACTACTGAGGAGGCAAAAAAGTACTGGAACATTAAGGAAAATGCATCCCTTGGTGACTTATCTCTGATATTTAAAACTAACCTCTGTCACGCACATTTTCTTGCATTTCTTCATAAGTGACATTTATTAAGGCAGCAGTGGTAGGTGGGACAATACTAAGACCAGAATACTGCTTCCTGAAAATTTCCCAAACCTGATTCTTTTCTATTGCTCATATCTTTAACAGTGTTTTCCAACTTTTTCAAGGTTTTTTGCAAGATTTTGGGAGAGGGGAAATACACTCAGGTTTATACTTTTGTTTCTTCTGCAAGGCATACTGGGTGCTCAGCTAAAATAAACCTTGCCGTTTTCAAAGTCACTTTATACTATACAGACTGCTGGAAATCAAATGCTGTCAGTTGCAATGTCAGCAAGTTTTGAGAGAATGGACCCACAAACGAGTCAGCTAGAGTAGAAAATTGGTATGTCTGACCGAGAATTAAACTTAATCCAGTGTTTGAATGTATGAAAAGAGTCGTAAGTGAAGATAAATCAGTACCTCGCCAGACTTTCTTTCTCTTGTTTTCATGAACCATGTAATCTAACAGTTTTGAATTGTACAGATAGGTTTTTTGAGAGCAAAACTGAGGCACAAACATCTTGTGGATTAGGTATGGAATACAGAGTCTGAAGAGCTAGATTTTCAGTCAGGAAAGATTTCACAATCTTTAGTCTTAGGGACCTTTTCACTATATCTTGATTTTGCATTTTTCTTTTTAAAAATGTCACATGGTCAAATTTAGAAGTTAATAGAATCTGTCCAGAAGTAGATGGAGAATAGGCTGGTATCATCTATGTCAATGTGTGTACCACTGTATAAATTTAATGTTTACCTGATCTCCTAATTGTTTCTGTTATTGCTACTGTATGTCACTTCTAAACATGGCTCACAGAACCTATTGCAAATAGCATCTGATAATATAATTCCCACTCAGATAGCCCAGAAAACTAAAACCTGATGAAAAAAGAAACCACATGGAATAAGAATTATTAACTTCTTGCTTCTTTCTTTCACCAGTATTAATTACACTAAAGCAAAATATTTTATATTTAGTAAAAGTGAAAATAGCTTTAGAGAAGTCTGAAGACTAAACTGACTTTCATTATTCCATAGTTTACACATGTTCAAAGATGCATGATTCTCTATCTCTTTTGCATAACTAGAAGAAAGTACGTGGACAAAAGTAGAGAGAAGAAATCCTATGCAGAGAGATGTTGGTTCAGAGATGCACGGAATGCCTAAATTCTCTTCTGAAGTAGCCACCTTCGAGCACCTGTTCTGACTGGGGAAAAGATGGATACATGCATGCACACCTCAAGTGTGTGCAAATTCTGGTATAAACACCTGGCCATTAGAGCCCAGCACTCAAGCTAATTTTAGATGCCTCAGCCAAATTTATATAAACAAAAATCCTTAAAAATAGAACTTTGATGAGGTTGGGGGTTTTTAATAAACATTCCAGATCTCTGCCCATATTTGTTCTCAGGGAAGACACGATGTAAAATAAAACAGAGATAAACCTTTTAAATACATTTTGAAAAATTACAGATAAATACCAATAAGCGTCTCTAGCAGTTAGATCTTCAATATGGTCACCTTTGGAACTAAAATACAATATTTCTTATTTCATAATAGAGAAGGGACAGCACAAACAAGGAAGAGCAAAGCAATAGCAAATGCTCTCTCTTTTTGTTTTGTTTGTTTGGTTTGGTTTTTGGGTAGTTTTTTATTTTTTTAGCAAAAAGGAAAACTAGATTATGAGTGACTTGAGGAGAAAAGTCATGTAATATATCCAGAACAGAAGATGCCATTTCTTCCTATTAAAGCAAAGAGTAACTTGCAATCTAGGGAAATAGTTGTGCATGTAATCACCTAATCTGGCAACACAGTAATAATTCAGATTAGAAAGATTTTATCTTATAAAACTGTGGTTTTGTATGTCCTTGAACAGTCCAACTTCAGAGTGAGAGTTTATATCTCTCATGGTAAACTTGAGCTGTGCTGCAGGTGTTTTAGTTTATCACTGAAAGGAAATGACTTTTTTTACACCTAATTTAAACTGAAGCTATTCACAGTTTAAAATGTTCGGTAACAGTGACCTCTGTAATGACTAACACATTGCAGGTGGTCTGATAGCAGGCCAGTGGTTAATGTTTGCTATCGAGAGAGACAGAATTAAATGTCCACCCCAGAGTTGTTTTCTTCCATTTATAGTATGAACACAACAGCTGGCACAAATGTAAGCCACAATTAAAGGGCTTCTGAAAAGTTGTGATCTGTTTAGTTCCTGCAATAGGAGAACTTTCCTGTTGGCATCTATTAAAAATTTGTCATTAAATTTGAAAGCAGAAATCCTAGTAAATATTTGCAACCTAAATCTCCGTATTAGACTTCTGATACTTAGGTTCCAGCCTTGCAGTCCCTGCTCAGTCCTTCAGGCAAAACTCCTATTTGTTCTGTAGTTACATGGTTGGGATCAATGAGCGTTTTGTCTTAGAGGGCTTGAAGGGCTTTATCAGACCTAAGAAAGCTCCAACAAAGCTCTTAGCTTTCACAAGTAACTAACTGAGAAGGCAGTTCAGTGTTCCTCTAACACCATATAAAGCAAAACTGGTGAGCCCGAAGCTTTCATTTTTGCTTATTTTCATTTTGACAAAAATTGAACATCTTTACTGTGCAGCTGCTGTGCAGCTTTTCCAGATGTGTATCTGGGCCAGTCATAACCATTGTCAAATGTCACCTTGGTTTAAAATTCTATTTCTTTGTAATGCTTACTCAATTCTAGTATTGCATAAACAGAGCTGATCCTGAATCCCTTTCATATAGTGCAATTAGGGAGTCTAACATAATTCTGGGAGCACAAAAGTACTTGGTAAAAATGGGTGAGAAATTCAGGTACTGTTGACGACAGTTTTCTACTCAGAAACAATTCTGCTTTTCTGCTATTTGCCTTGGAGTGACATGAGTTGTTACATGAAGAAAGAACCTCTGAAAGTAAAAACGAATCTGCTTCACAAAAGATAATAGCCTTCATATCTCAGAAAATGTTTCTTCAGGAGTTTTCTTCAGCATGAATTAAAAACAACCATATTTTCATAGAAGACAAGATAACGGACCACAACAGTTGAGGAGATATGATATATAAACAGAAGTGGTTCTGAAAAGTATTTTTCAAATTCTTTGATGTGTTACATACTACAACAAGCCTTTTATGAAATGTCCAGGATTAGGATTTATCAGCACTTTGTGAACTAGTCCTTAAAGAAAAATAGTGATCTTACTAATAGGATGCCTGGATAGGACCCATTTCACTGCTTTGGTAACTATGCACAGATGAGAATCAAGGCCACTCTGTAGTGTTATGTGAAATACATCAGCTGACGTTACTTTTTGACGCATGAATGAATGTAGACAAAAAAACTCCACAGTATGAGCAGTAGATAAAGTAAACTGAATGCTAATTGGACAAAGGATTAGATTTATGTGTAGAGCCATAAGAGTAATCTGTTTTGGTCAGACTGAAAAACTGAGGTGAAAATTGGATATACCAACCACTCAAGAGACTTTTAATATCTATTTAATTATTCAGCCATTACCACTTTGGAATGACATATAATCTGGTTTTTAGGTTTCTCTTCTGGGAAGAGGGAAATTCACATTCACATGCTGTCAGGCAGAGGGTGGGATTGAACTTGTGTTTCCTGCCTCCTAAAAGGGTGCCATCCTCTGCTATATCACTTTCTGCTAGATGTTACCCTGGAAGTTCTGCTAGGTCTTATAAGAGCTTTCTGAAAATGAAATATTTCTTTCAGATCTTTCTCATACTGAATGAAGTAGACCTTTTTCTCTTATCTCAGTTTGTGCAGTAAATTTTCAGCTGAACCAAAACAGGCTCTTTGTACAGCTGTGTGAACAAATGGTTTCTCTTGTAATCTTTCCTAACTCTCCCTCCTATACACATTCAAGACCTAAAAGAAAAGCAATATGAGATGTGTATGATTAATATATGTTTTATTTATTATCTGAGGATAGATCCAAAGCCTAATACAGTTATTAGAAAGAATTGCATTAATATCAGGCCTATATTCATAGCAGGTTTTCATTGTCAGATCTTTATTCTTTAATTAAAAATAATTAGTTTGCCAAAGTCTTTTGATATCTATACTGGTTCAAAACTATTCAAGTTGGTATGGTTTCTCTCTAGGAATGACAGTGCGGAATGGCCATCTTCTTTATATATTTTATAAGTCAATAGAATTATTTATACTTATAATTCCTTTAAGATTCTTTCATGTTTAAAATATCAGACCTATACAAAATTATAGAGAGAAATATGTAGATTTATCAGTAAAAAATTCCATCATTATTCTTTTCATAAGCTATACTTTATATGGTACTCATATAAATAATATATTTGTGTCTTTTGTGGCTGTGTTACATAAATAACACACAAAATGAATATTTAGTCCTAACCCACCTACATTTATATCTTTAACACTAAGAATTTCCATTTGCAGTTAAAGTCTGTATATATATTAGCAAGGCCCTTTATTGTCTTGAAATTAAAGCTTTTGAAGTTTCTTCCTCTCCGAGACACAAAAGAAAGCATATAGTTGACATCAAAGTGGAGACATACTGCTGACTAGTAATTATGGTAGCTTAACGTTGCCCAGTCCCCACCCATTTACAAGCCTGCCTTTACTTTCCTCAGCATGTACTTATTTTGATCAACACCTTTAGAAATAACTGGACAGCCCAGCTACTTATAAAGTTTCTGCAAAATTTGGTTGGAAAACAAAATATTGTTTTAATAATTTATTCGTTATATATCATTTTGGCTTTTTTAAAACCTCATTTAATTACTCTAAGTAAGTTGTAACTGTGAGCTGGGTGTTGCCAGATGTGAAACCAGACACAAGGGTGAGATTTTACAATTTAAGCACAGCTGCTTAAGACAAAATCTGTTTTAGGACACAAGAGATGGATTTAAAATACTGCATTTATATTAAAAATAGCAGGGAATCATACACAGGACAGCTAAAGGTCTTCTTGGCAAACTTATTAACTTCAAGTGAATCCATCCAATCAAAATCTAAAAAAGGCTTCAAAACCCATCAAATAACATTTGCCATCAGTTTTTTCCCCCCATCCACCAAAGCAAACATACAAATGCAAAGCACTGCTCTGTTTTCAAATTAAAGCCTTGATTTTTCTAATGTGTGTATTAGTAAGGTGAGCGCTGCAACCAAGGATGAAATGCCTCTGTGTCTTGGAACAGCTTTAAACTTCTCTAAGTACCAGGATGAGGAACTCAAAAGAAGTTTATTTATCTTGGGCATTTGAATTTTACAGCTTAAGAGAGAATAACTTTAGAAAGCCAGGGGAGGGGGGGAAGGGGCAGGGGGAGCAGGGTCCTCCCCATTCTTGCATATTCTACTGCATTGGCCAAATTGTTGATATGCTTAGCAGAGCATGTAAGGTAGTGCAGACCAGCTGAAATAACTCTGCATGTCTTCTGCATGCTGACCTCTGTACCGTGTGCGTATGAGGAGAAAGAAGGAGCAGCACAACATTTATATCAATATTTTAACAAGAGATGTGTGGGATTGGAAAAACCTACCTAGTGAGTAAGCCTTATTTTTCCATAACTAAAACCAAAACAAAAATAAGTTTGAGGTACTTTCATTATAAAGTGTGTTCAAATTACAAAGCTATAACAGTTTTACTAGCTTAACCCAAATCTTGTGAGTACCGTGTTTGCCCTCACTGTATTCCATCTTATGTTTAGGTGACAGGTACGCAACACTTTGAAGAGACATATTTTCTTTCCTTCTGATACCACCCTAAACCCAACAGTAAGTCCCAACAAGAACAAGACAATGGAGCCACAACAAAAAAGTAGAATCTTCCATCTAGCTTGATTCTTTATTTTGCCTCACTTTACAAAAATGGTAGATAAAAATGAACTTTTCCTACTGTTTCTCCGAAGTTGCTCTCTATCTGCCACTTGATGCTGATCTTGTAGCAGCTAATTGTAACCAGCAGTCCCTGATTCCCCTGTCTTCTTACCAGGTCACTGCAACATTCATAGAATCACTGAATGGTTTGGGTTGGAAGGGACCTTAAAGATCATTTGGTTCCAACCCCCCTGCCATGGGCAGGGACACCTTCCACTAGATCAGGTTGCTCAAAGCCCCATCCAGCCTGGCCTTGAACACTTCCAGGGATGGGGCAGCCACAGCTTCTCTGGGCAACCTGTTCCAGTGACTCACCGCCCTCATAGGGAAGAATTTTTTCTTTATATCTAACCTAAACCTACCCTCTTTCAGTTGAAAGCCATTACCCTTTGTCCTATCACTACATGCGCTTGTAAAGAGTCCCTCTCCAGCTTTCTTGTAGGCCCCCTTCTGGTACTGGAAGGCTGCTGTAAGATCTCCCCGCAGCCTTCTCTTCTCCAGGCTGAACAACCCCATCTCTCTCAGCCTGTCCTCATAGGAGAGGTGCTCCAGCCCTCTGACCATCTTCGTGGCCCTCCTCTGGACTCACTCCACCAGGGCCATGTCCTTCTTATGTTGGGGGCCCCAGAGCTGAACTCAGTCTCACGAGAGCGGAGTAGAGGGGGAGAATCACCTCCCTTAACCTGCTGGTCCTGCTTCTTTTGATGCAGCCCAGGATACAGTTGGCTTTCTGGGCTGCAAGCGCACATTGCCGAGTCATGTTGAGCTTCTCATCAACCGACGCCCTCAAGTCCTTCTCCTCAGGGCTGCCCTCAATCCATTCTCTGCCCAGCCTGTATTTGTGCTTGGGATTGCCCCGACCCATGTGCAGGACCTTGCACTTTGCCTTGCTGAACTTTTTTTGAAGTGTTTTTTGCTAAACAGGAAAACATTTCTCCAACAAAAGTCTGTAAATATTTTTCTCAGTAGTGCTATCAAGCAATATTTAACTTGGTACTGAGGTCATTCAGAAGAGATCAAATGTGATAATGCTGAGTTTTTAGCTGTCAACATAACTTTCTGGCATTTCCATAGAGTTTTCAAACATAGAAGCATAGAGGAGTTTTTCTTGTCAAGGCATGCTCCTAATTTCCATCACTATTAATAGGTATTGTACAGTCTTATCAGGGACATTATAGACCTCCCAAGTGTTCTATAGTGACTTAACTCTCTTTCACATTTTTATTGATTATCTGTGCCAGATAACAATATACACAAATCTGTGATTTGATCAAGAGATCCTGATGAAGCTCATAAATTTTCAAAATGAAACCTAAGTGTTTCCAAACCTGGTGATGGAACTGCAGAGTAATGTGGGCAATGAGTGTGTTTATCACTGTATAAAACAACAGCTAGTCTTTTGTCTCTGCTTGCTCTGTCTCCTCATTACATTTTATCACTTCTTCTCTGTTTCTTTCTCATTTATTTTCTGTTGGTGTTTTTTTTTGCTTTTCCTTTCATTATGACATTAATTTTCTGTATGGGTCTTCTTGCCAGTAACAATAGTTACTCTGAAGTGTTGTGTGTTGTTTATAAAAGTCAAGTAGCCAGTAGAGTAAAGCATTTATAAACTTCTCCAACAATCATTATTTACACAATTCTTATCAGGATGTCATCCATTCTATTTATTTACTGGTCTACCCATTATTGTCATCATGTTGATTTAAAAAAATATAAAACCCACCTTTTATTCTGATTTCTTAAGAAGTAAGGAATTACTGGAGTAATGCAAATGTAAATGTTCTGCTACTTTGATTAAGAAACATAGACTGATGGATGAGTTCTAAAGAACAGCTCTTTGAACTTCTCAACTGAGTGATGAGACAGGGGCATCTTTCTACCCCAGCCTCCATTTGAAAATATTAGCATCTCTTTTATTAAATGGCAATGTTTGGTGTTTTCCTTGCTAAGTATTACCAACATGTAGGATGGACCTTCTTCAGTGTTATTGCCATATGCAGTTCACCTTAGAACCACCTTATTTTATTCTCATTAAAAGCAATTAAATATATATGTAATGTTCACTCTTCCCCAGTAGTGTTACTAGGCTCCAACATTTACTTACCAAATCTCAGCTTTAACATGAGAAATTACGCTATTGATGCGATACAGAACATTATCTGACTTTATAATAAATCTGTCAGAATTGCTTGGATTTCTATTTAGAATAGCATTTAGACTTTTCAATTCAAGTCTCTGTGGCTATTTGTCTTTATCTGCCCATATATGTTTGTGGTTTTTTTGTTAAAGGGTCTCTCTTCCAAAGTACTGCGCAGTACTACATAACTACTCTGACTACCTGGTGTAAGGAAAAGGGAACAGGAACCTGCCAATGGTCAGTCACTTTGCCTCTCAACACATTTGAAGATATTACACACTTCCTTCAAATAGTGAGGTGAAATTGGACTGCTGACAATAATATAACAGTTTATAATGGCTTTATTCTTGAAAATAAGTCTATTGCTAATTTTGAATGTGTCAGAACAAAACTCTGTTCTCCAAGCTTCATATAAAATGTCCGCTGACATTGAAGATATTCTGTGCTACTCAGAACCCTAATTCACTGTGTGTATTAGGATGTCAAATTCCTCTCACATGACTGCCTCAAAAGAACAGACTGATTATGTGGGAAGTCATTGTTGAGTAGCAAAAAGTTTTTGTGATACAACATGAATGCTTGTTATTTCTAGCCAGTTAAGGAAACTAAAATCCTAGTATTTTCTTTTCATTCCCACTTAGAATAGTAACTTGCCATGCAGAGTCCACTGCTAATTAAAAATATCAGGACTGTTAGCACCGAAGACTAGCTAAGTAATTTGTCTTAGTAACAGCTCATCCAAACCAGAAGCAAGAAGAGGGAACAATTTTAAAATTAATTGCCTCAGATTATGCATGTCAATCTTATGATGAATAGATGGTACTGAATTCCATGAAATAATTTAGTACATAAGAGTCTATTAGCTAGTTAGAAACCATGACCCCATTTAACAGTTATGGACCACCATAGCATCTAATCTATATTAGTTGATTTGTATACCCTTTATGATCTGAACCAGATCTCATAACATCAAAAATCATAGCTATCACATTGAATTATAACCCATTAAGAATGCAGGACTGGCAAAATCAGATACGTTTGTCACAAGAGTGAGCTCTGCTAGCATATTTACTCTACACTGAAACAGATTCTGCCCGTTGCGTTTAAAAAAAAAAACAAAACAAGAATCCATCCCCAAGTGCTTTTAAAATCTCTTTAGTAGTGGAATATCAGTAGATAGCTTCTGTCATTCTGTGCATATTTTTTTGCCCACAAAATTTAGATCAGCATATCATTTTAAACTGTCTCCTGCTTCTAAATCCCACAGCAACTGTAGTTACCTGTGATGGAAGAAGAGAACTATTGATTCTACATAATAATATGGTAGAAAAAAGAAATAGATCCCTGAACTTACTCTATTTTTGCTTGTTAAAAAAAAGAGCCAATGGTTCTTCAACACAAAGTATGATGGGAATACATGACATACTTACAGAAGTTAATCGCAGAGCTTTAATTTAGCAAAGCATGTCTTAAAACTATTATAATTATGTATGACACTTATATTAATGTATCTCATGCTTTATTCCAGAGCCTTAGCTTTTTGGAGATATAAACTGAAAGATATCAGCATAGTTTATTTTGGTATTGTAATAGGTAATATGATTCCTTCTGATGAGGTGTAACTCTATTACCTAAATATGCCAGGCTAAATGTCAACATTTAACAGTTCCACTGCCTTCTTTTTGCACAGGAAAATCTAGTAATAACTTCTTTCCTTTTCCCAATGGCTTCTAATACTTGTCCAGATTGGGAATTTAATTAGCAAAACTGATATCACAGAGGCTGTTGATTTTTTTTTTTAAAAATTTCAATCCTACAAATCCTGATGTAAGTTCCTAACTAGATGCAGAATGCAAAATTGTATTCACTTCCACATAAAGTTAAATATATCGAAGTTCTCTCAGCTATCAATTTAAAGATAACAATAAAATTAAGCTGTCACAGAATTTGTAGTATCTTGGACCTAAGTGACATGGGGCTTTACCAGCTCTCCTGTAGCTTCATAGGTGTGTATATAAAATAGCCTAGAAATTGAACCTGCAAGTTTTACTTGAAGAAATTTTTCTTGTTTAGTACACATATGCTGTTTTTTTTCAGAGAATAGTGCATATTTAGTAGGTAAATACAAATACAATGTATTTGTATTTGGACAAAATGTATTTGTATTTGGACAAAAATGTGCATCTGAATGAAGAAGTAGAGATGAATATGAAAACTGACCTAGGAGTGAATTAATATGATCATTCATAATTTTAACTATGTATATGGAAAATAGCAATCTCTAAAGACACCATCATCAGATATTCCCATATGAAATATGTATTTGAATGTATGCATACAATTTCAGTCTATGTTCTTTTTACAACAGGTTTTATGAAACTTGCAAGCAAGGAAGTTTAGCTCTCTATATGCTGTTTAGTATGGACACATCCACAGAGTAAGCTGCCTTTCTATATATAGGGATACTTTCCTGCTCCTCTCAGAAAAGCAGGCAGAATGTTGTAACAGCCTTGGAGTCCCCTTCTAGTGTCCTTTGCATGTAGAGCTATGACAACATATGTTCAGGATTCAATTTCAGTATACAGGGACTAGATTTGCACTTCTTTCATAATTTTTTTTCATGTTATAAAACTTCATATCCTTCTGGTAATGTGTTGATTTACGATATGGTTGCCTGTAAGATAGATCTGGAAAATACAGATGGAGGAAGGCATGTATATAATTGCAGGGAGGGGCATATATAGCTAATATTCTTTGATATTCTAGGGCATACCCACACCCAGTAAAGATTGAACAGGTGTGACAAGTGTTTTTGCTTTTAGCAATAGATAACTTGAAATCCCTGATACAAAGTAACCCTTTCCAATAATTCTGTAAGTGATCGGGAATGAAATGTGCTGAAATTATCACCAGAGCCTAATCACTTAGTCCCAAGTTTAATGAAGTATTTAGGGCCAAACTTCCCATTAATTTAAATGGGAAATCAATGGGAAGTCAGGAGCCTAAATGCTTTGTTGAATCAGGGCCTCCAGGCTCAATTGAGATTCCCATAGTGATCACTGGGAAGACTTCCATTAAAGCTCTGGATTGTATTAATCATTTCCATATCTGTCTGTTGGTACCTACCTGGTTCATTTACAACATTTATTTTGTGGGTTTTATTAGGAGCTAAAACTGATACTTTCAAAGCATCTAAGATACAGTTAGACAAATACTAGAACTTTGAGTAGGATTTAAAATATTTTCTGAAATCTTTCTAGCGCCTACCTGCATTTCCAAGTACGTATCTACAGCAAAGGCTAGCACTAGTGATTAAAATACCCCAATCCCAAATTATACTTTCTCTCCTTTCCACCTCAAAACCGTTATTTTAGAATTTCTATCTTGAATGCAACCCAGAATTTGAAGAATTATTGCAATAATTTTTCCTACTACTGTGCGTGGTATCAATCAAAGCCATTTAGAAAATTGGCCCGGTTTGTGAACCTTTCTAATGGAATATTTTTAAGATGTTGAAGAATCTGGAAAAAAATGGCAGATTTCAAGTTTTTCACTAACTAGAAAATCTGATCGATAGAGATAGATGAATAATTATTTCTAAATAATATCTCCTGGTTTGTTACTTTAATCCGACTAAGTAATTATTCAGTTTTCTCTTACAGTATTCCCCAGCTTGTACTAACTGGCTTCACTTAAATAATTCACTGCGGGCCAAAGCTTGATTGCACTGAAGTCAATGGCAAAAATCCCATTTTCTCCAGTGACAACAGCATTTAACCCTGAGGAACTGACCTTAAGGTTAATTAAATGTTTGAGAAAACCTGAGGTGATTTATAGTTTCATGCTGAAAGCAAGAAAAATTCACAGTTTTGTTAGGTTTTGATGTAAAACAAGATAAAATCTAGTGCTCTCAAGCTGAGTTTCACTTTCAGTTTTTATTTTCTTTTAAAATCTGAAACTCAGAGAAACTCAGGTTAAGTGAAGTGCATTATGTGGATTTCACCCAGATTTTTTTTTTTTTTTGTAACTCCTTAAGAAGTTGGACCCACAAAGTTTTGTACACCTTTGCTTCTGTGACCTCCTTCACACGTCTCTTCTAATAATCAGTCTTTTTATTACAAGTTTGTTTTCATGGTACTTTTTTACTGTAACTACTGCTAGCAGTGGCAGGTATACTTCCTCAATGTGCGTGTAAACAGTTATGAAAGAAGAAAAAAATAAAACCTTCTGTTTACACATTTCATGGAATGGACAGCATTAGTAAAGGAATGTTATATACTTGATTTGATTAATGAGTTTTGGGGAGATTATTTCTCAGCTTGATTCATGTGCTTAAGCACTGTAAAGCAATTTAGAATCTAATTGCAATGTTTTCCAGAATGTTACGCTGCTTACGTTATCCTTATGGAATACAGAAATTCAAATCCATACTCTACATATCTTTTTGATACACAGTAGCATGATTGATTTTACTAGAAGGTAACCAGATGACACATGCAAGTATGGTATTTGTTTAAAGATACTAAACTTTCTTCTGTGTATGTTGTTAAAAGTACCCAATACCAACATGTTATTAAACTGATTTCTCAAGGCTTGCTGTACAGTTCTGCTATTTAATAAAAGCAGAGAAAGATTTTTCCACTGTAGTTGCATATAGAATATTAAAGATTAGACTGCATATAAAAATAATGGTAATTTTTCCTTTTGATTTTGTCAGCTAGTATCCACTCAGACAGAAGTTGGCTATGTATATCTATTTGAGAGTGGAAAATGTACTGCTATTATGCAGAGTCTATAGGTATGAAGGAGAATTAAGGGAAGTATTTATCAGCAGCTATACAAAAGAACATAAGCGCTGAAATCGGCGGAAGCTGTATAAGCAAAGAGATCAAACTGAATGGAAGCTGTGGTGTTGAATTGAAAGTCATGTGCACAGAGTTCAAGACTTTATAACTTCCCTGATTGCATGAAGAGGCTTTTTCATAAGAAAAAGAAACAGAAAGCACCTAAAACAGCTCACCAAGTTGCATGACTCAGCTGATCTAATACTAAGATGATCTTTGTCTTCAGAGCAAAATGCTGAGAACAGGAGAAAGGGTGTTCAAGAATTGCTTGAACATCTCAGTTTTCTGAAGCGCTCTGTTGATTACCCATGCTCTAACACCACTGCTGCGTTCTTTGTATTTGATAAAATGGTCTGGATTTTTCCTTTTTTTTTTTTTCTCTGTGTCTGTGACCAGGAGTTAGCAGAATGAAATCATGACCACAGACCCCAAAATGGATGAAAGGAAGACCTTAACAATGAGCTTGAGTAAAGTAACAAGAACAAGAGAAGAGGTAATGAGCTCTTACCTTTTAGCGCATTGCTTTATCTCTTGTTCCTGGGTATCTACATCTGGCTGGTATTTTAAATATTTCCTCTTTCCTCCTGCAGGACATTTTACATGTTCTCTTCTTTCAGTTTGCCTTGAATTATTGACCTTTAATTAAAAAAAAAAAAAAAAAAAGTTGCAAGAGGAACTTTCTGAAACCTAGACATTTAGAGAGAAATCTACTGTCAGTGTCCCTGATGATGCAGAACTGAGACCCAAGTTATTAGAGTAAAACCTGCTTTTTACAGAGAAAATAGCTTTTTTGACTGTATGTTCACTGTTTAAACTTGGATTAGGCTAATTTAAGGTCACAACATCTCTCAATGTCATGAGTTTCTCTTTTCTCTGTTCTTACTTGGGGCTGACAGCGGATGCTTTGGCCTACTGTAGATTCCATGTCTGTTTTCAGAAATGCCCTCTGACCTTCAGCATCCTGGCTATTTTTAGGGTCAGTGTGCACTAATATCTAAAGTCTTATTTTTCATGCTTGTGTTGTACTAATTGTCGTGTATATGTTAGCTTTGTCAGAATGGCTTAAGAGGAAGTGCTAAAAGTAAGGAGCTGACCACTGGCAAAGAATGACCTTTAAAAAGGAAAGTACAGCTTGATAGGAGTGAAGTATCAAAATTACCTCCTTCATTTACAATCTGCTGAAAGCCAACACTTTTTTGCTTTTTGAAAACGTTATCAAAGGATTGTTTTTCTCTGTTTTATTCTCTACTGTAAGCATAGATACTGCAGACAATCTAGAACAGTGAGGAGGCTGTAAGATAGATTTTACTTCACTGAAGACAAATCATTGTTGGTATTTTGGGATACTATATATTGTATTATGCATTGTGGAAAAGAGGATGCCTCAGTAAGACACAGCACAGTGATCAACACCAATCATCATCACCAGTAATCACCACAAAACCAGGCAAAATATAGAAGAGGAAGAATACTTTTGCTTGGATTCTTGATAATTGAAGTTTCATTACTGAGCCTCTTAAAATTTACTCTCCCTGGAGAACTGTAATTATCTAAATGCTCTGTACTACTTGTCTTCCTTTCTCCTGAATTTTTTCCCAGTTGTTACATGACACTAAAAACTTGACTCACAGATTGAAATCCATGAATTCCAAAGAATCGGGAATCTATCTATGTATTATTAGGTATTTATAAGCTAACAGTAAACATTTTATGTGTATTTGGAGATTAGGAAAAGAGAAGGAATGCCCCAGGTTCCATCTAGTTATAATCCGCATACAGAAGGCTACATTTGATATACATAAAGTTGTAGTAGATGTGTCTGAATATAGAACTGGGCAACAGATTTCACGTTATTTTACACTCGTTTCTCGAGAAAAGTGAAAAAACACACTGAACCATCTTTGCACCTATAAAAAGACATGGGGGGATCATTGATAAGGTTCCAGGTGTCCACTGCTAATGAATTAGGGAACAATTAACACTGAATTAGGGAACAAACTTGTCAAGTTTTTTTTTTTTCAGTTTACGCAATGTTGCAAATTATTGTGTTTCTTAGCCACTTTGAGAAAAATAATTATGAGAAAATGAAGAGAGAGACAAGTATTTTAAAAGACGATTCAGTAGCATAAGTCCCAAGTACTTTAAAAGAGGATTCAGTAGAGTAAGTCCCTAGTCTATATTGTACCCACTGGTGATATTAGAAAACATCTAAACCAGAATGGAACATTGATGAGATTTTTGGCCTTGGATAACTTAGGGATTATTTGAAAATCCTGTTATGGGAACCTTTCTACTTGCTCTGAGTCAATTGCAGGTTTAAGTTGCAGCTGTTCAACAGAAGAGTCTGAAATATTCAATTCTTAAGAGTTTGCAGAAGAACATTCCAGCTTCTGTCTATTGCTCAGGAAGTTCATAATTCATATGATTTTTTTGTAAACATTTTTGGAACATATATAAAATTTGAGTGTATCAAAGGTTTTGTTGGTACTTTTCTATTTTTTTTTTTTTTTTTGAGGAACATGACTATGAGCTTTGAAATTGTCGCTTTTGATGAATAATGAAAACGTTCCCATGTTATTCATCATTGAACCACAAGTACTGCTGCAGGTTTTGCTGCTGTTGTATAGTCCTGGAAATGATCAGATCATAGCTGATCAGGCAGCTAAATCTTTGGGTTGGATATGATCTTACACAGCGAAAGCACTAAATCCAGGAAAACCTGACTTTTTCTTTCTGATTCATATTTAAAGCTGTGGAGTGTGATCAAAACCTGCACAGATTTTGACTCTCAGTACTGAACAGTGAGTTAAAAATCTGCCAATTTTGTTGGCAGATGGGGAACCCCCCCCCCCATTTGGGGGTACTGCGATCAAGTGGTTTTTTAACTGGTGCAGCACATCTTTATTTACAACTGTTATGTACTCAGCACAACTTGTAAAGTGTGTTTTTTCTAAAACTTTCCATGTGATACAGCTCTATATATTATATTACACTTATAAAATCCCACCAAACCCTTATGAATTAAAAGATAATTAGTGGTTCAAAACACATAAGACATTAGGCCAGAAGTGTCAAAAATGTCATGAAAGGCCATAAATCATAGTATACTTGCATTGATCCCTTATATAGTTAGTTTTTAAATCATCTCTTTAACACCTTGTAAATGTACAAACAACTGTGAACCCAAGGGAAACTTTAATATGTTTTTCATACATATTTTAATTTCATCTCAAAGTACTGGCTGCATAAAAATTAAGTCAGACTCACAAAAACTCATTGATTTCCTCTGGATAAAACCCATCTGTCCAAACTAATTTAGAACCTTTTTGAAGCTGTAAAGTTAGTCATGCAACACTGAGGTCATTATGGACATCCTGTACTGTAGGAACTCTAGTGTAATTTTAAGAAGGTAATTTTGTTATATTTACTGTATTTAAATACAGTGCTACTTTTAAGGAACAAAAGCCTTACTGTGTAACTGTATTGAAAGTAAACCAGAAGCTGTGAAAAGTGAGATCTGTTCTTTTCCTTGTGATTAATGCACCTTTCTGCCAAAATTGAAACTTCTTAACTGAGCTCATTTAATACAAAGTAAACGAATTCTGCTCTTTGGATTTGATCCGCTGGCTAAGCTCTATAGATAAGGGTCTAACAGTGAATAGCTTTCATTCTAAACAAAGGATGTTTTGATAGAAAGGTCAGAGCTAAGGTCTTTTATATTGTGATAACAGGAAAGGGAAATGACATATTAATGGCAATTCATGCCATGGTGGTCTGCTGAACATGGTGGATCCAAAAGGAAAAAAAAAGTCTGCAGTGCTATTTTTTTAAGGACATCAGTTTTTAATTGGTCTTATTTTGAATGACAATTTCTTTCATTACAGTTGGCAAGACAGAGATGCCAAAATGTACAACACTTCTACCATAGGGAAGATTGAAAAAAATTGTGCGTATTGATCTGGATTCTGCCCTCGAACATTTTGCTGCCAACCAGAATATTAAGCAGGCTTGGCCCCTGTGAGTCACACTTGTAACAAATGGTGATCTGTAGCTAATTTTTATAATGCGATAGACTTTAATTACATGCTGAATCACTTGAATAGGGCAAATAAGTTTAAATTAAGAAGTTCTCACTGTGGCTCAGGACACGTACAACATGTTGTGTGCTTTATGTGCAGTGTTTGTGATTTTGGGAACAGAATTTGTCATAGCAGAAGCTTCATAGCTTCTGAAATAGAAAGCACAGGGAGTTTTAAAACATTTCTGCACATTAAAAATAAAAGCTGTTGTGCAGTTGCAGGACTAATTCTAGCACAGAAGTCTTTATTCTGAGATAAACAAAATGATGTGATTAGGCTAGGCAGTCACTTCAGTGAAGATACTAAAAACAGTTATTCCACTCCCCTTCCCAACCTCCCACCCCCTCCCCTTGGTGCAGGCTGCTTTATCTAGAGCCAGCTGATGTTATCTATAATGCCAGCAGCTTCTTACATATCCACATTGAGTCGAACAATTTCATGACATAGTATGATATTGTAGATTCCCGTGTTACCTAATGAAGTCTGCATTGAATAGTATTTCTTTTATGCTTAGTAGAGTATCAACACAGAAAACAGCAGGATCAAGTATTCAAGAAGCAGTGTAGGATGACAGCAGAATAGTACATTTTTCTTGTTCATGTCTCTCATCTCCAAAGAGAAAACTTCCCCTTGCCTGTTTCCCGCCATTCTCCCTTGAGATGCATTCCTCAGTAGTCAGCCACTTTGCATGTCAGGCAGCAACTGCTGAGTTGGCGATGTTAGCAAAAGATGCTACCCCTTGCTACTATATCCAAGCACTGTAAGCTGCACTCACCTTTTCTAAACTACCACAGCACAAATAATGCCATTATATTTGCTTGGAAAGGCCTGTCAAGCACTTTGATGACAGATAATTCTGAAGAGCATCACATAGGAAAGACACCAGAGACCAAACAACCCCCGCCACACTCATGTCTGCTATTTTAATGACCTCGCACCCCTGGACAGAAGATTAGAACCGATCTCATTACTTGCAAAGTGGAATATTGCATGCCACCTCTCTGGAAAATCTTTGAGAATACACAAGTCCACCTTAGAAATGCTTTGTCATGCCATCTGGGAGCAGCTCTGGGAAAGTGTTCTTTAAAAAAAAATAAAAAAAATCAGCTGCACACAACTGATTTAAGCTCCAGCAGAGAGAAGTGCAGGAACTCTAAAAATGTTGCTTACTCAGGAGAGAAGCTGTGTGCTAAGCCATGTAGTGTGAACATAGTTACACATCTGATGTGCACGCTAGATTGATATAACCCAGCTATTAGGCAAGAAGCAATAGGAATGCAAATAATTAAATCCTCCTTTCAGTACATCAGTATATCCCTTTGTCCAGTGTCTATTCCCTTGTCTTAGCGTGACCCAGCTGGGTGGCTGTACTGTTCCTGCAGGGAGTGAAAATATAGGACCTAGAACCAATAGCTTTTCCTGAATCTTGATGGAATCCCAACTCAAGCTCTAGTCATGATGAACCTCCTCTCCACATCTCCTGTCTTCCCAGTTAATAATTCTCAGAGATCTCAAATAGCAGGCACTACTATCTGTTCACACAATTTGCCAGCTATCCTGCTCAGAAAAAAAAAAATCTGCTTAAAAATTATATTCCCTAGTATCATTCTACTATATTTCCTACTATTCGCCCCTAGTACCTGGTGTCTCCCTCAGTCTTTCTTCTTATACCCTACAGTGGTGTGAAAAACTTATTTCAAATGGTTCTTACTTGGGTAGCCAAACACTGTTATTTTACTGAAGTGTGATTGTAACACAAATGTTTATCTTTTTACTCAGTGACACTAAATGATATCTGAAAAAATAAGGTATCAGCTAACATTTTGTTTTAGAGAAAGCTTTTAAATGAAGAACAGTCTGGATACTAGAGAAGTATATGCAAGTGAATAAATGGGATATCACTTTGAATTTTGTTAAGTTATAAAATAATAAACAGCTCTTTATGAGATAGTTAAATTTTGTCAGGTTTTAATCTAGTCATGGAACAAAAACAGTTTCCCATTTTGTAGTTTGTTACCAAGTAGTAGTAATTTCTTTCAAAATCAGATTTCTTCCTTTTAATAGGTAGCTATTTAAGCACCATAGGAACAAGGCAGTAGTGTTTTCTAAAATGTTTTAGGAGTCCTCTGGATTTTTTTCAGCTCTCATTACAGATATATAATTTAGCTCCTGCATCTGACCAATCGTGCTACAAAAAAATAAACCTGATATGCAAAGTTTTTACCAGTGCCAAAGTTCATGAAAATAAATGAAAATGCATTTATTTATTTGCTACTTAAAAAAATTAATAGACCAGTATACTCAGTAAACATGATTTGAGATATGACTTGATTGTGAAATAACTTCTTGAATAACTGCCGCAATTACAAATGATTGTGTGGTTGTAGGTGACACCAAAGACAAGATAGTTGTGGAAGTCAGTGTGTATGTGCACATAGCACTTCTTTTATAACTGTATTCTAGAAGACGGAATAGGCATCTTTTGAAACTACACTGCTCTTGACTGAGCTACTAATTGTACAAGACTGATTTGGATCAATATGCTTAAATGATGGACAATTTGTTCTTCCATGGTTCCCACTTCATTCTGTAAACTGGGAAGAGAGCAAGCAGAGCTCAAGGGATATGTAAGTAATATTGTGCTACATAGAAGGGTGAATTTAATCCTCTGAGCTGACCCTGTCACTTAGAGGTAGCATTGCAATCTTTACTCATCAAATCACTTTGCAAGTACAAACTAAGTAGGATTTTCTTTAGCAGTCTTTTCCACTAGCAAAAATTCCACTCTTAAACTTTTTCTTAATCTTAAAAAAAAAAAAAATAATCCAGTGGTAAAATTAATAATGAAGGAGTAATGTGCTTGTGGAAAATATGTCAAGAAATGCCAACATTTTTACTGAATGGTGAAAAAAAGGTGAATTCATTTACTCCATCTTATTTTTCCTGCTATCATAGTTTTTATAGCACTCTCAAAAGTTCCTGCCTTATGCTGTCCTCTTCATTGTTTCTTTGTCTCTAGCTTTGAGGGGATAGTTCATCATAAAAAAGGGGAACACATTGGAACAATAAAAATGTTCCTTATATTCTTCAAAAAGAGTCATGTTATGCAAGGTCCTCTTGAAAAATGCATCCGTCACACTCTGTGAAACATTTTATTTGACCTCTGTTTTCATATCTCATAGTCCTAATGTCTCCCAAGACATAACTGTGATATAAGAAGGTACTACTGTCTCTGTTATAGTGAGGGGAAATTGAAGTACAAAGTGGCTATGTGAATTGGCGAAATCACAGAAGAGGCCTATGGGGGAGCAGGAAATTGAATATCAGCCTTGTAGCTAAACCAGCATGTCAGCCTTCTCTTTGAAAAGAATAAATGATCCTGGAACTACTGAATGGTTATTGAAATCAATATGCAAGAAATAAAAAATAGATGTTTGTTAGTTTTTGCAATATTTTTGCCCCGAGCCAAGGTTTATATTTCAAATTTCAAAACTGATGTACTTTCAAATGACAAAAACAGGCAGATCTTCAAGGAGAAAAAGCAAAAGATATTAAAACTATGGAATTCTGAAGAAATCAATGTAAATCAGTCAGATACGTGATGGTGAAATATCTCATATATGGCATTTATATATTTATGTAATTTATATGTAATTTATACACACACACATTCTATTCTATAAGAGTTGTCCTCCCTCCATCACTTCTGACTTTATTGTTAAAGCCATTTTCTGTCAAGGCAAGATACATTACTAAAAGTGGACTTCAGATTTTTGTACAATGCCACGATGACAAAATACGCCTTCTCGGTCCATGTTAGTCAATACTTCAAGCATATCTTACATAAATTTATGTATTACTATTCATCACATAATTAATTTCTACTTTTGATTGATAGGATTATAACAATTGAAAAGTACCCAGGGTTTTTACAAACAGATTCAGTATCAAATATCTTCCCTGTTATAAATTACAAATGTACACACTTGCTAATATTGCATGTTCTTCAGGATCTTAATTTAACAACCTTATTTTAGTACATCATCGTTCTGAAATGCCAACACTGAAACAAAAATCAAGAGGCCAGAACATGGCATATTTCTGTACGACATTCAATGCTAGTCATTAGCTATGTCAAGGAGGTCTAGAGCTGTTATAATACTGAAGTTAGTGTTCTATACACTATGGCTTTCCTGACATTTTGCTCAGGTGTTCGCTACATATTGGAAACCATGATTACCAAATTGTTAAATTCAACATAAAGTTTAATGAATTAGAGAAATATACTTTACTAAGAATTCTATTTAACAGAGATGAGCCTATGTCCTAACAATAGTATTCAAGCTCAGAAGGAAAGAGAATTTAGTGGTAGGCAGCTTCTTACTATGAAATGGCTAAAAACAAAACAAAAGAAAAAACCCTCTACTTTTTCTTACCCTGGTTTTACTTTTGTGTCTAAAATCAGAAATACAGATAGATGAAATCTTAATGTCTTTGCAATGAAAATGTTTTGAAATTTTATTAGAATTTCATCTTCCTCTCTTCTTTGGGCCATTTCTCATGCAGTTCATTTCAGATAATGACAGCCCTATAGTGATCTTCTATTGACATTCAAAGAACTTTTTTCCATTGTCATGTCATTCAGTCCATCCATTTTTATGCTTCTGAGGATTTATTTACTAAAATCTAAAAAAATTAAGGCTCTTCAAAAGAATTTGCATTTTTCTGAATCACTTTGTTCTGTTCTCATGCATCTTCAGTTTTCAGACATTAATTTATGAGAAAATTTTACAATATGTTATGAGTTAAAGCTGTATATTGAGGATAAAATTTCCACCTGAGCAGAATCTTTTGAGTGTTGCAAAATACCAGTAACATTTGTAGCCACATTTATTTGATGTCAAGAAAAAGGAAGAAGGATTACAAGTTGGAATAATTAGTATTGGAAACTAATCTTCACATTGAACTCTAATGGAAATGAATGGGGGAGTTTTTGAGAGAGACTTTTAATCACCACTTTTATAAATAGTGAGCCTCTTATCACTGCCTCTTAAACCCTTCATTATTTTTTTCTTTTCAGACTTTTCCTTTTCTTTCAGACTTCAAACTGGTTCTTCTAGTCCTAACAACGGACAGTTTAAACACACAAATAAAATATAACATCTTTGAAAAAATAACTGGAAGGGAAAAGATGATACCTAGTACAATAGACATTAAACTCACTATAACCTTGAGAACAAAATTAGTATGTGCAATGGCCATCACCCCAGTTGAGTTACCAGTGAATGAACTAGTAATCCCTGCAGTTAAACTCATGACTTTCTAAAGAACTTTAGCTAAGTGCTATAAAAGATCGGTATCTTCTCTGACTTAGGCTTGTAAGGGATACATCAAAATTGCCTGAACCTTAGAGCTCAGTAAAAAGTTCAGTTCCATGATGAGCCACTTTGACAGAGGATAAGAAGAATATGATAGACCCTTGCTAATTTAAGTACCCTGAGAATATATCAAATGTGGATGAGTTAAAGTTCATATTAATGCACCCCAGTGGTAGCTATTTAAGTAGGTGTTATTCAGATATTCCATTCAATTATATTTTATCTTAAAAAGGTAACACATTTCTGATGCCAGAAACGTGGCATCATAACTGGTAATACATTGATCTATACAGAGTGAGAATTTAACACTAAAGGTTTAATGCCTTTAACACACAAACGAGGAAGTATCAGAGTGTTTAGAAATGTATGTAAATTTTGTGCTACCCAATTTTTAATCTACAAACATTTCAATTTACAGGAATACTTGCATCCTCCCATGTGTTAGAGGAATAGTTACTTTTTTTCTTCAGCGCCATTTATCTCATTGTAATAAAACAGTACTTCCTCTCCTAATGTTCAACATTGATATCATATCACTGGTAATAGAAGCTACTTCTGAAGTGTACGGAGGATCAGTATAATCGAAAATCAATGATCTAAACTGAGGCTGGTTGTTCTATAATGTGGTTTATGTAATTTGATAATGCCAATCCTAATGGAGTTAAATATAATCCATCGAAATTTCAGGATGCAAGAGTCAATAGGGAGTGCAATGCCTCACTTCCCAGCAATTACCACTTATTACGGGGGCAGTGCTTTTGCTTTGCTGTTCTGCTTGCCTCAATAAATAATATTTGGAGACCCTGCAGCTGCAGTCAATAGAGTACAGTTTTATTGTCGCAGCTTCATAGTCAGATCAATACCAACTCTTCTGAGACACAGGAGAGAACCACCACACGCCAATCTAATGAAACCATGTGTTTTTATGATTCTGAAATTATACATTTTATTCATTGCTCATGCTTAATGTCACTGTTGCTTTTAATAGGGCCCCTTTGACTAAACTTTTATGTGCCCTTCACATGACATTTATGCGTACAAAGAAAGGGAATTTGTGTTCTGAAAATGAGTTATAGTGAAACAAAATTGCAAACATTTCCTGATTTTTTTTCCTGATGTCGGCTTCAGTTACAAGATTTCCCTACGTTGCTGTTGCAGGGTTCGAGAATAAACTAGAAAATAACCAAAGTGTCTAGGTGGACCTCATGCTGCAGTTCAAAATACATTAAAGGACAATGTAAGCTTCACTCTCTCAGGAGTGTGATTCTGGGCCTCAGAACAAAAACTGGTTAAAAAATTTGATTATTTTTAAATATATCCGAAAAGATATCTGCATCTTTATGACATTTTACATGTGACAGCTTGCTCTGCAAACACTGGGCTCAGAGGTTGGCTAAGCAACTCTAAAAGAAGTTTAAACGATTTAAAGGAACAAGATCCATCAAAGAAAGCTGGGCTCAATTCAGGAAGTGCATTTAAGATGCAAGTTAAATTCTCTTGTGCAAACATCAGTAGTGATGTGAATAAGCATCAGGGAGTGTGAGCTGGTGTAAGAAGTTCTGACTTAAATCAGGGTGTTGCTTGTGAACTCATTCAAGAGTATGTGAATCTAAGTGGGACATAGACTTTCCGACTATGCTGTCTAAATAGATATAATAGTGATGGACAATGTTTACATTCTGAGATTTGCACAAACAAGACAAGTTTTCTTTTTACCAGCCTCCTTTTTATCCTGCTTTTCATCACAATCGTGTATAAGGTGCACAAAAAATGCATCAACAGCTCAAATCTAAGAAATCAAAGAGGTTCTGGAAGTATCAGAAGAAAACTACAGCCCTTCTAGGTTAATGACAAATACAACATATAAAAAGTCATTACAAAAGGAATGGTATAGAAAATGTCTTTACATTGCAGCTATTTTCTCTAACCTTTGCTTTTAAATTACATGACCATTTTCCAGGAAATACATTATATCATGGAAGCAATTTTCTTTATAATTATTTTTCATCTATTACTTATATTTTTTACATTTCATGCCAGTGATGATTCATCACAGGATTACAGAAATAAGGTGATCAGTCATTTCCATGGGCTTAACATAGACGTGCATTCAATGAATGCTTTGGGAACACCAAAAGCTCAATTTTTGCTGCTGGTAAAAATCCCACAAGATGTATATAGACACTGAAAGTCTGTTCGATGATTTAAAGTCAGGTAAAAAAGGTGAGGAAGGATTTCAACATTTTTTTAAAACAGAGACCCTCTTTCCAACACCTTCAGGAGGGAGTTTTCCTTTGCAGTAGCATAAATATTTATAACACTCACCACCACCTGCACAATCATCCCCATAAACTGATATGCTCTCATAACGACTAGTAATGAAACATGTTTTACACTACAAGCCTTTGGCAATGTGTCTGTGCAGTGCAGACATTATCAAAACAAGAGCACTAGCAAGCTTACTACTGTGGCACAGCTATTGGCTATTTTAAGGTGTTTTCTTTCCCAGACAGACATCTCACATGCACATATGTATGTATACAAAACTATAGGAAGCAGTGTTGCCTAGAAGCTAGGGCAGAGTCTTGGGATTCAGGTTCTAAATTTTTGGGAACTTTATCTTTTCATAATTCAAGTCACTACTTGTAAAATAGAATACTGATACCTGATTATTTTCTGTGCTTTGAAATTAATGAATGAAAAATGGCATGTATGAAATAAACTCTCTGTGAATAATGTATTTATATTTGTACATATCTAGGTTTTTAAATGACCAATTTGGAGTTGACAATATATAGTTACTGTAGAATAACTATGCTCATTCTCTTTGGGACACCTAGAATATCATAGTTACCAATGCAAAGTTAGTTAACTACTTCAGCAACTATTTGGGACAGCTAACAATTTTTAAGGCATCTAGAATAATTTTGAATTTCAATAATAATGTCAAAAGAGAAAAATGAAAATTAGTAAATTTCTTAACTTCATATCTTTCTAGAAGGTATCATTATTTAAAACCATGGCTAAGATCCAAAATTATCTTTACAACATATGAATGGTCTTTGTGGGTTTGTTGGTCATCATCCAGCTTTATGTAGTTTCAACATTTTTATAATGGAATAAGTAGGATAAAATTCCAGGTTTGCAATAAAATTTTGGCAGAACAGACATTCACCTTTATGTCCAACTGTAAAAATCTTCTCATTGTACATAAAAAATAAAAAGCAACTAGTTATGTACAATGAGAAAAGAATCTGGATAAAGACCATGAAATAATAAAAGTTCATCCAAAGCTCACTGAAGACAATAGAATTCTCTTCCACTGATTACAATGGGTATTGGATAGGATCCTAAATGGGAAAATTAAGGCCTTCATCCAGTGAAGCACTTAAACATGAGAGTAGTCTCACTTAAATCTTATTGAAAACCTCTTAGTTTTGATTTCAGCAGGATTACTTGTAGGGTGAGAAATGACTCAGTATGAGCAGGGATAACAGAATACAGGCTCTGGAGTCGTATACCTAGACCAGATCTTTGTGTCAAGGAATGCAGAGTCTGTATCCACATCTTTAAACAGTCATAGAGGCTACTTTAGCCTAGCTGAACTACAGTTGATGAAGTGTTGCCAAGCTGAAGAATGGAGTAAGTCTCATAGCATGCCATTGCCACCTTCACAGAAGGAGGTTGATCGCTACGCTCCATCATGCACAAGGCGTAGCTGTTCCCAGCCTTCCACTACCACGTTAGTTCTGCTGCTAAGGTTGCTGGATCACTCAGATGGTTGTTTCATAATAAAGAGCAACCAAGAAATTTGAAGAAGGGACTTCTCCCATGAGTAGACCTTTTGACCATCTTTGTACCTTATTTCTTCTCTGAGAATATGGTAGGGAAGTTTTGTATGATAGAACAACTTGTAATTTAGCAAGATCATACATGATGGCAGGAGGGAGTCTATTATTTAGATATGCATTACTACAGAAGAAGAAGAAAGCACAGCTTATTCCTACATAAAAATAATCCATACTGTAAAAACCAAGGCCAAGATTAGGATATTGCTGTTAATATAAAATCCTCCACTTTTTAAAGAATATACCAGTGTAAGTTCACTCCTTGGTTATCAACAGAAGTACACACAATACATGTAGACATTACAGTTCTGTAGTATTTTCTTTTTAAACTGTCATATATAGGCACTGATTATTTAGTGAAAACAGGACAGCTAGAGGAGCTCTGCTCTGCCAGTCCTTGTGTCCCTGACATGCAAAACATAAAGGTGGAAGAAACATAAAATGAAGAGACTATACATTAATCGTTGAGAAAAGTAGAATCCAAGAGCAAAAGAGATACATTTTAGTGTTTTTTTTAACAAATCACAGGACAAATGAGATTACTGTTGCATATGGAAGCGTTCTGTTGTACCAATATTTTTTTCCTAACAAAACCATTTTTAGGTAGAGAAATGCTCATATATTTTACAATTAAATGTTATTGAAAATGGCTATGTCTTGGGAAATGAATGAGATCTTATATTGTCACTGAACATATTGAAAGGGACTAGAGACCATAAGTTAACTCCTTATGGTTCTCATTTGAAATGTGTCAAAGCATCACTAGAACTAGATAATTCATTACAATCCAGTGCAGTTAAGCACCTCATAAAGTTAATATTCAACACTTGTATTTACAGCACTTTCACTTAAGTAGCTTTTTAGGCATGTTGTTTAAACCAAACTAGTGTTGACACAATTATTTCATTTTGCCTTGTGCCAGTATGAGATAATCATATTTTTCTTTATTGAATGCTTTTCCAAAGTCAGACCAATTACTTGTGTTATAGCACAATAGAGCAACAACTGAAACACACCATTCCCACTGGGGAGGACATGGCATGTATGAAAGGACCAGAACTTTCAGTCCTTTTTCTTAGTCTTCCAAGAAATAATGTCTCCCTTCCGCTTTATAAAAAAGCACAGTATGGGCCTGGGGCAGAATTCCTTGTTTTTTCTTGAAAGTTATACAAGTTATACAAAACTTCTGTTTTGCTATACAAGGGATCTAGAGATTTTCCATGCTTTTCATTATGAATGCCAGAAAATAGGCTGCAGTTTTCATCTTCCTTACCCATGCAATATATAGAAGAGGAGGAAATACAGTCACACCAGTAGATGTATAAATTATTTGCTATTGTCTTACCTTTCTCCCCCAAAATGAAAATATTTTGACAATGAAGTGATATCCAGGTTGCCTAGATTAATCTCTTAGTTATTCCACAGAGTCCTACTGCAATCCACGTCATCTTTTTCCCTGTAAAATTGAAAAAAAAAAAAAGAATTATGAAAAAAAATATTCCTTGTAAAACCAGGTAATAGTTTGGATCTTTATATTGTCTTCTTATGATATAAACACTCCAGACAAGAAATATCATGATATTTACAAAATGCTAGCACATGATCTCAGTTTGGATGCAATAGTAGAAATAATAAACAACAGTGGTAGCATTGCAGTAAACATGATGTAAAAATGTGTGTGTGGAAGTTTGTGGTAAGAAGAAAATTTTTTGTTCTTATTTTTTTAAACTACTCTGTTTTTTTCAACTTTATCAATTGGCCTAAGAAAAGATAGTGCTACTCCTTAAAAATCCTATTGTGAAAAATGAATAGTAATAATGATGATAAGGTATCTTGGAAATGCTTGCATCTAGGATTGTATAAAACTATGATGTCAGAAAAGAAATACAAGGAAAATATTATATATAGTCCATTGCAGTTATTGCTTGAAACCACAGACAATTACGTATGATTTGAGGGTGTGCAGTTATACTAGTTCTGGAATTAATTCACGCATTGGTTGTTTTATGTATACTTTCTGATTCTGTTCAGTGTCACAAAATATATTGAAAACTCTTAACACCTTTTAAAACTCGATTCACTTCTGATGCAATAACAGAGATTGGTCCAATAAAGTAGAATGAAAATCCATTTGTGAACCTTTTCGCTGAAGTATATTAAAAAAAATCTCCTGTTATTTGAGCTTACCTTATAAAATGTTTACATGCCATTAAATAGTACTAACATCTCCTGTGTAAATTAAATGGGCTGTGATGTTCCCTATGTCCTAAAGAGCAGTAGTACTTGAGGCTATAAAAATACCTTCATGTAATAAATCAAATGCTCTGCTCCTAAAACTGGAATTATAAAAATAAAGGGATACAATCCCTGGCTAATTAGCTTGTCTGTACACACATTGCTCTGCAAGCACTATAAACAAAAGTATGTTTAAACTACAGTAGTTCCTACAACTCAGCATATTTTAAGAGCTAGTACCTGGTGCAGGAGGGAGAATTTACTTTTCAGAATAATTTTGAGAAAAAAATTTGAAGTGTGTGTGCTAGTTTGTTAAAGATTTTTCCATCTATATAAAAGGTAGTGAGTAGCACTGTTTGACAGTATAGAAGTCTGACACAACAGTCTGAATTCAGAGGGGAGGCAGGGAGTGAAGTAAGTTGATCCTTTTCACTCTCACTTAAAATATCTGCTTTCATCCATTTACTGATGTGTAAGTGGAAGGCAGCCTAACCTGGTATGAAGGCAGGTACAAATGTTAAGCTGAACTAGAAACCTTTTTTCCCTCAGTTTACATGTTTTTGCATGCCCTGTTAGTTTCTTTCTTTGTTACATTCCTCTTCACTGAACCTTTTCCAAATAAAGTTTGCCAACATGAGAGTTTGCCAAACCTTTCTGTTTCCCTTTAGTTTCACTTTTGGAAATATTTTTGGCTTCAGTTGTATAGACAAGTAGTATCTTTAGATAAACCTATTCTACGAAGAATACAATGTATGTTGTAGTGGCTGAGGGGAGCTCACCTGAACCATTTTATCTGCTAGAGCTGCTTTTCTGTCTACTACAAAATTGAGCGTTACTGAAATTTAGCTAAGAGCTGAAAGAATTACTCCAGTGAGGAAATGTTTTTGTGGAGTGCATATTTTTTACATTAAAATATAATTTGAAATTAATTGAATCAATAGACAGTATTACCATAAATAAATGGCACGCATTCTTGCTTAGCTCTCACCTAGACTGATCCTTAAATGAGTATTTATTGACTATATCCCCACAAGTTGTATTATCTGAGGTTAAAACTGTTCCCATCTACGCTAACAGTTGGTATAACAAAATGTTTTGGAGGCTGCAGGCTGAACTGCTCTCCCATTTCCTTGAAGATGAGCACACAAGAAAAGTGCTCCAGCTATGAAGCTAGTTTGTATTCAAATCCAAGAAAAATAAACTTGAGCAAGTAACTCTTTAAAGATATAAAAAGATTAAATAGGATGAAAAGAAATCTCCCCTCTGCCCACCAGGGCTTTGCAGAATCGTTCCTTTTCTCCATCCTGCTTTCCCATCCAGCAACATCAGTGCCCTCAGGGGTTATAATAATCTCTGCGGAGTCCCCTTCTGATCCCTAGAAAACTCATCCTCTTCCCGCCATCCCCTACGCTTGCCTGGGAGGCTGATCCCTCTCTCGGCCTTGCACTCCTGCTGCAGGATCGCCCATGCCAGCTGGCACTGTGGAGGCACCTGCAGCCCCGCACGCTCCCCGTGCTGGCACGACTCTCACCCCGACCCTCCTTCTCCTTTTCATGGGCTTCCCTTCCCTCACAGGCCTTAAGTGTTTGGTTTTTCTGTTTCCCCAGGACTTACAGTAAATTACAGACAAACAGAGCCAGACTGAACATTTTTGCCACCTAATCACACTTGGTGAAGATGACAGTTATTTCAGTGACATTTTTGCAGTCTGTTTTCCTGATAATGTCAGTGAGGCTGTTTCATGGTCAAATGCAATCACAGTGCTTCTTGGCCACTTTGTTTTTCTAGAGAGGTTTAAAACTATTAGTAAGAGGCAGCTCACCTGATCTACCAGGTGCAGAGAAGAGAGGCAGCCCCACCTGCCATTAAACCCTCCGGCAGGGCGCTTGGTGCCCCCTCGCCTTGCTGCAGCTGCAAAGTGCTGAGTCTGCCCTGCTGAGTGGTAACTGGTGGTGTGGCTGGAGCGTGGAGGAGGAACACAGCCTGTGAGCAGTTGTTTCTCTGCTATGGTGGGTATAGGGCTGAGCTGGTTTTCTTCCCAGTGAGGTTTCTGAGAAGTTTAGAGGCCACTGGTGTGGGGGTGGTATGTGATGGGGACTCTCCGCTGGCTTTGCCCCTTCTTGGTGCAAAAGCTGAAGGAAGAGGTGTGGTGATAAGGTGGTCCCCTGTGTCCCCTGGCTGCCTGCGCTGTGCAGGGCGGCTGCTAGCTACCCAGGCTGGGCTCGGTGCTTCCAGCAGGGGAGCCTGAGGGTGCAGCTGGAGGCTGTGGGAGGAACCTTCTGGAACCTTCCAGAATGGTGCCAGCCTTGGGCAGAGCTGTGCTTGCCAGTGGTTACTCCTTTGTGCTGTAGTGAGAGAGACCTGCTGTGGCTATTTGATGTGCTTGTTATTTTCTTCCTCCTGTGTTTTGTACCTCCCAGGCAGCCTGTCCGTGGCAGGGTGTGCAGACAGGCCTCTGGGGAGTCCTCCATGGCGAGGCCTGAGGGGCCATCCTGCCCTGGCCCGCTCTGCCCTGGCCCGCTGCTGTCAGGGCCCTGTCCCTGCTGCGTGGGGGGCTGCAGGCAGGCCCTCTCCTGCTCCAGGTGCCATGCTCGGCGTTTGCTCTGTGTGTGTTTAATGTAGAAGTTCAACAAGGGAAGCAACTTATATTGAAGTTTGACAAGTGCCAGGTGAAAACAGCTGGCTTGTCGCTGTTTGAAATCCATTGTTTTGCACTTTGTTTGGTACATAAACTTTCTGTGAGGCATGCACTGCTGTTTACTTCCATGCCAAAAAGTGTCTGTGTTTTTAAAAGAAAAAAAAAAAGTGGGGCGAATGTGTGAATGGCCTTTTGGGGTCTGTGCTAACATGTTTTCACAAGTCAGTTACTAGTGTTTTTCTACTGCCAGCCCAGTTTGAAGTTCAAATTAATTCTATGAAGCTCTCTTCCTAAAATAGGGCACAAGAACAGATATAGATGCTTTGCAGATTTAATTTGCTGTTTCTATAAAAGGTACTGTTAATAATATACATGAATAAATGAATTTATAACTATAAATTAATACTAGGGTAGAATGGAAAGTTTGAGGCCCTAATATCTTTTACGCGTTAAAAAACCTAATTTTACCAGCAGCAAGTATTAATTTACTTGTAAGCAAGCTGTGTTTATCTCTGCATATTGATGTTATTTGTCAAATAGCCCGCAAAACATGTATCCTTGCTGCCCTACCCCAAAGCTGCCTGTGAGACTGCAAGTGGCAGGAGGGGCCACAGTGCTGTTTAGGCAGAAGCTGGGTATGGGCAGGCAGGGAGAGGGGAAAAGGCCAGGCCTTTTGGCAGCAGATCAAGTCTGACTGGATTAATTGTATCGTGAAACTTTAACACATAATTTAATTGTACCTTTGTAAAGGAACAGGAAAACTGGTGCAGTTATGTTGTGAGTAGTTCTGCTGGTGTGCCAGAACTTCGAATTTGTTGATATTTTCAAATAAATCTGAGAGGAATAATACACTCTTCAAAGATAATTAAGTTCCTTTTAGCGTGGAAATCATTACTGAGAAAAGAGATGGGGTCTTAACTACTGAGGTAACTTCAGAACTGCTTTCTTGTTGTCTTGCTTGGCCTGATGCATGTGTGTATGATGATAAGTACAGTTGGTGAAAGGCATTATTAGATTTCACAAGTGAAATCTGTGTTTTGGATGATCTGCATCACAGAAAACAGAGGAATTAGAATGTAGAAAAGCACAGGAGAAGTTCAAGAGGCTGTTGAGTGTGGAAGAGGTGGAGATGAGGCAGAGGCATGATCCTCTGCATTATGAGTTGCAGCTGGGTATCTGAGAGCAAAGCTGGGCTCTGTGGCAGCACGCCTCCGCTGCTGTACATTGATAATGTTTTTGCTGTATGCCTGGATACGTGGTGATGCTTGATAATTTTAGTGACTTGTTACATGGTGCTTCAGATGTGATTCTTGATTAACTTATGTGGCCCAGTGTTGAGTTGTAGTTACGGCCTTTCCTGCACATTTTCTGTTGGAGCAAAGCTGAGTATTTGGGTTGAATCATGGATGAAATGTGGCTAGCCAGTTCATTTCTAGTTCACTACAGGAAACCTGGGATGTTACCAAATTTGTATATGTGGCTTCCCATTAAGAAATACTTTTCAGGCAGATTTAACTTTAATGTTACTGAAAAACTTGACCTGTCCTCTATAGAAAGTAATAGTATTGTATCACTGGGTGGATTGTGGGAATGTGTATTGATGCATGGATCACAATTATTTTAATTCCATAACATTATCAGCAACAGACATGACTATAATAATGCAATTCTCTTTAACACAGTCTGTAAAAACACATTGATTTTATAGCTCCCCAAACTGATTACATTAATATCTGTGCATAATTAGTTTACACATTACTAAATTACCGACAGATTAAAAGTGAAATAGTGCAGTTCATACATGGTCACATAACTGCCAGAAAGGAAATTAATATGGATTCAAATGGTCCTTGGAGACCTGCACTGAAATAGCAGAAATCTATAAAGACTGCTTGCGTTAGGAAATTTCTATCACCAACATGTTTGTGGTTGATGCTTTGCTAAGTCTGTTAATATGGGTAAAATTTAGTACAGGAAATGATGTTTGAATGATGCTTTTACTGTTACCAGCTCAAGAATGTGTTTATTAAAAGTAAATTCCTGAGTTAAATGGCAATTACATTCGATGTGAATATGAATTTTTAAATACCTTTTAAAGTGTTCCTAATGAAGTGGTAGTAGCATAAAGTAGCTGCTACTTAAGGTGCGTTTGAAAATTACATTGTTTTTAGATACCATAAAAATTGAGAACTTACTCTTGGTGCTTCTCCCTCAGGCCAAACACACATTAGAGATAACCCTATATCAAAACTTGATCTGTTTATACAACCTCAAATGCTTCCAGACAATTTTCTATCTTTTGAAGAATTTTGACATAAACTGTATAAAAGAACTTTACATACAATTCATCAGCTGTCTACAGGCATTTACTTACTGGATACATCTTGATGAAGACTCGCCTACTTGCATGCCAGTCTAAGCTATCATTATGGAAAGAATTGTAAAAGGAATTCATTGTGGTTCTTACATATTGGTTGTAGCAGAAAGTTGTGCTAAGGTGCTTAATTTTTTCTTTTTTTTCCCCTTTTTTGTTTTCTCCCCCCCCCCCCCCCCCCCCTTTCTCCTCAACCTCATTAGACCTATGTGGAATATGACATTGAAAGAAAAATTAGAAGAGAAATGAGAGGCTGATGCAGCCAATACTTCTTGTTGTAGGCTTTGGTGAAGGCTGGAGAATGTGATACCAGTGAATGGGTAGTGTTGGTTAGTTGAACACTATGGCAAGGGTGAATTGTGTTACGCAAAGAGCTGCAGCCAGATGTACTATCCATAACTGAATATAAAATGGAAATGTTAGATGATTTAGCCTCAGTTGTCTCTTGAGGCAAAATGCCCTCCAAGGTCAACTGGCGTGATGTGCATAAGGATCTGGTTTCTTGGAAGTCTCAGTATTTATAGCTCCTATCGCCTTTAGCAGAAGCTGTGGATGTTGGTGGTTGACAGCTCTAAAAGTCATATTAGACAGAGTGAATCTTTCATTTTGGGGAAAGATTGCTGCTGCTTCCCTACCTTGCTCATTCTTTAGTGTAGCCTCTAGTTAACTCTTTCTTACAAAGCCTCAAAAAAAAAAAAAAAAAAAAAATTAGATTTCTGTATATATGAAAGATTTGGGAAGACTCATAGTACTAAATATGCCCTTTTCTAGCATTCCTGTAGTTCCTCAAGCAGGTTCATTTTTTCTTTTAGAGAGGGCTCATTGGTTCTTTTAGAAACGTGCTTTCTTTAAAATTAAACTTATACTTCAATAGAGGGGACAAACTTGTTGAGCTTATTTTTGGGATGTCATATTTAGCATATTTAGCATTTTTTACTATGAGCTTAGCATAAAAATAAAGCTCTGAAGAAAAGTCGTTAATGTGTATTTCACCTGTTTGTCACTGGTGAGAAAATCAGTTTATTGGCCTCTTGTGGGTGAAGAGGGAAAGAAAGGGAGAAGGGCTAAAGGCAGCCTGTGTTGTGACTCTTCAAGTAGCAAAATGGTAAGGAGGGTGACATTTCAGATGCAGCACAATAAAAACAAAGTTCAAATGACAGCCAATAGAGGCATCAAAAGATTTCATTGTGGATGGGCTACTTTCTTTCACTTGAATGGTAACAAATATGTGTATTTGCTAAATAGGGATAATGTCTAGGTTCATGATTTCACATGGAATTGCCTGGACATTGCACTCTGGGAGAAGAGAGGTTTCATGTTTAAGAGAATAACAATTTTAACATCGTGATCCATTTCACTGAAGTAGTCACTCTGACTCGTTAGAACTGTATTTACGATTGCAGAATAAGTACTTCAAATTCATCAGTCTTTGCCGGAATTAATCACATGTACACGCCAATTTACTTTCTGGATTTGGAATTAAGATGGATCTGTGTGAAACATGACAATTTTGTTTGTAAGTATTTTTTTGTAAACGTTTCCATCAGTTAGAACTCATGCAGTGAGATGCCGTATGGGAGGTCTGCCAGATTTCACATAGAACATATGAAATGTATTTGGCAGTCCTGTTGTATATTACTGCTGGATTGTTGTACATCTAGCTGAACTATCGTGAAGTGCTTCGCTTCTTGCCAGCCAATGGAAGCTACTGTTGCGCATATTGTCACATTGGGCTTGTGGAGAAAGCAGTAGCCAAAATTTCTAGGAGAAAGAAAGGATTGCACATGGATCTAAGAGAACCAAAGATACGGAGCTAGGTTTTTAGTATTAGGGAGATATGGGGAGGCAGAATGAAGGTGAACTGTAGTTTTGTTTGCTTGTTGTATTTTTAAATTATCTTAAAGAATAGTATCTTCTGCTTTCATGGATAGGAAACTTACACAAAGTAGAGCTGTTATCATTTGCTGTATTAACAAATACAACGTTATTCACCAGGGCTATTGGCACCAAATTATCACTGTATTTGCATGGTGTTTCAAGTGGGAAGGCACAAACAGTGTTACAACTATTGTAACTTCCTTGTTTTAGGCAGAATTTTGAAACACCTGTAATGCTTAACATGGTCTAGATATAGTTAGAATGATATTGTCAAGTAAATAAACATCTTTGTTCATGCAGGTGCATTGAACGCATAAGATTTTAATGTGACCAGCTATCTTGCTTAAAGCTACTTTGTGGGTTTTGAATGCTTCGTTTTGATAATGGGTATACCTTGATAGTGTTATTAAGAATTGAGTAATTCCTACTTCATGATCATGTCCAGTAAATCACTCTAAATGTTATGTTTGGTATGTTTTTCAGACTTCCTTTGATTTTTAGTGATATGGGGTCCTGGAATTATTTTTTTGGCAAAAAGAAAAGTTTTGTTTACATATATTACATGTTTTAGTAGTAGGTGTGGTGAAATAGGAGACAAGATCAGATTAGACTAGTTTTGCTTATTACATTATCCATCTAAGGCTCTATAGGTCTGGAAGTTATATCTTTTGTATTAACATGGTTTTAAGAAGCTGCTATGTAAAAAAAAAAAAAAAAAAAAAGACACCCCCCAAAAACCCTGAAAACAGTTTTCCACTTTCAATTTATTATGAACTTTATGCTGCTAAAGCAGAGTTAAGATTGCTCAGGAGCTGGTCAGAAGGACTGTTTCTGTTTAATGAGGTATGTGAGTGTTGGAACAATTGTGAAACATTAGACTGCAGTTTCCACAGATGTTAATTTGACGTTTTTACAGGAGTATTCTCTTCACTTGTCTATATCAAACAGAGCTGTAACTAAGTAATTATTTTGTTTTAGAATTTCATTTGCTTCATTCAGTACATTCTTGTTTTCATATAGGCTTGCTGTTCTCCGTGTAAAGCTCCCTGCATTCAGATAGTTTGAGCATCATTGTTTTACCAGTTCTACTGGTTTCTTCACTAGTCTTACCACACTTTGTGGGTTTTCCTCCTTGTATTAACTCCAGGAAACCTAAGATCGTGAAAGCTGAGTTTCTTACAATAAGAGGGCAAATTAACTTGGCAAATCAGTATTTTCTGCTAAGGTTGCAAAACTTTCCCAGGTGACATATGATTAACATTCTCCTGGATGGCTCAGACTTCCAGTTTTCTAAGTTGCATGATCTTGAAAAGTGTGACGGTTAGCAATTGGATCAAGAGTGGAACAATTTTTCCCATAAGAGTTAATGTATTAGATGGGGGCTATATACATAGACTTAAGTACGCATAGTTCAGATAAATATATCAAATGCATGCAGCATGGAGGATGAAGGTGCAGTAGCAGGCCATCACGTTAGTCAGGTGGAGGGGAGAGTGGCTTTTTAGTGGCTGATTTTTTGGTGCCTGGAGGGTGCTGAATGGTTTCTAAAATAAAAGTCAAGAGGTGATTTTTCAATGTTCTGCATACTGCCAATACAGGACCCTGAAATTTGGGTGGAGATAATGGCGGAATTTAACGCTGGTTCATGAGAGCTGCCTTTATAAAGTGTATGAAATCTTGATTCATGTTGTCACTAAATTCAACATAGTCAATTTGAAATATTTATTGCTTATTTTGAAAAATTCGTGGCAAAATTGTTTTCTTAATTACTTTTAGCCTTCTTAATTTTTTTTAATTTTTTTAGACAAAACAATTCTGTTCAATAGCAAATATCTCTCACTGGCAATTTGAGATGTAACTGTAGCTGCAGATCCACTTTAGTGGAAGCAATGTCGTTGCCTTGTAATAGCTGCATTTTCATTGCTGCTATCTTCCTCAGGTGACCTGAATGTGAAAATTCACCATTTTTGCCTAAATCACCCCCACACTGCAAGATTCTTGAGCATGTTGTTAGTTCTAGATGCTTTTTTTAAATATGGGAACAGAAAGTCAGAAACAAGCAGTGCTTCTATTGATATTGTGCTTATCTTTCCTGGATAGTTGTACATATAGGCTACCAGGCATTTTGGTCTTTTTTCTCTTGAACCATTACTGTTTGAAAGGAAGTCAAACTGGGAGATACTACTTGAAATGTGAACTCCTATATTAATTTATTTGCCTTTCAGTAGTACCTTAGCATTTTCATTACACATCCAAAATTCAAAAGTGCTAAAAGTTGTCAAAATAAGAATATTTCTTCACTGTTATTATGCTGTTTTGGGAGACAGCCATTGTACAAAATAGCCTTGATGTGAAGATGTTAAGCAGGTGTGTGATTGTTGTCATGAGTTGGAAAGTATTTAAGGCTTTATTTGTCTTCCATATTGGATATGGGCAGAAGTAAGGAGCATCATTAAAACACTCAAAACTCTTTAATCGGGCACCCACTGAATAATCTAAGAGTATGAAGAATTTTTCAAGGGGAGGTCAGAGGAAACACTTTTCACTAACACACTAACTAGAAGTTCATTTTTCCTAGGAAAGGATGTAGGAGGACATAGGAGTAATGGTTGATAGTGCGACTAAGGTGTTTCTTTGTTTTGTTTTGCTTTTTAAAGTGGGATATGAAGTCTTACTGTTAAATTAAAAATAGATTCCAATAAAAAAAGCAATAAAATAATCACATTTTAGGGAACTATTACTTAGACTGTACTTTCTTAACCTGTTTTAAGGAAACTGGTTATCTTTATTTTTTTTTTCTTCTTGTTATCCTCTAAAGAGCAAATGTTTGGTATTTACAGGTTTCTTTTCAGTTTGACTTGAAAAGGATTACATCATTGATTTCACAGTCTCTTTGAAAGTTAATCTTCTAAGGCAAAAGAAGGAACAGTCCTAAAAAGACAAATTGTGCTTTTTCTATGTTTTTATTATTTCTGCTGTTACTTAAGAATGGTGAGAGTGGTTTTCTGGCTTCTATGAAGTAAATGTAGAATTTCCCTTCCTTATCAAAAGTAGTTACTTTGTTACATGATAGTTTCATCATTTTCGTTTATACTAGGGAAAGAGGGCTTCTAATTAGAGAACTAAAAAAAAATTGAACGATGATGTCAGGATGAAAGCATGTTTTATGGAAGGCAATTTTTAAAATGAAGTTGTAGGTCCGTTCTTATTTTTCAACAATTTCTGAAAGAGATGAACATTGACTATCAAGAAGTTGTTATTGTGTTTACAAGTACTGTGTTTTCTTTAATTGTTCGAGTAAATTTTTAAAATCTATTTCGCTTTTAAAAAAGTAATTACTGACTTACTATTTGGATTCTTCAAAGAAGGGACAGGTGAAGACAGTAAAATAAATGTGACCCAAGGGTTAGCTGGCTGGCAGACGTTTGACTTTAATGAGGAGATTTCATAACTTTGCCTTTGAATGGATTACTGGGTTGCCTGCAAATATTTATATAGTTATATGCAAAAATAAATAAGTAGTAGGGGAATTGTTTTAGTTCCCCCCTTCCCTGCCCCTACTTCATAATTGATACTTTGTGGGACTTATTTCAAAATTTCTTCGCTCTTGTATTTTGTGTGAGATGAAGGGGCCTGATATTTTTCTTACAAAAAAAAAAGTTAACATAGGAGTGTGCTTCTGTTGAGTCAGATATTGAAATTGCATAATATGGTCTGTGTAGAACTATATTTACAGCTGTTTGGCAAACAGATGAAGCAAGTTTGCAGCCTAAGTAACAAACTACACAGACATAGTCCTCCATTAAGAGTTGCTTGTGTAAGCCTATCACATTTCCTGGAATGTAAACCACATTAAAAAAAAATATTTTATATGCTGTAAATCTCATTAAAGCACTGAAATTAACTCAGGTATTTTTTTATGTTTGCTTCTACTTAGCAGCATTTGTAGCAGCACTTTCAAATGTATAGCTGCTTTCCATGTGTTTCTGCATGGTAATGAGCAAACATGAATACTCGTTATTGTACTTTTTTTTTTCTTGCAACAATGTACTTAAAAGTTGTTGTGCCGTTCAGACTAGTTCTTGTGATTATGCTGTATATGCATCAGTAAACAACATGAAGATGCAAAACGTAATTTTAGGGGAACTAATTAAATTTTGAATTCAAAGCACATCACAAAAATTATTTGAATGTTTTAAAGAAAGTTGAAAATCCTACAAGCTGCTCCATTTCTACTAAATCCCTGCCCCTCTGAAACTAAGAAAATGAATATTCAGTATTTTTTCCATTTGAGTCCCTTGACATGCTATTGATTCACTTTATTTTCCCAACAATTTCTGACAGATTTCCCAATGTGGATTACTTATGTGCTTTGATATTCATTTTGTGACTGCCTTTGAAAAGCACACGAAAATTAGAGCTGCAGCAAACTAGTGAACACAGCCCTTGGAATTAGCGTGTTCACTACTGCTGGTATGTGCAATATACTATTTTCAGCATCCAACATACTGAGTATTAACTGAAGGTAGAAAGTGTTGAAGAGGTGGGAATTAAAGACTGTTTCATTGGCATATGGCAACATTATTGAAAGAAGTTTAACATCCTGAAAGGCATGTTACTTCCATGTTCCATCTCTGCATGGTATATTTCAGTTACGTTTAGTCAGGATACTTTATGTACATTTTAGGTACATAAAAGATAAATGGAGAGAAGTAGTAGACTTTGGGGTGATAAGAGTGGTATTGACATGAATGCAAGCTGAAAAAAAGCATAAATCTGAAAGCAAAGACCTAATGCTGAATGAGTTGCTTGTAGAATTTCTGTGTTTAGAAGGTGACTTTTTGAAGTTACTTGTTATTCTCAGTAACTGGTCTGAACACCCTAGTGAAGTGACAGTCATTGAAGGGGGCAGGGTGCATTTTTTTTTTTCCACTGTATGAGCACACACACATATTTAAGATGTTTTAAAAAACAAACAAACCCCCCAAATCTCCCAAAATACCCATGAAGTTTTGGAAATACAACCCTCCCCACCCTGGGGATAAGAGGGAGAATGCATGGTCTAGACAAAATTTGAGGGTCACTGTTCCCTTCTCACAAAGTCTAAAACCTTTTTTTCTGCTATGGGCTGGCTCTTGTCCATAGCTTGATGTTCCCATTTTGCTAAGGGATCCCTTTCATGTGGAGGTAGGTCTCTCACTGGCTCACTTTGTTAGCCACTAAAAGGTGCAGCAGCATGTAAATTCTTAAAATTCATGAAACTAGCTTGTTCTTGTCTTGCTACCAATGCTGGGGGTGGGGCAGAAGGTTGACCTCAGCAAGTATGGTATCCTTATAAATGTCTGTCTTGAATTTTCTGCTGGTGGAGATTATTAGGTTTCCTATAATAAAGGCCTGGACTAGCTACATGGTGTTTTCTGCTCTGGATTCAGATAAAATGGCTTTTCACCAAGAGAATTCAGGCTTCTGTCTCTTAGATCCAACCCTGTTCTTACCCAAGATCTCTGGAAACAAATGATGCAGTTAATCACTATGAACAGTCAAATTTTTCACCCTTCGACGGGGCCTAGTCAAATCCTATACCTCCACAACAACTGACAGCACTTGAATTATTTGTAATTTTTTTCCTACCTGGGTGACTTCATAAACCTTTAGCAATTTTCTTAAGCTGAGATTAGCCTGGTATGATGCATGACATTTTGCTTGATTGGGTAAATGTGTGCAAGCAGTTGAGATAAGAATGAGATTTGAGAACTGAGGTAATTTATACTTATATACTTTTTGAGTTATTTGTCAAATTATTTCTTTTTTTTACAGATCTGGGAGCATTTGTGAAAATACCGGAAAAAGAAAGATACTCTGAAGGTGAAGAACACTTATTAAGAAGTTAGCAAAGCAGTAAATCATGTACTTAATTTGTAGTGTGTTAATAACCCCATCAAATTGGTATGCCTGAAGTAGCACCTGATGACTGAGGTCCACAGTTCTGGGTATACATGTCAAAGGAACACCATTTCAAATACAAACCAAGATTTAATACCTGCAGCAATGTGCTAGTTAACAAGCAAACAAAAAGAACCCCCCCAAAATACACAACAAAACCAAACACAGAGTGTGAAGACAGTGTGTGTGTGAATATCAGGC
The DNA here is from genome assembly GCF_965183815.1 of Platalea leucorodia. NCBI lineage: Eukaryota > Metazoa > Chordata > Aves > Pelecaniformes > Threskiornithidae > Platalea > Platalea leucorodia. The sequence continues at coordinate 40,322,449 of NC_138830.1, forward strand.
CAGAATAATGTTAAGCAGTTCTGTTTGATCCTGATTTTCAAGGCTTTTTAAGCTTTATCCTTATTGGGTTTGTGAGCTCACATTTTTAAAAATCTCTTTCTAGATAATTCCTTCAATTTTAGAACTAAATTCACTGAAGCACATTAGGCCTCTAAAACTTGCTAATTTGCTTTAAGTTTCTTTATGACGGAGGTTCCAAACTGGATTAATTCAAATGATTACCTTGGCAATATCTAAGCACCTAACACTAGTGTCATTATTGAGAGTTCTACCTTGCATGTAACCTGTACCGCAGTTATGCTTAGGTAAAGTTCAGCTCCCAAGATATCATGATGATCATCTTGCTATATTCTCTATTTAGTATTCTAATTCGTGACGTATTCTAAATCAAAGAAGGAATAGTTTAGCAACAGACACTTTGCTTTTAATATATAAAATACACTGTTCTTAAATTGAGAAAAGGGGAAGACCCGTAGGAATTAAAGGAGGGGAAGCAAATCAATTAGGATTGATATTTAATTTTGAGATTGAAATACCATTTCTTTTCTGAAGAAATATATTCTATTGAATAATTCCATTTGTATAGTTTCTGGACTAGATTATTAAATTAAGAGATTGTTTTCTTGAAGTTCCTTAAAATCTTCACTTAACAGTTTCATAGAATCATAGAATACCAGGTTGGAAGAGACCTCAAGGATCATCTGGTCCAACCCTTCTAGGCAAGAGCACAATCTAGACGAGATGGCCCAGCACCATGTTTCATAGGAACAAACTCATTGTTCTTTTTATAATAGGACTTTTTACTGATTCACAATGAGAATTTTCTGGCAAGTCATCCTTTGAGGTAATTTTTAGTTTTCTAGACATCTAGATCAACTGATATTTACCAATAGCAGTTACTACTCTGAACTGGAAATTACTGAAAATGCTTACAGAACTTCCAAGTTACATGGCTCACTAATGTTTTCTAGATTGTTGACATAGAGATGACTTTTTTGGGCAGTCATGTTGACTGTGTGTGAGGGTGTCTGTGCATTTATTCCTAAAAACTTTCTGAGCTTGGTCATTCCAGAATAAATGTGATGGAGAACTAGAAATCTTAAAGATATTTCAGATCTGTGAGTCCTAGGAAAATAAGCAATGGTTAGAAGAAAAAGCTTGTGTTCCACTGAGAGGGAAGGGTATAACGTAATCTCAGCCTTTATTAGGAATTAGGGAAGCCACATGAGCTATCAATCTTGGGGCAAAACTCTGCAGGAAAGGTGGCTTGATTAGTTTTGCTCCTCCAGAAACTGGTTGACTTCGTTTGGAGTCACGTTCACCTAAAGCAAAAACTCCTGTTACTGTGGGAAAAGCCCACACAGGCAGCACAGAAACTGACCAGCTAATTTAGAAAACTTGCCTATAAATAATGCTGTCAAATATGCGTGCTGTTTTGGAGAAAGGACGAAAATATTTTGTCAAGCCTTTCTCATCTGTATGTTCACAACTGGTTATTCACAAACAAGTTACAGTTTTGGAGAGTAAATTCCTCATTGATGGTGTCAGAAAGCAGTTCATTGTTGTGAATCCTATGCTGGTGCTGTTTGGTTGTATCTGAGAAAGTTTATCTAGTTCAACCTCCTGCTCAGAGCAGGAGTGACTTTGCAGTTAGAGGTTGCTCAGGGCTTATCCAATTGAATTCAGTAAATCTCAGAAGCTGGAGATAATATAGCCTCTTTGAGTGTCTATCCTAATGGTTAAAAACTTATTTCTTCTAAGGGCTGCAAGACCCTTTCTGCAGGACTGCTACCTACCTACTTGGTCCTTAGCCTGCACTCCTGCATGGGGCTGTTGTATTCCAAGAGAGGTCCTTTTCTCTGTGAGGCTTCTGTTGTCCCATTTTCCTGGCTTGATGAGATCCCTTTGAATATAAACTCTTTCCATCCACAAGCAATTTGTCATCATCTGCAAACTTGCTGAAGGTACATTACACCGTGCAGGACATAGATGACATGTTAGTTTTTGAACCACTTCACGTTCCTCACCAGTTTCAATCCTAGTCAAACTTTGGCCTTCCCAGTTCCATTCCTGCTTGCTCAGATGAAATATCACTTGGATCTGTCATTTGGATATATGGCAAATTAGTGTGATTTGAAGAAGTACACATTGCATCAATCACTAGGATCTGCTAAGTTCCTACAGTGGGAAATGCATTTCTATTAAAGGAGCCTGGTAAAGACCAGGCATTTCATTTTCATTGTGGCTTGTCCACAGAATTCTATTAATTTTTGCATTCATGTGACCTGTAGAAAGTATTTGGGGAGATGGCATAGGTGTGCCTCTGAATGATCTCCTCATGTCCATGACTGACCATAATTTTGTACTTGGATCTGCAGCTTGGCACAGTACGGTATTACGTATCTTCAAGGTTTCTGTTTCTGCCGACACATAATCTGGGAAGCTTTGAATCCAAATCAGACTTGCTTGTTACCTCAAAAGCATATGGCCAAATAGAACTGTCTTTTTATATTCAAAAGGCCACATCTTCTGGCTCAGTTTTTTTTTTTTTTTAATATTTTTTCCTTAAGAGTTCTTGTCACCTGATTATGTATGTCCTTGGTAAGAAGGAAGATATTCTTTATGGGCATTAAATAATATTCTCTAAGCCTCATGCTTTTGAGGTGAAGATAGCAGCAGGAGTGCAGTATGTTGCAGGGGTGTATTTGATCACATTCTACTTCACTAGTTAAAAGTTCTGGAGGGGATTTGGGTGTAAGCAGGCCAACCCATGATCAGGAGTTAAAAAGTATTCTTTCCAAGTATGATGTAGCATATATGTATTCAGAAGAGTTAATGTATATTAAGCTCAGAGACAAAAGCTATACATTAGCTTTCTGTAGACAGGTTTTAAACTTTCACGTACTGTTTGGGTACTCTGACTTTTAAGTCTGTTCAGGAAAATGTCGCAGCATGATGTTACATCAGAAAACCATTTTTCATTGTCCTTTCTAATTGCTATTTTTCTACTTAGCAAATCTAAGAATTTAAACTTTTATTTTCTCATTTCTCACTTTTTCATATTTTCTTTTTAATTTTTAAAAATTTCTTGTAATACATATTTTTTAACTAGATTTGAAGGGGGAAAGGGATAAAACCAAGCTTGACAGAGATAAGCCTGGGGGCAACACGCCAGTGTTTGAGGGACGGTGTGCTAGCAAGGTCCTTCGGTCTGCCATCTTGGTGGAGGTAGGGGATGGAGATCCATGCAGCAGCAAAGACACAAAGGTTATGGATGTGTTAGAAACCACAGAAGTACCTGAGAATGGTCATGTAGAAATTAGGGCTTCTCCCTGCAAAAAGGTGCCAGGATCAATAGCCCAACTGAAGTGCATCTACACCAATGCATGCAGCATGGGCAACAAACAGGAGGGGCTGGAAGCCATTGTGCAGCAGGAAAACTGTGACATAGTTGCCATCATGAAAACATGGTGAGATAACTTGCAGAACTGGAGTGCTGCAATGGATGGCTATAAGCTCTTCAGAAGGGATAGGCAAGGAAGGAGAGGTGGCAGGGTAGCCTTGTATGTTAGGGAGCATTTTGATTGTCTAGACCTAAATGATGTTGACGATAGGGTTGAGTGGTTATGGGTAAGAATCAGGGGGAAGGCCAACAAGGCAGATATTATGGTGGGAGTGTGTTATAGACCACCTAACCAGGATGAAGAGGCAGACGAAATATTCTATAAGAAGCTGAGAGAAGTCTCATGATCACTAGCCCCTGTTCTTGTGGGGGACTTCAACTTTCCAGATGTCTGCTGGAAATACAGTACAGTGGAGAGGAAACAATCTAGGAGGCTCCTGGATGGTGTGGAAGATAACTTCCTGACACAGCTGGTGAGGGAGCCAGCTAGGGAATGTGCCCTGCTGGACCTGTTTGTGAACAGAGAAGGACTGGTGGGTGATGTGACAGTTGGAGGCTGTCTTGGGCATAGTGATCACAAAATGATAGGTTTTGATTCTTGCAGAAGTAAGGAGGGGGGGGTCAGCAGAAATGCTACCTTGGACTTCGGAGAGCAGACTTTGGCCTGCTTAGACTGGTTGACAGAGTCCCTTGGGAGGCAGCCCTGAAGGACAAAGAAGTCCAGGAAGGCTGGACAGTCTTCAAGAAGGAAATCTTAAATGCTCAGGAGCAGGCCATCCCCATGTGCCAAAAGACGAGCTGGCGGGGGAGAAGACCGGCCTGGCTGAACAGAGAGCTTTGGCTGGAACTCAGGAAAAAAAGGAGAGTTTATGACCTTTGGATAAAGGGGCAGGCAACTCAGGAGGACTACAAGGATGTCGTAAGGTTAAGCAGGGAGAAAATTAGAAGGGCCAAAGCCCAACTAGAACTTAATCTGGCTACTGCCATAAAAGACAATAAAAAGTGTTTCTACAAATACATTAGCAACAAAAGGAGGGCTAAGGAGAATCTCCATCCTTTACTGGATGCGGGGGGAAACATAGTGACAAAGGATGAGGAAAAGGCTGAGGTACTTAATGCCTTCTTTGCCTCAGTCTTTAATAGTAAGACCAGCTGTTCTCCAGGTACTCAGCCCCCTGAGCTGGAACACAGGGACAGGAAGCAGAATGAAGCCGCTGTAATGCAAGGGGAAGTTGTTAGCAACCTGCTACACCACTTAGACACACAAAAGCCTCTGAGGCTGGATGGGAGCCACTGATCAGGGTACTGAGGGAGCTGGTGGAAGTGCTCATCAAGCCACTTTCCATCATTTATCAGTAGTCCTGGCTAACTGGGGAGTTCCCAGTTGACTGGAAGTTAGCAAATGTGATGCCCATCTACAAGAAGGGCTGGAAGGAAGATCCAGGGAACTACAGGCCTGTCGTTCTAACCTCGGTGCTGAGGAAGGTTATGGAGCAGATCATCTTGAATGCCATCATACAGTACATACAGGACAACCAGGTGATCAGGCCCAGTCAACATGGGTTTACAAAAGGCAAGTCCTGCTTGACTAACCTGATCTCCTTCTATGACAAGGTGGCCCACTTAGTGGATGAAGGAAAGGCTATGGATGTTGTCTACCTGGGCTTTAGTAAAGCCTTTGACACTGTTTCCCACAGCATTCTGCTGGAGAAACTGGCTGCTCATGGCTTGGATGGGCATATGCTTTGCTGGGTAAAAAACTGGCTGGATTGCTGGGCCCAAAGAGTTGTGGTGAATGGAGTTAAATCCAGTTGGTGGCCAGTCACAGGTGGTGTTCCCCAGGGCTCAGTACTGGGGACAGTTCTGTTTAATATCTTCATTGATGATCTGGACGAGGGGATTGAGTGCACCCTCAGTAAGTTTGCAGATGACACCAAGTTGGGCAGGAGTGTTGATCTGACGGAGGTAGGAAGGCTCTACAGAGAGATCTGGACAGGCTGGATCAATGGGCTGAGACCAACTGTATGAGGTTCAACAAGGCCCAAGGGCCGGGTCCTGCACTTGGGTCACAACAACCCCATGCAATGCTACAGGCTTGGGGAGGAGTGGCTGGAGAGCCGCCTGGCGGAAAAGGACCTGGGGGTGTTGGTCGACAGCTGGCTGAACATGAGCCAGCAGTGTGCTCAGGTGGCCAAGAGGGCCAATGGCATCCTGGCCTGTATCAAGAATAGTGTGGCCAGCAGGACCAGGGAGGTGAAGTGCCCCTGTACTCGGCATTGGTGAGGCTGCACCTCAAATACTGTGTTCAGTTTTGGGCCTCTCCCTACAGGAAGGACATGGAGGTGCTAGAGTGTGTCCAGAGAAGGGCAGCGAAGTTGGTGAAGGGTCTAGAGCACAAGTCTTATGAGGAGCGGCTGAGGGAGCTGAGGTTGTTTAGCCTGGAGAAGAGGAGGCTGAAGGGAGACTTTATCGCTTCCTACAACTACCTGAAAGGAGGTTGTAGCGAGGTGGGGGTCGGTCTCTTCTCCCAAGTTGTTATCTAGATATTAGGAAAAACATCTTCACCGAAAGACTTGTCAAGCATTGGAACAGGCTGCCCAGGGAAGTGGTTGAGTCCCCATCCTTGGAGGTATTTAAAAGACATGTAGACATGGCACTTAGGGACATGGTTTAGTGGTGAACTTGGCAGTGCTAGGTTGACAGTTGGACTCGATGATCTTAAGGGTCTTTTCCAACCTAAATGATTCTATGATTTGCTTATGTCTGTTGATATGTGTTTGCAAGGAGCTACTTTCTCCTTTCTTACCTTCTCATTCAGGTCAGATTTAAGTAGCTAATCACTAATTTAGCACAAGACAGGTTGTTCTTTGAGTTAACTCACCCAGTAGCATATTTATGCCTTCATAGGTGATGATACTCAATATTTATTTGAGAACTATTAATACTAAAATTATTTTTGTGCACTGATCTAAAACCAGAAAAATTTTCAAAACCATATTATTCTTTCTGTATTTGTACCAAAGCATTCTTCTGGCATGCTGTCAGAATTTTCTTTGAAGAAAATATTTTGAAAAGGCAACTGCTTAGGGTCTTTGGAGGCACTAACATGAATGGAACAGTTAAGCCTCTTATTTTTATGAAATAGAATATCCTCAGAGCTCTTGCAGTAATGATCTTAGATTAGGTGAAAGCCTAAAATAGACAAGGAATGAATGCTTTTAGACACCATTCCATCAAATGGCTAAACATTGTAATACATTTATTCTAAAAATGTCATTAGAATACCTAATAAGATATTGTAGTTTATGCCTGCTTATGATTGTTTGCATGGATTTTGGTAGGCCTGTTAACACACTTAGACAAGTGCTCATATATAACCCTTGCAGAATTGAGGCAGTAGTTATATGAAAAATCAATACACTACGCTAAGATATTGAAAAATAGGATTTTCTATAGTAAGAATTTAAGCTATTGAGCTTGCTGGGTAGGGCTCCAAGTGCAATCCTCATTACTTTGTTTGCCAGGTTTTTCACTTTGTAATATATGCTTGTAGAAACTTGTGACAATTGCTCTAGCTCTGTATGTAAATTTATTTTACTGTTTGAGAGGTTCTGTTTTTGTGAGTGTTTGTGTGTTTTTTGGGGGTGGTTTTTGTTGTTTGGTTGGGTTTTTTTATGGAAGAAGGTAGGAATGTAATGAGTCCCATGGCTTGATCCTTTCAGGATCCTTTTGTAGCAAATTTTACTGACTCTGCAGCCTTTAATGGCAGCTTCTTCTGCAAACAGCACGGTGTCTGTAAACTCAGGGGCATAGAACAGAAATAACAAGTATAGCAACAGAGATCACAGTATTATTAATATTGTAAAATACAGTAGTGCTGCAGTGCTAACCAAGAGTAAGGCCCTATTGAGTGGAGACATGTTCAAAGTGAAACATGAATTATCACCTGAAGTCCATTCTAGTCCCTAACTTTTGTGACCAGTGCTGAGTGCTTTCGTAACTGCAGTTAGTGCTGTAAAGCATACTGTGGTGGAACTACTTGTGGACTTTAGAATTCTAGATTTTTTTTTTCCTATGCCTTTTTATCCAATAACAGCACTGTGTGTTGGCTCTAAGTTTGCATTTATAATGATTGCACAAATTTAGCATATGAAAATTAAGGCATTCTCAAAACTTTAAGCTGCAGGCACAATACACATGTATTACTTGAGGTTATTCTTGCAAATCCTTTAATTGGTTGCAGAAGTTATTATTTATAGTACTGTGTTAGTGGAAAAATTACATGTCGCTCTTCTGAAACAACAAAGATCTGTTTGTGTTTATTTGTGATAGACATTTACATTTGTAGCTGTCCATAAACAAGCAATGATCTAAACTCATTCTGTATCAGGATGTAGTGATCTCACGTATTCAGTAGTCCATGGGCAATCATATTCATGCAGTAATATGCCTGAACCAGAATTTTGAATTGTTTTTGCCATCTCCAGTTTTAGCTTTAGTTTCTTGTGGCCATGGGCAGTAGCTTGAAAATTTTTCTATTGGAGAATGCTAATCTTTGATAAATGCCATGTCATGGATAAGTACTTCCACATTAATTCAAAGCATATATATCTCATTTTCATGCAATTAAATGATACTTAGATCCTAATAAGTGATACCTTGCTGAGGTTTTTTTTCCTTTCATAGTGCATGTATCTTTTTTCAGTGAAGCTGTTAAATAACTGGGATTTCTTACTGATTTAGTCTGAATAGTATTTAATTAAAACGCAGTTTGTGATAGGACTTGTCTTGGCTGCCATTGAGATTTTTTTTTTAAGTGCTCTGTTTGTTAGGGCACTTGGCAGAAATGTGGAAGAAATGTTTCCTGTCCCACAGAGTCTATAAAACAAATGTCTAATCCAAATTCCCTTGAAATTCGTGAAAAATAATCTCTTTTCTGGTTAGTTATTTATATAAGAGGTTTCATGTTGTTTTCAGATGTTGTATTAAAATAAAAAAAAAATTAAGTTATATTTAAAGGTGATTGAAACTAAAGTCTGTTATCTCCTCAACATTATGCCTTTATTGAACTTGGGAGAAAATGTCCAACTCTGTACTGCGATCCTAGAGATTTCATCTGGGTTACTAGATTCTTGGCACATTGATATTCAATATATTTGCAAGATGGTAGGTATGTAGAAGTGTCTACTTAGAACTTTAAGCCGATGTGTTTTGCATAGTTTAACATCTGTAAGAATACTAGGAATTAGCAAGAATGTAGACATTTTGAAAAGAACAAAAATCAACTGTTTGTAAGTAAGGCTTGAAATAGCTAGCTGGACATCCATTGGTATTGGTGACTCAATATTTTGTAGCTTTCTGATATACTAAACTTATTTCTTTACAATGTTAGGAAGGAATTAAAATAAAAAGTGCTATGTGTCGATATGGTAAAGATGCTGACACAAGAATTTGGTTTTAGGCTGTGCCAAGTAGGTAGTATAGTTCAGCTGGAGGTACCACTTTGGATCACTTTTTCTCATCCTTTTCTTTCTTTTTTTTTTTTTTTTTTTTTTTTTTGGGGTGTGTGTGTGTGGGGGGGGGGGGGGGTGTTTGGTGGTTGTTGCTGTTGTTTAAAACTACTGTTGTCTTAAAACCGGCGCAAGAAACTCATGTGAAGTCACACTGAGGAGACTGCATATCACTACAGTGGCAAATAAAATTACGCTTAGTACATACCAACTACTGAGTCACTGAAGTTTAGCAGCAGTCTGTTATAATTTGAAATAGAAGCATATTATGGGATGAACAATACCAGATAATACTTTATAAAAATACTTCTAGGGTAGAGAGTATTCTAAACTAAAGGCATTTTGTATTTTTGAGGTTTGACTGTTCTGACACATGGTACTGCTGCCAGAGGAATCTGATAAGCCTGCTCAAGGTTTTTTCTTATCTCTTACTCGACCACCTTGATCTTTTCCTATATATACCAGTGCTAACCAGGATTATTGTATATCTCCATATGTTCAGTTCTATGGTACAGACAGGCAGTGATGCATTGTCATTTGGATTTGCAGAGCTTGGTGGAATCTTATGCTGGCTGCAGGAGATGACAGGCACACCAGTTTGATTCCTAGTTTACTGAATGGAAAAATAGATGGTTCTGATTTTTTCTTTTTATCTCAAATGTTACACTGGCTTAAATATGAAGTACTAAGTCTACTAATTGGAGTTATTTGTAGATATAACAAAGGCTGTGAGTTGTTGGGGAAAAGAGGGATTCTTCTGACTCTTATTTTTTGTCCCAAAGATGTGAGCTAGCTCTTGCTGAAATTGGTAAGAGTATACTTATTTTACCAGGCATTGAGCTGAGTTCTAACTACACTCTTAGCTTGGACAGCTCAGCAATAGAATTTTCAAAGTAGCCTGTCCTATTATTCTGAAATGTGAGTTCTGCTAACATTGCTTACCTGTTTCTTGCTCATGTTGCCCAGTGTGCTCTGCATGTTCCACAAGCAGGCCAGCTGTTTATCATCAAGCTGTCACAGAGCACGCTGTGGCCAGGACCCCACAGTGGGTACTAAACGTGTGATATTTTTGGTATGCACATGTACCAGCTAAGGCCTCTACACACCTCATGAAACAGGCATCAAGTAAACAAATTAATTTACAGGGAGCAGTCAGAGGTGTGAGCAGAATCTGGGTTTCCCATCTATAGAATTCTGCTACCACACTTTGAGTGGTGTCACTGAGGAAGGACTATCAGACTCAGTCCTATCATTTGTACTCTTACAGTGTGAGGGTGGTGCTTATACAAGCAGCTCCACTAATGCTGCAGAATTTTTCTTTAATTTTTACATCAGGTCTATGGCTACTGCTCATATGTAAACTGCATAGAAAAAAGGTTAACAATTCAGAGGTCTGGATAGTCTCATTTTTGGGGGAAAAATTGTTATTTTTTGAGTTGGTGTGGCAAACAATTCCAGTTAAAGTGAGGTTGGTTGTATTTTCCTTTTAAATAGCAATAGAAGAATAAAAATGTAAATTTAAACAGCTTCCCGACTTGCTCACCAGTCATTTCTCAGAAAATATTCCTAAGGCTGTTTTAGCTTTCATAATCTTGTAATGATAGCATTCCAAATATTGCTTCTTTTTAATCTGCTTGCATATATGAAGCCTGGACAAAATCAAAATATGTTCTTTGTCAGTTATGTTTATACAATTTTTAATATCTGTATTCACTGTAACCCAAAATAAAATAACTGTTTCTGAATTTAGCATTTAAGTAAGGATTAATTTAGGATAGAAACTGTTGTGATGTTCTTGCTTAAGAAAAAAATTCTTTCTACATCCAACAACCTCCTAAATTTCCTTCCAAAAGAAATCTAGATCGAAGCAAGAAAATAATGTCCATGAAACAGTTTAAAATGAATGCTTCCCTGGACTGGGACAAAGGAAATTCAGCTTTCTTTTTTTTCATTTGAATAAGGCCCTCCTGCTCAGATTTCATCTCTGTATGATTTTCAGATGTCTTTATATACACATCTGATTCTGTGTGTGTGTGTGTGTCTCTCATTCTCTTTCAGTTTGTGCAGTGAATCTGCAGAATTCTACAAATCCTGTGGAACTAAGGTGAGTGGAATGTTGTCTTTTTAGATTTCAGATAACGTGAAGAATAATTGGACATGCTGTCTCCAAAGCCCATTGTTCAAACCAGCAGATGGTGCTATGCAGCATCTTATGACTCCACATATCAACTAGAGTAATTTTTGAACCAGAAAACTACTTAAAGTTTCTAGTGCAATTCCTGAGCTGAAACAAATGTTTGTGGAATTAAGTAGTGATTTCCTTTAAGTCTGGGGGACTATTTTACTGGGTATGTTTTCAGTCTTTAGATGTTAACATATGCCATGTATTGTTTTGTTTTTTTCCTGATGGAATCGGGGGTACCCAACCACACTTAACCCAACTGTAACTGTTCATGGCACTTAGTAAAGGTTTGAATTTTCTGACAGAATAACTAATAAAACTTTCATATTAAGAGCTAAAAAGGTTTAGAAGAGAAAGAAATTCTGGGAACTGTAAGTAAAAACAGCAGCTAAGCCTTTTATTTATGGAATACAGATGAGGCAAAGTTTGGGTTTTTTCTTTCAACAATAACCCTAGCTGTGTGAATAGTACAAAACAGTTGAAATATTCAATTATATACTGCATACTAACTGAGGACCTAAAAAGTATGCAGCGAGGTAATGCACTCTGCATGTATCTTTTAGATAAAAACTATGTGTAACAAATGAAATGATCTTGTATTCAGTTTTAAATTGCAATGTAGCTGTACATTGCTCTGAGATTCAGTTATTTAACAAAAGGGTTAAGTGAAAATTCTGATGCAAGAATCAAATATGGAGCATTTGAATTGTAAATAAGATTGTTCCAAGGTTTCAATTTGTTGTATTAGTCAGTGACAAGTACAACATTTTTAATGCATGCCATAAGATTAGTCTACCCAAAGTAAACAAGCAGTAGTCTGTGTGCATCTCCAGCAATTGGTTAGGGTTATCTGTATGCAGCTTTGTTTCTGATAATGGATTCAAGTTCAACATAAATAAAAACAGTGTACATTAAGGAGGATAAATATCTAATTGCCATTATCTGCATCTAGAATTGAATGGATGTAAACATGGTAACCATAGAAAACAATTCCTCAGAACAGAAAGTAGCTAGTTGGGTGATTATTAGCAAAGTATCTGTACTTCTTTTGTCTATTAAGCCTTTCCTCTTCAAAGATGGAAACTATAATTTTTAGGACACTTTTTTGAAATCATAGCATTTGAGCTTTTTAAATATGAGATGTAATTGTATTTTGTGGGCTATATATATTTTGTGGCACTGTAGTAAAATACATCCTTGTAGATTGTAAGATCAGTAGAGAGCAGACGTACGCTGTTAAAACTTTTGGTATAATTTAAAATAGTTTTCGCACGCAGAATTCAATTTTAGTTCAGAAATTATATTGCTTTTGACCTTAACACTTTAAAGAATGAAATAATATTTTTATATCAATATGCACAAACAAGGTACAAATAATATTTTATATTTTTTGTTTATAAGCAATGTTTAAAAATGTACTGTACTTGCTTAGTTTGAAAAAGAATGCAGAGTATTTGCTTTCAAAGTGCATGATATAGGCCCAAGCAGAGTTATGTTTTTGCAGAGCACCCTGATTATTGAAACTTATATCTAACAAAATTCAGAACTTAATAGAGTGAGCTGTTTGTAGGTGAATATATTGGTTTAGAAAACTACTAGGAAAACGTGAGTTTGATTTGAATAACATGGATTGTTTTCCCAAGAACCAGGGTTTTTCTAGGTAACTAGATAATACATTTAAGTAGCTGCATTCACCTGTTTACTTATTAAAAAAAAAAAAAAAGCTGTTTGACAAAATTTTTCACTAATTTTTTTAAATGTTAGCTTATACTGAAACATATTTGTCTTTCAATAAATGTACTGAAATATATTTCTGTCTTTTAAAATGTGGGAGTCTTAGATTTACATTGAAACATGTAAGACTTTGAAACTAAATGTCTTGTGTATTGAAAATAATAAATGATTGTATTATTGATAAGTTACCAAAGACAAGTATGGATTTGAAAAGACAGTTAAGTACAGTGACAATGTTCAGACTTAGTATCTTCATGTCAGTGCTTTAATTGTCTCTTACAAAGCTGATAATTTTTTTAAAGGAAATCTATCATTTAAACAGATATTTCAGAATTTGAAGCCTCTTTTTGGAATTACTGTAAAATTGTGATATTCATCACAAGTTTTAACAGTTTAAAAACTTCTAAAAGAAGAAAATGCTGACAACTCGTAGTTAAGTTACTTTTGTTGGCTGAGTTATATTTCTGCATAATTAAGTGCTTGATTTTAAAAAATTAGCAGTAGGTTTGCAGTATTAGTGCTGTGAGATTAATGGATGAAAAATTGTAGTTAGGAGCTAAGAATTAGTATCACACTTCAACATTGTAGTAATACAGATAAAAATGTATTTCTAATATTTTAATATAAGCCTGCTTACACTGGACTGGAAAAATATACTTGCTGTCCACACAAAATTAAATTTGTCCATAGGGAGTGTTAAATCTTGTAAAGACTTCATTGCATTTAAAAATAAGAGCTATATTTCTAATGTTTCTTTTAGGGGAAAGTAAACTATCTTGTATAAGGCAAACTTTTTAAGTATCATCTTTAAAATATTAATATTTCAGGAATATGTATAACTAGTAAATGTAAATTATTATTTTTTGTGATAAACTGTGGTCTAATTTCTTCATGTATTTCCTATTTAATATCCTGAAAATCAGTATTGAAATGACTAACTTGCTTGTCCTTGATCTCATTGCGTTACTACACTTCATCTCACTTCATCATTTAATTTGTATGGTTTCCAAATCGTAGTGATTATCATCTATTAGTACCCCTGGTGACAGAGGGCAGGACACTGTTGTATCAGAGTTAATAAAGCAGAAACACAAGCCTAATTACTATGGGAGGTAAGCCATGCTGGCAAGATTTACCTTTCACATAAGGTCTATATGTGGTTAATACTTACAAATAAAGATGGATAGATAGGCATCTCTGTGTGTCTGTTTCTTTCTCAGGTTGAAATAATTAATTTTTGTATTGCAATTTTTGATACATTATCCTTTTTTGTAGGCTTCTGTGCATATATTACTGTAATAGTTTTCAAATGCTTTATGTTCAATTTTGAATACTTAGCTATACATGGAAGCTTTCATCTGAGTTAACGTAAATGATTATGCAAATATAGCATAGATGCTCTCAGACATTGCTTCTACCTCTGCAAATTTATATTAAAAAGTATGAGTACTGTATATATTGGCTTAAGATTTATTCAAAACTGGTCTGTGCATAACAAACTGAAAATACTTGTCGTGATAGTATTAAATGTAATGTGTACAGAATATTAAACACGATTTTGTATGGATTCTTGATAGAGGGGTCTGCATATGTATATATTTGTATACAAGTATGTGCATGCACATATATGTAGAGAAATCAGTGTTGCAAACACTTTATTTTGCTGCCACTGTCTCATCACTCATCACTCAAATATAGTGTTGGCCCACAGTTTTAATAAATCATAGTGATCTTAAAGATGAAATGGTTTAATCGGATACTTCAAATCTCTACAGCTAATACACATATTTTTAAAGAGAAATAAATCTCACACCTGTAAATATAGGTGTATTTAATTTGCTGGGTATTATGTGAGTCTGGAAAGTTTTAAGTCTTTGTCCGAGTGGTATTTATGATGAATTGTTCTGAAGTGATGTAGTCTTTATTCAATAAAAAGAAATACACATAAGTTTTTACACTATGAGATTGAAAAATGTTACGGTAGTTTATACAAGACTTTATATAAGATGTTTTATTGATTGACTGTATGTCAATTTTAATTTAAGCTTTATGATTCAATCTGTGTCTATTTTTAATTTAAGTGGATTACATTCCGTAAAGATCCTTTTACTGTATTGACTTGGATGTACCATATTATTAGGTACTATGAGTTCAGCTTCTACAAATCTGTTAATACATAAAACCATAAGAAGCCTCTTATGTTCAAACCAGGTTAGAGTGAAGACGTCAGATTAATATTTGATCATGTAGAAGTGCCCTTAATCAGATTTACTTATTTCTCAGAGTGTTTCTGCAATTATCATAATTGTTGTGCTAAATATGTTTGTCTTTATATCTGGCTTTGGGCATAATCTTCTCTCTTGAAACCCTCTCATTGTGGGACTCAGATTCCTGCACAAAACCCAATTAATATTAAGATGACAGTCCCTGATGAGTTCCCAAGGAGCCAGCAGCTGAGCAGACTCTGTAACGTTCTTAAGTACAGACTACTTGAATGATCAAGAGCATCTGAGGGAGACATACGATTCAATAATCCCTTTCTCAGGAAAGTCAAGAGTCCTGTGAGATAAGAGTGAAATCAAAGGAACACATCAGAAAGAAAATGACTGGTATAGTCTTGTAGTGTCTCTATTAAAATGCAAAAGTTATGGATTTTTTTAGGGGTGATGGGAACCTTTTCTGTTTTATTGATTTCTTTTTATAGTTTGATGATTTCTCTAAGATTATCTTAAAAGCTTAAAGAAAAAAGAGACTTCATCAAAAGGTATTTTGTGTGACAGGAGCATACATACTTTTTGTTTCCATTATATTAACCAATACAGGACTTTTCAGTGGTTCTTGGCTTTGAGACTGAAACTTATGCACTTTGTGTATATGATATATTTGTTGTGGTTTTTATTCTGATGGTGACCCACAAATGATAAATAGGCCACATGTGACTTACTCTGTAAGAATTGTTCCTTGAAAATATGGAGTTGCAGAAAAGCAATACTATTTACTGGTTTTTGTATGCATCAAAATGGCAACACTTGGTCTTTTCTGGTATCCTCTTCTATGGCCTAATATCAACAACTAAATTTACTGTCTGATGGTAGCATGCTAACCTATTGATTTGTAATCAGAAATTGGTTTCCTGTCACTTTAAAAGAGAAGCACTAAGGGGCAGTAAAAACAAGCCTGTCTGTTCTAGATGGAGCTCTGGTTCAGGCTCCATGCTGTACATTTTCTTTTAAAGAGTTCACATTTTTTTAAAAAGAAGATTCTACAGTTAGACTGAAAAGGCCTGTTACTTTTTATTCTATGATATTGTGCAGGGCTTGTTTGTTTCAATTGCTTTTGAAGTCCTTCTTAAATTTCCATAATTAAGATTGATTTTTTTTTTTTAATGATTAAATGGCTGAAGCTGATATTTCTAGAAGTAAAAAACACAAAACCAAACAAAACATCTAAATGCTGGTAAGTGTTCTTTCACTATAGATTTACATCATTAACAAAGTTTCATTGTCTGAAACTTGTGAAACAGTAAGATGGTAAACATTACTAAGTGATCAAAAATGCTCTTCTGTTTCAAAAATGTTCTTCTATATCTTTGTTAGTGTTCCTGCATTGTCCCTTAAGTTTAAGTCTTATGTATTTTACTGAATAGATTTATTCGAACAGTTACATAAAGATTTGTTTCAAAACCAGTAAGACTATAATGGAATGCAACACAGGCGCTTTCTAAATGCAGATTTTTAAGTCTTACTCATCTTCTGGTTTTAGTTCAGTTTATTGTATACTATGGTAAACTTTGCAGCTGAGGACGTTATTCTAAGAAAGTCTAATATTACATTAGAAGTATGACCTGCCAACATAAGCCTTTTTGTTCGTTTTCCCATGCCAAACTAGACTAAATTATGAAGGATGTGGAATAAAATGTGCCTTCTAGTTTTCTTCTACCTAATTAATATTCAAAAGAATCAAAGAGGAAAAAATGAATACCTAAATCATACATATGTATATGCCTTCTGAGCTTTATAATAAAGGCAAAATAACCCCTTACTTGGTTAAAATCCAACTTAAGAGTCAACATACAAAGGTGACTGCTGTATAATATTAGACATATCTGTATTATGTGGGCATGTTCCTGCTCCACCAGAATCTCTCAATAGTAATTATTATGCCAAGCACCCTGTTGGCACAATTACACTAAAGCTCTAATTAGTAGCAGTAAGATTAGAACCCCTACATGTTAAATCTGTAGAGGCAAAGCTGAGTGAAGGATTTAAAACAGTTTCAAAACATTGTATTGTCTTTATTACAGTCTTTATATTTCAGTAAAGAAGGGTTTTCTATAAAACGCCCTAAAAATAATCTGGTCCTGTCACTAAAAATAGGAAAGATAAGGTAATTGCAGTCAAACCTCAGTACTCTGCTTCTATCTAGGTACTTTATATCTGAAGTGACAAATCCAGTGAACTCTAGTGGAAGTTATATATGTCAAAGTTTTTCCTTCGATGAGCTGATGTTTTTTGGATGGATAAAAGCTTTTCCTGATGCCTTCAGTTAGTTCTTAGTGACCATTGAGTGTTCTGTGCTGTAACTTTCTGGCATGTGGCAAGTCTTATGTCAGAACTTTATCAGTAGCTAAACATGATCCCTGTTAATTCACGCCTTTCTCAATTTCACTCTTCACTGTTCTTTCTGTAAAGTAATGAAAACACAAAGTTCATTGTCCAGCTATGGCTTTATGGACAGTACACAAGCACTGGGCAATGCTAGTCTGAATCTGTTCCCTTAGCAGGGAAGAAACAGTTAGAAGCCAGTACAAACAATGTCAAAGGATTGATTTCACTGTTTAAAAAGTTGTGGTCTTACCACCTGTCCAATAGAAAGGAGATTTTAGCAGTTTTGAAATGACTGATGATGCATCTTCATCTAGATTTAATATCTGCTGAAACAGATTTAAAAATATCTGCTTCTGTATAACACTTTGTGTATACTAGATGATCTTCCCCCCGCAATGTTGGATCTTAGGTACAGTATATTCAAGTAATGCACCAACAATTCACTCTTAGAATAAGAAGAGATTTTTTTCCCCTCTGTTTCTGGTTCTTAGTATACTTTGTGTTTGAGGGGAAGAAGCTGCTATTTTCTAGATTCTCTGTTTTAGGAATAACTTTTTTAGCTGTACTGAATTGTAAAAATGATTCCTCTCATCAATTTAATTATTCTTATTTATAGCATATGCCAGCTTCTCCCTGAGAAAATGATTGTATGATTGCTTTGTCTTAATGTTTATTGATTGTATAGTGCCACTACCATTAATGAAGAAAGCTGGATGCAAAGCTAACTGAACTTGGTAAATATATTCCTAGTAGTTCCAGTAAGATTTGAAGTATGCCTACAGTGGAAACAGACTTTATGGAGTTCTCCTCAGGCCTCTCCTGAGGGGGCGAGGACACCCTTTGTGGTTCTCATCTAGGTTACTTTAGAGGCAGAGTTATAAGCAAAACGGGAAGGCGGGGACCCGGGAATTAATTTTATGAGGGATTTTGCGCTTCAGCCCTTTAAGTTTTAGGATGCTCTTTATTAGTGTTCTACATCTCACTAACTTGGTCTGACAAAAAAAGCATAAAGACAAAATTGGGAGAGAAGAGGTTGCCTACATTTAAAGGCTTCTCCTACTGTGTTTTTCCACAGTAGAAGAGGGAGTCTTACATGACAGTGCTATTGTGTTTTGTCAGCCTGGGAAGAGACATTAAGGTATTTTTCAGTATAGCTTCAGGCTGCTTCAGTGACTTGTGCTGCAGCAGAAAGCAGCACAGTCTCCATTACATTGCACTAACTCTACTCAGACTGCCTCGTATAATCAATCTAGTTAAATACCTTTCTTTGTAAATGCCTAGCTGTTGAGGGCACAGGTGAAAATCATCAGTGCTCCAAAGGTATTGGGGTTTTATATGCATTATTCAGACTTAATTTATATACAGTCATTGCTATCTATAATATGCGGCAGACTCAAGAGCCTGCTGTCTTAGTTTCAATATTTGCCCTGATTTTTTTTTTTCCATTTTTAGTCTCAACTTCAGGGAAGAAACCTTGTAATGAAAAATGAAAGTTATTTATGAATAATAAAATAGCTGTCATGAAATAACAAGTTTTATGATTTTAAAGAATTTAAAAATTGCTGAAGTTCATGTTTCTGTCATTGTTAGTACCATTAAATGCATATTAGCATGGTCATTTTTGTTTAATGGAAACAAATAACAGTTAATCTTATTGGGAGGTTAAGTGGGTTTACTCTGTAAAGGGCAAATCCCAGATGAATGTTTTCTTTTTTAAAGAATAGCTTTAGTCACTGACAGATGGTCTCTGTCTGAGTCTCCCTGTAGACAGATACAGTTTCTTTTTACACGTTTATGAAAGTTGTAGATACAGATATTCAGTAATATGCTGTTGTGTAGGACAAAGAGCAAGCCTGGTGGATTGATAGGATTAGATTTCAGAACAGTGACATATGGTTGGTTTACCAAAGTGGACAAAATTTGAAAGGAGGGGGGAAAAAAAAAAAAAACAAACCTATCTACAGTTACAGCTACTCACATAATGGAAGAATTTATATTTGCAAATTGCCTCTTACAAAAGATAGTATGGTAGCTCTTGTTTAACTCTGCTTAGAGTTGGGTCTATCATTATTATGCCCTGATTGTGTGCATTTCTGGCTTTCAGATAACTCTACAAACAAATTGCCATGTGATCTTAAGTGCAGAAAACCAGTAATGCCATAATTTAGAATATTGATAACTTGGTCCCTGACCCTAACCAATCAGATATCAATATCACTTACATCTGTATTGAAAATTTGTTTTATAAATATGACTAACAGCCTCCATAATCCTGCATGGTAAGCCTGCACTTATTTACCTACATGTGAAGTTATAACATCATTATAACCTTATTCAAATAACTATACAACATATTTAGTGGTAATTTGTCACACTAAAATTATTCATAGGTGTCTTGAGTAAGTCCGGTTATATTTATGTGTTATGCCATACCATGTTTTTTGGCAATGGAATTTGCTAGATTTCATAGATTTACTGTGTCTGCTTTTTTTATGACTGACATAGCAATAACCAGATTGCAAGAATATTTATGTTGTTTGTGGCTTAGCAAGATAATTAAAGGATATAAATTAATCAAGTGCAATTAATTAGAAACTTTATGTTCACAGCAGTCCTTCTTTGCATGTATAATTTATATGTATTGATTTCCTGGCTTTCATTAGCCTATGAGATAACAGCAAAAATGCATTAGAGAAGAAAATGTACAATTAGCGTGAGAGTGAACCCTGGCATAATTGATAGATCAGCACATGTTTGGGGCAAATATAAAGCTTTGTTAACTGTCATAAGCAGTTAGAATTGATAAGTGGTATTTCACTACATATCTCTCAGCTGATTAATGGTGTTTTTAAAGAGTCCTCTTAATGGGAAGCTGATAGGTTGGTTGAATTTACATTTTAATCAGAGTATTTATGATGGAGGCAGCCATAAGAAATTCATTGGCACAGTGGTAAGGACCTTCCCCTGAGGGATTTGGGGGAAGAGAAAGCATTTTAATACGGCTACTCACCTTCCCCTTCTTTGTGTGACCTGGTCAGTGCATAGTAAGGGCAAGCTTATTTGCTGTCAACTAATAACTTACTGTCATTAAGGAGCATTTCAGTTTCTAATGTACTAAGTAGTAAGGTAAAATGAGAATGATAACCTAGAGAATACTTGCAAACTTATTCAGGAAAGAGTAGTTCTGTTATCAACAGAAATAATCTGTAACAACTACTTGTGGATCCTTACTGTGTGAGCTGCTGTGTTCTAGTTATAGTTTTGTTTAAACAACGCATTTCTTTCATACCTGTAGGCCCTTCTACGGTAGTAGAACTCTTGATCGAAACTAGTCTCTGATTATCTGTTGAACAAGGATTTAGAGTAGGTAGGTACATTGGAATAGCCTCAGCCAATTTACAAGTGGGGCTTATGATTCATTGTTCAGGTGTCCTTTGTTAGAACAACTGTCTATATGTTGCTTTAAAAAGAACCCACACTTTGTTACTTGCAGATACTTCATTGCTTGAAACTAGAAGCTTTCATATAAAAATGTTTTCAAGTCATACTTTCTATTTTAGTTTATTTTCTGATTTATAAATATATGTATACATGCACACTGTGATTTAATAAAAATATCTAGCTAATGCACGTATTATTCTCATTATACCAAGCTTCTATCTAGAAAATAAGCAGTTTGTCTTACCTAGTTAAACTAGTTGTTCATATGGAACAGGAGAGCTAGACTACAAAGTGTCTTGCTTTACTGTTTTTATTGACATGTCTCAGAAGTGAATAGGCTCATGCATCACTTTCTATCTTGATGAATACTATTTGATATTCTTTTGTATACCTGTTCCACAAAATGAGCAATAGCTGGGTTTATTTTGTACATAGTATGTGAAATAAGGTTTTGTAATTTAGTATTTGGGTTTTTGTTTTTAACACTGCTAAATTAGAGTAACTGATTGATAAACTATTTCATAGTATATTAAATATTTGGTATAAAAAAGGAAATGGCATCTAACAATGCAAAGAAATTCAACACCCCAATCTAAAAATGATAGCTTATTTGTATGATATATTAGCCATATCAGATAAGAATCTTAGGCCATATATAGACACGTTAGGTTTGCATTATAAATGTCTTAGTTATTCAGAGTTCATTAGCTTCCTTTTTTTTTTCCACAACTCAAAGTAAATGAAAGTTGGATGGGTTTTGCTATTCGGTAGCAGTAGCTACGTAGTATCACAAGTGAGTTTCATAGACAGCATGGAAATGGCTTATTCCTTTAGAAAGAAGGAGACAAAGTGATTATTATATCACTTATTATTTTAATGCAGAAATGAGTGTTTCCTACATCTGTAATTTAGATAGATTGCCACCTCAATGCAAAGTTGTCTTTTGTATTGTGTCCTTACTTGCTCAATTCACATTGTGCTTGTTGCTTTACACAGCGTCTTAGGTTGGTTTTGTTGGCATTGCAAAAGTGAGAACTATTGTTTCATCTCTCTGGTGGCCACCAGGGAAGAAGAGTATCAAGCAATGTCTAGAAATTAATTCCCCTTTTTTTTTATTTCCAGCAACTAGAAATATAAAGCTTTAGATTTTTTCTTTTTAGATTTTAGACTTTAAATATGAAGTACTTTGTTATAATTTGGAATGAATAACATTTCTAAATTAAAGTGACTTGACTGTAATCCTGCAGGTTTTTTTGTCCACAATCAGGAAAATGAATGCATTTGAGAGAGAGATCTAAACAGTACTGATGTGACCTATGCTTGCTGTCATTTGAACTAGAGAGATTTCTTGTACTGGAACAATTCCCTTCCCCTCACCTCTTTGCCATTTTCTCTGATACGTTCCATGCCCTTGTACCCATTAGTGACTGGTACCAGTCTGAAATGGCAGGTGGTTGCTCGCTCAGATTTTTGTATACTAGCCCTTTTCTTGCATGCTTACTACTTGCCAGTTCTTGAGGGTCTAGGCAGGTCCTCTGCCATCCCTTGGTGGAAGCAGGCCTGTGCAATGATTGCCTAAGCCCATTCATAGTGGCCCCAAGAAAGACTCTTTCTGGAAGACCACATGCTGGAGACTCTCGTCTCCCCTTCTTTCCTCTTAAGAAACAGTCTGCACATGAAATTTGTGGACCAGCTTGTATGTATACCTTGTAGTGTATAATTGAATGCTTTATACTGAGAACTTGCTTCCAAATGAACAAGGTTTATATGTAAAAGTTACTATGGTAGCTAAACTTGAAGGTAAAAGATATTTAAATCTGTCTATACGTAATTCTAAAATGAGTGAAATGAAAAAAACTAAGTTATGGTATCTTACATGAAATAATAAATAAATGTTTCCTTGCTTCTCAGTTTACTTTGAAAGTCAGATATAAAATGGTTGTTGCATAGCATGTATGTTGAATATGTAATGATATAGTCTTGTTTGTTATGGTATGCTCCATGATCTGGGCAAAATATGGAAAATACCTATAGTTGCCACTAAGTTGTTACATATGTACTGCAGCATTTTTAACTGAAAGATCGGGCATTTTCATTTTATAATGGTTCGGGTTCTCTCCAGTTTAATGCCAAGAACTCTCTGGGAGTGAAAATGTGACAGTATTCCAATAGAAAAGATGGAGTGGCAGTGGTGTGATAAGGATGTGGTATGTAAGTTGTTGATGTGAATGTATTCAATTAGTTTATATGCACCAGGAGAAGAGCTACTTGAGCAAGGTATTACTGCCTACTAACCACTATAAATTCTCCAGTCAATGGGAGCATGCCCAGGATTTTACATGAGATTCTTTTTTGTAGCAGGATCCCTGTTGCTGGCTGACTCAAGAGCAGCTTTATTAAGAGCCTTATACTGTAAAAGCAGCTTGAGAGTGCTGCACTAGGCAGTTTGTTAGGTATGGGATATTGCAAACAGTACCTGAAGAGATATCTACCTGAATGTGATGGCTATATTGCGTATGTTGGTGGTTTTCTTTGCGCAGACCAAAATTAGCTAAAATCTGTCTCCTATGCGGTAAATAGCAGCCTAATACTAATTTCTGAGAGGCAGGACGTTGTTCTAAAAGTTCTGCTGGAATTTCAGTGTAGAATATGCTTCTGCTATGCCCTCTGCAAATAAAAATATTTTGCCTAGAATTAGCCATCCAGTTTAATAACTTACATAGATGCTGGCTTCCTCACAATTTTTGTCTAAAGTCTGTGTTCTTTCTAAAACAAAAGATAATGAAAGCTTGTTTCTGATCAAAGCTGCTTCCTGCACCTTTTATTTTTCTGATAACTGATTTAACTTCACAGGTTAATGGGAGTAATGAGGATAGAACAACTCCATTGCTCAGGAAAACTGGCCATTTATTCTGAAAGTGGGACACACCCAATGTTTTTGTAATACAGAACTTGGTAAGTGACAAAGCAGTTAATCTAATTGGCCTGACTGATTGAGCCAAACTTTCTGAGGTTCTGGAAGAGAAGGAAAAAAAACAACCAAAAAACCCAAAACCAAACATGGAAAAGAGAAAAGTATGTACTTATGTGCCATGGAAAGGGATGTGGAATTTCACGAAAACAGAAATATTAAGATGCACACTCAAAAAAAGAAAAAGTCCTCATTACTATTAGCTTTTTGTAAACAACCCTCTTCTGATGCTGATTAGTTTTATAGATCCTGGTGAGATTGCTGGCAGTGGGCTCGTGCTTTTATTTCTGCATACTAAGCTTCACTTTAACACCACTTGGCCATTTTCATCACACATGAGAGCAATCAAACATTTTGTTTGAAAACTATAAAATGAAATACAAAGTTTTTCTACAGTTTGGATGTGTATGAAATGCATTGTCATGAGATAAAAATAGCAAAGTATCCATGTATATTTAGCTTATGTTTGTCTCTTCGTGATTAGTTCCGGTTCACAATGGAAAGTAAGTGGACAGCACTTACTTGAAATACTTGAGTGTGAACTTAATCCCATTACGTTTCTTAATTCATCAGGGTATCTGTGAGTGCTTCAGTATGTGACTGTTACTTGAATGTATTTGAGGAGGTTATGAAATTTTTGGCTTCAGTGAACATTACAGCATTGGAATTCAAGTGTTGAATGCTTTGTATAAAATTGTAATGTTTCAAAGAAAATTGTCAAATATTGTGCAAGTTAGGACTGTGTGTTGTGCCCTTTAATGTAAATATCATTAAATTTTAATTTTTTTATAGAATATGTTGACATGACTGTGAAAGAAGACAATATAAAAATCTGCTTGTGCAAAGGTGAAATCCAAAATAATATATTTGCCTTTGGATGATGAACTCAAATTTTGACAAAATATCCACAAAATGCTTGGCTATCCTTATCAGATGTGGTAATTACATCTTAATTTCTTTTTTGCTATGGTCATTCCTCTTTAATAAGGAGGGAAATTTTTTTAGCAACAACTTTGTCTGGCTTCCTTTATTATGTTTCCATCTATTTTTGTTCCTGGATTGCACCTGCTCAGTAGTTATCTAATCTTTCTTAGAAGTTTACACTCTCAAGTAAAAGCTTTGAAGTTTACACTGATTTGTGTTTTATGACATAAGAGATATGTATAGATCCTTCTTTTGCAGTGTTAAAGCTATTATGCACCTGGTGAAAAGACAGACATTAAAGTGCAGATGACAAACCTTTAAAATATTTAGTAGATTAAAGTACTGAATTACTCCCTACTCCTTGTTCAAGGTCCTTAATATTACAAAAAATTCTGCTAGTTTGGGTTTTGAAGACAAGGGCCTTTCATTTGTAGTTGCACACTGGCAGACAGCAGACATTTTGCAAAAAGGTAGCAGATAGTTATAGAAAACCACTTTTTAACTAGAACTGTATTAAAATATTGCTGATTCTAGTCCTCTACCATAGTATTGCTTTCTGCCTTTTTTTAATAATTTACATGACTTATTCATCAGATACTCAGGAGGTTTTTTTTGTTTACAGAAAGCATTGTATTCAACAAACATCTTTGCAAGGTAGATCTGGTATAATTTTGAATATAAAAAGTCTGTGGAAGGGAGATGCTGTTTAAGCAGTTATCTGCATGCTTATGCACTGAGAAAATACAGAAATATAGGTTACCTGAAAGCAACTGTTTTTTCCTAATATTTAGAGGCTGACATATGTGTGTGTGTGTGTATATATATAAAAATATATATATATATAAAAACAAGCATCTCACTAGTACCTAAGTTTGATTTTGTTGCGCCTCCTTCTCTGAAAGCTAAGAACAATGAACTGCTTTTGTGGAAAACTGAATATAACAGAAATATGAAAAACAAATTTATTATGCATAAAATTTTTAAAAAGCATTAGGAAACTTAATATTAGTTGTTACCAGACTTAGAATAGGCTAGCATACAAGTGTGCTGTTTTAAAGATATCACTGCTGACTTTTTGGAACTCGGATTTGTATTACTACAAGAAGAATGTGAGGGGAAAATTAGATAAATATTTTCAGGTGCAAAAAAGGTCTTGGATGTATGTGAAATTAAAGGTGTGGAAAAATTATCTGTGAAATTGGGATTCATTAATCACTAGAATCCATTGGAGAAAGAGAAGTAATTTAAATATCAAAACATTCACTGTAAGGATTTTTTTTCCTCTATTTTATTTATATTTTAGTATAGCACATAAATTATATCATTACCAAAGAAAAGACGACAAAAAGGCTGCAAAGACTCCACAGTTAATACAGAATAACATGCCCTTAGAAAAGCTTGTTGTTAAAAATCAGGTGAATTTAAAAATAGATATGGATCTATATGCAATCATTTGATTGGCTACAATTGACTATTATTTATCAAAGTTTAATTATAGGATGCATAATTAAGTTGCAAATTTGAAAGATGTGCAGATCTTAGAATGCTCCTTTCATTAAGACTGAAACTCAGTAAGCCAGCCCTGACTGTATGGAGCACTTGGGAACCTGTTCTATTTTACATTAAGCTGCATACAGACCTACAAGCTTCCTCCTGTTCCCAGAAGATATGTTTGCTTCAGAAGTTGAGAGAATTTCACCAAGAGAGAACATTGTGGTTAATTGAGTGCTTTTGGTGGAAGCAGTCTAGATGCCACCTTAGGTTCCTTTCTAAATCATACTCTCTTCATTATACTACTTTCTTCTTTTCTGCCGGATAGATAATTCTAAAATCACTTTCTTAGGCATCTTCTGAATTAAGAAGAGTTGGTTTGAAAACTGAGCTCTGTGTGATATTGTAGCAGTAGCTGGAAACGACAAGAATCTTTGTTATTCAACATAGCAACAACGAAGCTCTAGTAAACAGTGAACGAGCAATGCTAATTTTGTTCGCTCTAAAAATCCTAGTCCTTTCCATCCCAAATGTAACATTTGAAACTTGTATCCTTTACCTGCTTTGTTCTGGACCTGAAGACAGACTGATTTTTTTAACTTTTTTTTTCCTCGTACAAGCATTTTTTCTGCACTTTTTCAGCACATCATTTGAAATGGCTTGATCAGACCACCTCAAATAAGAACTTTTTTTTTATCCTAAATTTGAGTGTACCTATACGTGTCTTGGAACTGTCAGCACTGTGCAATGGTTTTATAATTGTTTTCTATGAATTGTGTAACATCTCATGCGAAATAGTAATAATGTTCTAGAATGATAAAATAGTTTTTCCTTGTATCCAGAGGCACACTTTGTTACACCACCACCAGCACTCTGAAAAAAGCCAACCAACCAAACAAAAAAACCCCACCCCCAAAACCCCCACCATGTTTTCACATAATCTGGCAATCTGTGGAGATGAAGTTTTAGGGAAAACATCAAATACTAGGAAAATGTTACAGTAAAGCCTTTTCACTGGGAGACTGGTCGTGTAAACTACATGGTAAGGCAAATGAAAAGAAACTCGGGATATCAGCAAGAAGAGATTTTTAACACTGAGGCTCTTGATTGGCCAAGAAGGATGAGAATGAAACAGACTAGTGAGATTTCATCGGGCTGCGGCTCTCATGGAGATTGATGGAAAAGGAGGATGACTGGCTCATGGAGGTCAGATAGCACAGCGAGAAGCTCAGCAAAAAAGCTAAGAATTAAATGAGTTCAAGAAAGTAGCAAAGATTAGAGTCAAAGTAAAAGCTAAGATATTGTTGGGTCACAACAACCCCATGCAATGCTACAGGCTTGGGGAGGAGTGGCTGGAGAGCCGCCTGGCAGAAAAGGACCTGGGGGTGTTTGGTTGACAGCTGGCTGAACATGAGGCAGCAGTGTGCTCAGGTGGCCAAGAGGGCCAATGGCATCCTGGCCTGTATCAAGAATAGTGTGGCCAGCAGGACCAGGGAGGTGAAGTGCCCCTGTACTTGGCATTGGTGAGGCTGCACCTCAAATACTGTGTTCAGTTTTGGGCCTCTCCCTACAGGAAGGACATGGAGGTGCTAGAGTGTGTCCAAAGAAGGGCAGCGAAGCTGGTGAAGGGTCTAGAGCACAAGTCTTATGAGGAGCGGCTGAGGGAACTGGGGTTGTTTAGCCTGGAGAAGAGGAGGCTGAAGGGAGACCTTATTGCTCTCTACAACTACCTGAAAGGAGGTTGTAGCGAGGTGGGTGTCAATCTCTTCTCCCAAGTAACAAGTGATAGGACAAGGGAAAATGGTCTCAAGTTGTGCCAGGGGAGGTTTAGGTTAGATATTAGGAAAAATTTCTTCACAGAGAGAGTGGTTAGGCATTGGAACAGACTGCCCAGGGAAGTGGTGCAATCACAGTCCCTGGAAGTATTCAAAAAACATGTGGATGTGGTGCCTAGGGACATGGTTTAGAGGTGGACCAGGCAGTTAGGTTAACAGGTTGGACTTGATGATCTTAAGGGTCTTTTCCAACCTTAACGATTCTATGATTCTGTTCTACAAATGCCAGTTACCATAAGATTAAAAAGAGATGAAGCAGCTGAAAATATGCATATTGTTAAGCCCGTAGGTGGTAAAAGGTGAAATAATCATATTGTTCTCCAAAAGATCATAATAGGAAGAGGGGTTGGGGGAAGGGGTTCCCATGGTGTGAAATGAGAAACCTTCTTGGGTCACTTGAATTAAGAGATTTACCCTAACTATGGGAATTCTGAAATATTTTTGTTATTCTCTTGAGTTTATTAGTAAAGATGCCCTTAAATTAAAACGCAGTTTTGGGCTTCCTTAACCAAGTCTGAACTGAAGGCCACAACTTTCTGTGGACTCCTGAAGCCCAGCATATAGTCTAGGTGCACAGACACAAGTGGTCCTTTGTACTTTAGTTGGGGTCCCACATACTTAGTTTTCCTCATTTCTCAAATAGGACTATAAGAACTGTTGCTGCTTCAGTGTCCTGTGCTTTCCTTTAAAAATTGAACATCCATCTCAATGTTTGCACTATTGTAGAAAAAATAAGGAATATCAACGTGCCTCCTGGAATACACAGAGCAGGGCTTTCTGCAAACAGCTGAATAGCATTAATTCACACTAATAAACAGACCAGAAACTAATGTGGAATTGTTGACTGTTGTCTATTAATCCTGCAATATCTTTTGGAGGTAAATAAATTTTGTTGCTGAAAGTGTTGCTTGATAGCATTGCTATGAATGTTTTTGGCAAAACCACAGGAAACTATATTATTATGAAATTAAAAAAAAAAATCTGAAAAAAATACTATTGTATATGATAGCTTATAAATTTAAAAGACTCAGTACCTTAGGATGTTTTCCTTGAATTATAATACTATTTTGATAATTCATTTAGAATAGAAAATACTCTTTGTATCTGATGATTAAGTTCACGTTTACATTTTCTGTAAGAGGGGCAGCAACAATAGATCAGTAGAAATTTTAGATGACACCACTGTTCCATGTATTTCAATGCAGAAAGCATTTATGTGGATATAAATTAAGTGTTTAGGATGCTACCATAGAAGGCTACGTAAGTTGTCAGCTTCTCAGAACAGCTTGTTCATGACAGTTTCCTTGGTCTTGATTGTCATCTCTACTGTGGTGCTATGGTAGTTATGGAAGTGGGGTATTGTGTTTTCTATCATAGTTGCTGAAAGTGCTTGAAATAATTAAGTTCAATGGAACGATGTTTTGAAAGCAATTTTGATCAGCTTTGACCCTTGCATGTACATTGTAGCTGGGCAAATATTTATATTAGTTTATTTGTGATGGCCTAACACAGACTGAAATCTAATAATGATGTTAATGGAAGCATTCATATGCTCAAAATAGCAAAACTCCAAATATTGTGCTGCGTTGAAATGGGGGTGGGAGTGCAGATGTCACATCTATGACATCTGTGCAACTCAGTGCAAAAAAATAATTTGTTTGCACAAATCTTCAAATTTGCATGAAGAAATATTTTGGTACATAAAAATTGTGCAGGCATTTTTTAAAGACCACATTGGTTTCTTTGTAGATTAACTTTTAAAGGCAATCTGCATCCTGAAAAGCATAGTTGACAATAACTAAAATATACAGTCTCTTTGGATGCAATTTATATATGTATAGGAAAGTGAAAAATGGGTGTTTAATCTTCAGTATCAGGAAAGTGGGCTAAAATTAGGATGTAGGTCAGAGATTTCACTGCAAAGTCTCTCTAAGTTTTAAATAAATCCATATCAATGAAAATATTTAGTAGGCAAATTAGGATCTAAATGCAATAATTTCTATTTTGAGACCATCCATACAATCTTTGCTTAATAAAGCTAATAAAACTCAAAGGTGAAAACATCCAAAATGCCTGGGATTTAATAGAAGAAATGGAGACGGTTCACAGAAATACATCATTCCTGCCTTCTGTTTTGGGTTATGTTAATATTAAATGTCATTTTGTATCTCAATTCCATTTATCCTAACATTAGTGGAGGGAGATTTCCACTGACTTCAGAGCTTTACGGATGCTGAGAATTCCTTCAAATTCCAGTATTTTAGGTAAGACTTTCTAGGAAAATCCCGTAGGTCAGCATTGTTAAGAAAGGGATTTTCTGTTGGGGTAGAACACCTTTCCTTCAGTATTGAAAAATCAGGAGGCAAACATGCTTTGAAGAAGAATGTACTGGAGAAACTTAGTTTTGTCTTTTGGGGTGGGGGTGGTTTTGTTTTTGTTCGGTGGTTTTTGTTTGTTTTCTTTTTTAATATATAGCTGATAGTGTTCACTGGAAACTGAAGTGAGGTATACTCAGTGTGCTCAGATTGCAATATGATCTAATCAAGGCTTGGACTAAGAATGTAATAAATTGTCAATGCAGGACTTTTGCATTCATTTACACTAATATAGAGTGTCTCATTTCTGAGAAGTAAATCACGGTGGCTTCAGTACTTTATTTTCCATCTCATATGTAAGTAAACTGCAGGATCAACTGGGAGGTTGAATCAATCTGCTATTTATTACCTCGAAATGTGACACCCTATTTTAAGTGCCTTATTCCCTTATGATTTAGACTGAGTAGTGCATTATGTTTAAACAATATAGAAACCAGCTTTACTGTTAGTGGATTTTTCACTTTAGATGTGATGGATTTACATTTGTAGAAAACTTTCAGTGCATCATTATGTTATTACATAAAATGGAGTTTCAAACAGACTGGTATAGAGAGATCAAGGAAAGTAATTTCAATTACTTTTTCCTGTCATCTAATAAGTATTAATAATTTTATAGGGTTTTTCCTAGGACTTTAAATACACTTGAAAAACATGATATTGATCAGTTGTTTCATTTTCATTTTTTGTCTAGAACAGTTTGGCATTTCTTAAGAAAATATTCTCCAATAAAGCTGTGGCTTCTTGCAGAGCATAGGGCATTTCAAACACTTTCCCCCAACTAATTCTTGTGTTTTAATACAACTTTTCTCTGTTAATTTATGCAAATAAAAAAGTAAGATTTTTTTTTTAATTTTTTTTTTTTTTTTCATGGAGGTTATGGGATGAGAACCAACACTTTCCTCTTCTTCTAACGTTATATTCTGGGAACATTTACCATTGTGATATCTGATAATGTTAACTTATGTCATTGACTTTCATTATACCTTTAAACTGAGTTTTCATGTGTTGACCTACTTTTTAAGGTGCTGATGGCAATCCATAGAGAACTTATTATCGTATTAAAAATCCTATAGGTTTAGTTGAATAAAAAGAGAGTAATACCCATAGTAATGAATGTCTGAAGAATTTTGACTTCTTGGTCACATTGCACATGACTTAGTTGGGATAAAAGTCTCTCTGATTTGTTTTATGTCTCTGCTCTGATTTTTCTACTAGCAAATTCTAGTTAAGTTCCATCAACTCTTGCTTACAAAATCAGTGTTATGTTTTTGAAACTATTAAACTGATCAAATTAAGGAACGATGTTAAGATTTTCCTGTGCAAATGGAAAAGTAACCCATTTTCTCAAGTTAAGCCTTTGGACCCCAGGTCAGAAAATCTCTTGAATATATACTTTTTATTTCAGCATGTTAATGGGAAGTTTTAGTGAAGTTTTGTCAAGTCACGATGACTTCTTTTTACTATGTGCTACTTAAATGGAAAGCATAAAAAAAAATAGTTATTCTTGTAAACTTTCAGAAAGTTTACTTTTGTGCATGCACTCTTTGCAGCTGTGATCTTTGATGGCCTCTGTCTTGGAAGTATATTATATATTCAGAGTAGAAAACCTGATGTAAGGAGGAAATATACCCATGCTACCAATTTCTTTCATGTATTTAGTACTGGAGAAATACCTGCTATGTGGGAATAGTGGCAAAGGGCTAACTATTCCACAAATGACCACAGCTGATTAAAATTTTAGCATAGAGGTCAAATGACTAGATAAACTATATTCAGGCACACAAAATCATAAAGATATTTTGAATCATTGCTTGGTACTTGAATCAATTTGCTTTGACTAGCTTTTTTTCCCCTCACTGTTTTATTACAGGCATACTGGATGCTCAATAGTAAAGAGAGGGGAAAGCATATGGCCTCCTGTTTGAACTTCTGTAATTAATCCTTCCAAATACTATTTCCTTGGAAAGTTATTTTTAATTTTATTACAGTCTGTTCTTGTATTCTCCCACACAATCACTTGGGCAACATTTGTATCGATGAAAACGACATAAAGCAGCTCTTAACTAAAAGGAGACTGCTGTTTTACACAACATGTAAATGATTAAGTGATAGATTTTTATTACTGTTTGTGTGTAGAGAGCACTACAGCATTTGAGCATTAACCCTCCCTCCCTGCCCCAAATCTGTGCAGTCCTACA
Source organism: Platalea leucorodia (assembly GCF_965183815.1). NCBI lineage: Eukaryota > Metazoa > Chordata > Aves > Pelecaniformes > Threskiornithidae > Platalea > Platalea leucorodia. The sequence continues at coordinate 40,355,120 of NC_138830.1, forward strand.
GGGTGTGTTTAGGATTTTTTGCTGTGTAAATTCTTACGGCTTATTATTTGGAAAGCTTTTTAAAATGCTAGTTATTCCCTTAGAGTTATATTGATATTTCTGTATATGTTGTGTGGATTCTTGCACTCATGCAAAATAAATTCCTGCACTGTGGAATTGGTAAGAAGGAAGCTAAAATAAGATTATATCTATAAGTGATGGAGAAATACTGGCAAATGTAATAAAAGCTGATCAGGTTGGTCCCATCCCAGTCAGTAGCTTGCATAAGAAAAAGAATCAAAGAAAAAAAAAAAAAAAAAAGTCTGTCTATTCTTAAAGCTTCCTTTATTGTTTGCCTACATACAGAATTGCAGATATGTGCACTGAGCATGGCTCTCTATTTATGGGCAAGATATTGGATGCTGCAACCCTTTAAGGCAATGTAGGGGAGTAACATTGCAAATAAGATGATATGATGATAGAGAGCAGCAAGGATTGTGCTTCTGGGTACCTTAAAATATTTTCCAGAAGTTGCAGTGCAACTAAGTTGAATTCCATGGTATTTTTCATGTAAGAGAATATGTTAAATAATCTTGATTTCAGTTGCCTACAAAGCATGGAATGGTGACAAATTAATAATTTACCTCACAATAATTTCTAGATATTTTCTGAGCTTGTCTTGAAATGCAGGTTGAGAAGGAACCTTCCCCCAATTTAGTCTTGAAAAGAATTGGCATTATTCTAAATTTCATGCTTTTGGAAAGCTTATAGTAAAGTCCACCATTTCAAGATATCCCACTGAATGTTTCTTTTGTCTCTTCCCCTCCTCATCCTTTTCTGTTTCTCATAAGATTAAGTAAGCTATTAAGCACAGCTATATTAGCCTGAATGTTTTTGATTTTAAAGGTTGTAATTGGGAGCATAATTTCAGTTAAGAGGCCTACTGGCAAGAAATAAGACTGACTAGAAACAGTGGACGTAAAATATGGTTTTATTAAAATAAACTAAAGGGTGAAAGCAATGTTTAAAAGATATCTCGTAGCAACTTAATTCCTATTCAAGGATCACAGTAAGATCACATTTCCAGAAGTGTGATCAAGGTCTGCCTCTTAGGAATGTCCAGTTGTTGCTTTTGTTCCTTGAAACTGAAATTGCTGCATTGTACTAGAGAGGACAACACAGGCTTGATTTACATAGGCACAGCCCTCATTAATTCAAGTGGAATATTAGGTCAGCAGCTCTGCAAAACTGGGATTAGATAGTGCCTTGTCTGCAAATTCAGTTGCTGTTTTTCTTCGAAGATACACTTTTCAATCCTGTCACATATAAGCACTAGGTTTAAATGGAGCACTTCTTTATGGCTAAATGAAGTCATGCTTTTGCTGCATAGTAATGCTTTTTTCTTGGCCTACATATATGAATTATACACATGAAATGGAGCTGTCTAAATATCAACTGTAAATTCAGGTGCTTAAAGAATATTAGTTAGCATGATTAGTTCATATATTTTTAACATTGATTAGATTGCATAATAGTTTTAGGAAATTATTATAACTTTTTATAAAATATGCATGTGAACTAGCAAAGAAATTTTTATGTTCCTTAATTATGGAAAAATCCTACTTTTAGCTTTACTCTAGTTTTGCATCTTGTTTCAAAAGATTGTGATGTCCTTGCAAAAGTCTGTTAAATCTCTGCCATACTAGAAAGCTTTACAGCATTTCAAAGCAATATTCCATTTATTTAGGATATACAGATATCCCCAGTTACTGTACTTACTGAGAGCCTTAGTCTTTAATGTCGTTCATGTCAAAGCATATGATGTTGTCACTGTCTGTAACAAGAAGCAGATGTCAAGTTAGCTTCTGGAATTGTCAGGCAATAGTAAGATTTTGTTAATGCTCTAAACTGTCGAAAATTTTTTTGTTATCATTACATTTCATTAATACTCCTTTAAAATGGGACTTGTTATAGCTATAAGTGTTGTAGGTTTATGGTAAATTTGCTTGTCAAACAGCAAGCTAGATCTTATTGCCCCAAGTGAGGTGATCTGAAGGGCACGGTGGAGAAATGTTCTGGATCTTATGAATGATCAACTACTTGATGTCTTAGGCAAATGAAGTACTGCTAATTCTCTACACTATCAAATAAGTGAGTCTCAAACCTTTAGATAATGCAAAATTTAACTGTGGACTTCATTACTGCAGGATGGCTGTGAATGCTAAAACTTTACAAAAACTCAAAAATCAGATAAATTTGCAGAAGAAGAAACACTCCCTCATCAAGGAGTGCTAATGGAATGAAATTGATTTTGAAGATTACTGGAGTTTAAGAAAATGTGTCGTTTTATGCTTTCCAAGAGACAGTCCTCATTGAATATTTTCTGCTGGTAACTGTTGTGGAAAGGATCAGTCATTTTGTGGGTGGCAGTTTGTATGTAGCAGCTGATTTGTTTGCATGAAAACAAAACAGCAAACAAAAAAACTGTGGCTGTTCAACTTGTATAGGATCAGTGCTTTTGAGTTACCTGCTTGTCTTTCAGTGAAACAAAAGTATGTACCTAAACCTAGAAAAGTGTTTCTTAGCATTAGCATTCCCTTTATGTTTGAAGTGCAGATGGGTAAATATTCCTCAACTCTGAGGCTTGACCTCAACACTGTAGTTTAATAACTAACTACAGCTTTAGTAAATTCCATCACAGTGATCTCTCTAGCCTGCTATGTCACAGAAGCAAGTCTAGTTTTTCTTGAGTATCTGTCCTTCAGGATAACTTTGTCATTGCTCTCCACAATACTTCTGTTTCTTGACAAGCTTTTTTTTTTTTTTTTTCCTCTCTCCTGTTCTTGGATTCTGTTTAACTTGCACCTAATTTTCACACTGCAAGAGTAAGAAAGAGATAATCTTCATACATTAGTTACCTTCTGTGACTTGTAATTTGCTAGAGAAATTAGATGAAGGGAAATAAGTCTTCAGATTTGGATCTTGAGAAATTGTGTGCCCCATTCCTAACATCCACCAAGATTTTTATCTAACAGCAGGAATAGAAGACAGCACTGCATAACTTTTCATGCGTTTGTGTTTTGCTTTTGCTCTCACAAGTTTAATCTGCCTACAAAATAGATGATGAATCTGGCTCTAGTTACAATCAGTGGGAGGCTTTACCTTTAGCAGGTGAGTCATTACAACATAACATTCCATTTCAATGCTGTTATGCAAAACCTTTTTTGATGTTTTCTTATGATGTATGGATTGTGCCGAATTTATGAAAGAAGCAATTAAGTGGGTGGTACCTGTGAATCAGGATTATATTTAAAAGTATGCTCATTTACTGGAGTAGTACTATAATTATTTTGAGCACTCCCACCTCTAAGACCTTAACATATCGATGGAAGGTGTTCTTTTACCCTTTCATAGTTCTTTTCCCTTTCTTTCTGCTAGTAAACTCTTTCTTCCCATTGTAAGGTAGCAGGAGTAAAACACTGAATTCAGCTGACTCTTGTAGCCTGAGACAATTTGCAGGATGAAACTTCTTTACCTCTCTTAATATTGATTCTTTAATATGCTTAGGTTAAAGTGAACTGATGATGGGAAGCTGATGGGTGCCCATTGGTGAGATATTTTAGTAGTAAAACAGCTTCAGTGGCTTGTGAGCCAACAACCTTACAGGAGATATAGGTATATATTGAATGCAAAAATGTAATCCTTTATTAAAGCTTTCTGGAGACAGAGAATTCCTGAGAGTGTAGGTGGGTTTTTGTTGTTTTGCTTTTAAAATACTTCCTTCAGCCCACCTAATACAGTTTGTGTTCTTCTCTATTGGAAGACTGTTTTCTGTAAATTGTGGGTTGTACTATGCCATCTTGAAATGAGCTGTCAACTGTATGATATAGAAGCTTATTGCCATTCAGGGAATAGTGCTTAACTTCTTCAGTAAAAGTGACCATCATTGTTTGAAGAGCACAATACATTTCTTAATCATTTATTCTAAAATATTTAGTTACAATTTGTAGCTCTAGTCTGCGGTGCAGTTGGAAGATTTGCATTATAAAGTAAAACATTCCAGTTAAAATAAGATTTGCTCATAAATGATTCATTTGGCAGTTATTAAATCACGTTCTAACTCCCACCTGCCGTAAGGAGTTTATCAGAGTACTTTAATGGCATGGCAAACAGCTGGCTGTCTATTAGCCGTTTAAAGCTGGAAAGCCACTGGCCAGTTTACTATGTTAGGTTTGTTCTTTACAGGGAGTTATTTTACAAGCTGGATGGTGTTGGAAGGCATTTTGTTTTTAGTTTATGAATACTTTATTTCTGTGGTAAAGGAAGGATAAACGAGGTTTGCATACCAGGAAAAGTTTTAGTACCACATAACTAGATGAACTGGCAGTTAGATGGCCAAAGGCCACTTCAGAATTAATGTGCCATTTGCTCTTGCTGTAAACGAAATCCAAATCTGCTTGCCCTTCCAAAGCTAAGAAAATTGAGGTTTTTACCTGGGAGTTCAGCATAGAATGGAAAGATGACTCTGAGTCAATCAGAGGTGAATTCCCTCAGAATGATCCGTTGTCCTCCCTTAGTCTGGCGCATATGGTGCACAGTCATGTCTATGCTACCACTGTGTCTCTTTTTTTTTTTTTAACATGTCTGAGTACAAACTGAATGTCAATTTTGAGAAGTATGTGAAGCATGTGAACTAGTGTCTCTGTATAGTGCATGTAGATGTCCTGTGATAAGACAACAGTATCTTTGCCCCTGAAATGAAGAGGAAAGTAATTGTCCTAAAAAGTAGTCTGTAGCTGAATAATGCAGTATATTTTGGTTTGTGAGTTGTTCCTTGCCTGGATAAAAGACAGACATAATCTAAACGTTGGTTCTGATCGATACCAGGGTTGATAATATGGTTAAACACAGCAAAGATGCAAAGTCGTAAGACTTCAGCTGTTGGTTGGCTTGTAACTGGATGCTTTTTCTCTTTATGCATAATGTCTGTTTTTGTTATGGGAATACCAGAAAATTGGTGGGTATGTATGACACCAAGGCAGTCCACAGAGCCCTGGGATTGTAACTGTACTGCTTGTAATTTTTTAAGTGTTTAAGAAATGGAGTTTACCTTAGTGTAGTTTGCAGGTAATTCATATTGGTCTGGAGTTCAGAATATACTATAAATAAGAGATCTAGTTTATATATTAATTCCTCAGATACTATCTGCTTGTATGATTTGCATTGTTGGTCCCGTGGGCCCAAGCAGAGTCCCTAAAGAAATTGCTAGGGCTCTGCAGGGATGCAGTGTGCTATCTGTAGAGATCTAGATTAAAAAGTAGATTCCAAAAGGACTGAAGAAAACAGGTGCTTGATAAAGTTGAAATAGTTCATAGATAATACAGATTTTTCAAGTGTTATAGAAATACAGACATTTAAGTTTGCATTCCTGGGACAATTCTTCAATGCTACTCTGAACTGAGAATTTTTCAGAGAAACAGGAAGGCTGTGTATGAATAACTCTTTTCTTCCTTGATGAATTTCTTTGATACTGGGAAGAACGCTTTCCTGCTTCTCTCTGTCCCTGTATACAGATACTGTGCTTCATTCCATTCTGGGTTATTATGACTTTTTTTGTGCTCAGACAAGTTGGGTTTTGGTTTTGGGTTTTTTTTGGCTTTTGCGTTCACTCTTTTACTTTTTGTTATATTCTTGAGGGGAACTTGATCTAAATTCTGTAATACTGTTTATATAAGCATGCAGTCAAAAACTACATACCTGTATGTCAGAGGTGTTGGCTTTTGAGTATATGTTAGGTAATAAATAGCATGAATACAATAAACAATTTGAGATTGATCATGAGATACTGTCTTTTTAATCATGATCCTTTTCATATTTAATCCTTAGATAAGATTCACACTTCTGTGACTTGATCACTGATAAGATAACAAGGAGAATTACACTCAAAGGGCCTACCGATGTCACTTAAATCAGTCACTTGTTTTTAGCATAAGCTCTGTGGAAACAGAAGCAGAAGGACTCTTACATAAGACTCATTGCTAAACATGGTATTTTGTGGTACATGAGGCACATTCAAGGAAAATCTTAGGTGACAAAGAAAGATGCTTCAGAGCATTGATCCCAATATAGTAACATGCCATATACTGCCAAATATATCCAAACTTAAGTAGTTAAATCTTTTTTTGAAGACGCACTATGGTAAGGAATAAGTGTCCTGAGCAGATTAAATTTTTTTCCTCTCACATACTACAGTTCAGCAGTGATCACTTGAAAGTCGGTCTCTCCTTTCCCCCTTCTGCTGCTTTTTTCTTTTAAGACCCCTGGTGATTGCTTGAACACTTATAATGCCTGGAGTATAAAAAATAGACACTATGTTCTCTGGTCTCTTAAATACAGATATAGCACCTCCCATTATTTGTATGCCACATTACCACCATTATTTAATCTTATTATCTTGTTTTCCTTTCAGTATATTCAGCTTCTTCAGAATGACAGTCTAAATATACCTTTATTTAAAACAATAGTATCCTGTCCCTTATATCCAAAATCTTTAGTTCAAAGAAATTATCACTGAAACTATTGAATGCCTCTGTCTCACCAGTGGAATAAATCCATCAATATTTGTATTTAAGAGTACTGAGACTAGTTTAAAACTCAAGAAATTCTGTTTCATTCCATCTAATTCATTTTGGTTTACTCTTGTATAAGTCAAAAGATCAAGCCTGTATCAGTGTCAGTGCAGCTCTGATGTTTTGCGTTTAGCTGTGTCCATGCATTTATTACAGGACAGACTTTCAGTTGAGCTGAGCAGCCTCTGGAGAATTCTTGTTGCATTGACTGTGTGAGGAGAGTTAGCTATGGGGTTTAGGTGTGGGTTTTGGGTGGGTATTTTTTTTTTTTTTTTTTACTTGCTTCTGTGTAATGGCTTCTTCTCCTCTGCCTGAAAAAGTAGTTGCTTCCATTTTTAAGAGGTGCTTAAGGGCAAAACTGCATCTGATCGCACATACACATTTGTGTTCAATTTAGCGTTCCTTGCTTTCTACATCCTGTATTAGACAGGTGAAGGAATACTGAAGGGCGGCAATTCTGTATTGCTAAAAGAAATCCGATTTTTAACTTAGTCATTGATGTCTGTATGGAGAAATAGTCAATAGTTAAGATTCCATTCCTTTTTTAAAGATTGTGAAATGATTTGAAGCATTGGTGTTTAAATATTCTTAAATGTGTTCTCTTCTCAGTCCTTACAAGTAAATTGGAAATTACAATGTTTTAGCACAAGCCTCCACTTAACCTGCAACCTGAAATGTAAATTTAACAAAGAGCTGAAAATGGGGGACCGTTTTCCCGTTTAAGTGGTGTAACATATCCTACCAATTGCATCTGCTTAAATTGCTTCTTTTCAAGGTGGACATCAGGTAAAGTGGAGTACAGTCTAAATGGGGGTGGGGGGTGGGGATGGAAGCGTGCAAAATGTGTGTAATAGGCTTTTTATAAAGGTACATAACCTGGTTCATAAGGTTTTCAGGCTTTTTTGTTATTTCTGTCAGATGAATAAATGTTAAAACCGCTATGTGATACAAGTAGCATAACACTTGCCATTATTCCCAACTGTTTGGCTAGGTTAGCTCTAGGCAAAACTAAAACAGGAAAAAAGTCTTTAATTTATGCGTTGAAGGTCACACTTGTTTTTTAGACCTTGCATGTATGATGCTATCTAATATATTGCTAATGATCATACCTAATATGATGAATTAAATTCTACTTATGCTTCTATTGGGTTTTGTGTGTGTGTGTCAAAATTGTAATTTTAGCATGTTGTTTCTATAGCTTTCCCAGAACGAGACAAATACTGGAGACTGTGGAGTATCCTTTCCTGGAGATATTCAGAATCTGTCTAGACATGGTCCTGGGCAACCAGCTCTGCATGGTCCTGATTGAGCAGGGGGATTGGACCAGATGACCTTCAGAGGTCCCCTCCAACCTCAGCCATTCTGTGATTCTGTTATTTACCCTGAAAGTTAGTTAGATGGAGCTAGAGTATACAACTATAAGCCGCTGTATATAGGTACACAGCTGTTTACAGTATAGCTATTTTTTCTGTGCACTGGGGGGGAAGTAGTGTTCAGTGTCATAAAGAAGCACATAAAAGATAGTACTGCAGTTGATCCTCAATACAATTGAATGATTTGATACTACTATGAGTTTCTCCTACTGAGAAGTAGGAGAAAATATCACAGATGAAGGCATTGATTTTTAAAGATGAAATGACATGATTAGAGCTGTTACAGGTAAAATATCAAAAATAACCCCAGTTGAAGATGCTCTACTGGATGCATGAAACTGTTTTTAATAGCATGGAACCAAGATTGTCAAAAAAGATCTCGATCCAAACTAGAAGTGATGTATTGTCATGTTTTGAAACAGGACATTACACAGAGCCTATTTTAAAAACAAGCCCACAACAATTCTGGTATGTGTAACGCTGTTTTCAAATGCATCCTTTTTTTCCTTTCTTCCCCTAGCTAAGATCTTGTGTCTCCCAATAATTTCTCATGCTGTAGTCAAACAGTCAAACAGTAGATTTCATCCAAAAATTGTAGCTAGCACAAATAATTTCTAAATTTGAAACAAGTACATTACTGGTGTGGAATGGAAAAAAAAAAATGTCTACTTGAATTAATGTAGGCACTGTGTCAATGATACAGCCATTGTGATTAATGAAGATTAATTTCCTTCAGAATGAATATTCTATGTAAGGGCCTACTCTTGTCAAAGACGAAAAATATCAATGAATTCAGATTTAGCAGAGTAATATGCAGTCTGAGTAAAGTACTTGAAAGTGCAAATTACCATTTGTTGTTTGCATTTTTGCTACTTGAGTTAGGTTGTAGCTTTAAATGCCTTTCTGCATAGGCTGCTGTAACTGTGGTTCTAGGTACACAAGACTGAATTAAGGTACTACTCAAATTATTCCATTGTAATTGAGGGAAATGACTGATGAAATGGGAGGGATGTTGGCTTCATCTCTTCCTGTTTGTGAACACAAATGTATGCTCCTTGTCCTCTGCTTGCTTTTGGGAAGGCAGCCAACAGTGAGTTCCTTTGGTAAAAAGAGCTATTCTGTCATTATGGATTGATTTCAAAGTGTATTATCAGTTAGGTTGAGATGTTGTTGAGAAAGAAGACGACTGATTTGTGTTTTATGTGTAACATAAATGATGGGAAATGGACATAAGTTATTTGCATCCGTGTATTGAAGGTATTTGAGCAAATGTTCCTATCAAATATGTATTTGTGCCAAGTGAAAAGCAGCAAATGTTTATAAAAAGAACTTTATAAACATTTTATCTTATTTTTTTTAATTTTTAATTTCTCATTGTAGTTTTTCATATAATTATACAGTAACAAAATTCTGTAAGGGTCTTACAAACTTTTTGAGACCATGACATTAACCTTTAATTAAGAAAAGCCAACAGATTATTAGTTTAAGTAGAAAATACTAAACATTTATTGTATATATTTATAACCCCTTTTATAAACATTTTGAGATTGTTCTTTGAAGAGACAGTCACGCTATCCAAGTTGGTACTTAAATGATACCTTTATCACTAAATGATACCTTTATCACTTTATTTTTTATCGCTATTAATAGCTGTAAAAGGAAGATTATATTTTTTAAGATGACCCACTTCCCGTTCTTGCACAACAGTAGTCTCTAGAATTCCACAATAAAAATCAGTCAATGTATTACTGAGTTTGACTTACTACATTAAAGAAATCATGAGCATGTTAAGAAGCTTAAAGACTTAGAACCTGTATCTTGAAATTCTTTGTTTTCCATCTAAGATTACTTAATCAAATATGAAGCTGCTATCTGCAGCTAACTAGATTTAGATTGCTAGTTGCTGAAGAACCATTAAAGGAAAACAACTTTGGTATCAATTTTAACTTCCTGGATTTGTGAAAGGTGACGAAGCAGTACCTGTTCTTCCTACTAGTTTCAGCAAGAATAAGCAATTATCCTGTTCTGCATTAAGAATATTATTAAATCCATTGATCCTCTTAGCAATTCAATAATCTGGATAATAATTTTAAATTTAATCTTTCACGTCGTAAAGAGATGTCTAGGCTTTCCAGGTAATATCAGTATACAAGTTTTTCTTTGATATACTGACGTAAGATGCAAAAGGAGATGGATGTTGATCTTGCATAACCAAAGGGATTATTTGGGGGGGGGGGGGGGGGGGGGGAACAATCACCCTGGAAAATAATTAGGACTTGCTGCTGAGTATTTGTAGGATTCTTTTCCTTTCCTTTCATCCCCCTACATACCATTCAAAAAAAATCTTTGAAACTTAAAATACAAAGAAAACAGTAAACAACAATTAAATCCCCTGCTATGCTATATGTTACCATATGCAGTTTCAGTCATGGAGCTGAAATGAAGAAATGCTTATCTTTCACTAAATACTTAATTGTTATTATATGATTTATTCTTTTTTTAACGGTGCAACTAGAAAATATTTAAAAAAAAATATTCAATTTGTATTTAATGGATAAAATTACTTCCATGTAAAATACCCTTTTTTTTTGTTTGTTTGTTTGTTTGTATCCTTAGCTGAAAGGAATACCCAGAAGGCTCCTACTGTGTTTTCTAGCCTACAGATTGTCCAGTTTGAATAAATTCATTAATTAGAAATAATAATAAAAGAGATGATATATTATTCATAGCAGTTTCCATTGCTGTTCTATGATACCAGAAATTATAAATGTTTGAAAATTGCTGGGAAAGGATCTAACAAGTATTAGAATATGATAAATTCTGTTGTCTTAGTTAATACTGTGTACATTAGGTATACATACACAGATGAAATTGCTTTGTATGAATTTATGTCTCTGATTGTTGTGTTAGGAAACCTAGGCTTATTTTGCACATCAAGCAGTATATACTCACAGGGTTAAAAAGATGTTGAGGTTCCTAATCCTGGTTTATTGCTTGTTAACTGTAAGAGTTAACATGATTAGCTCAGGATTTTCCATGAGGATTCAGTGGTCAAGGAGCTATTTTATTTATAGAAAGTTAGAAAATGTCTCACTTCTGCTAGGAAAAGGCCTAGGAGTAGAACAAAAGCAGTATTGTGAGACAAAGTATTGGGAAAATTGTAAAAGACTAAAATTTATGCTGATAAATGTAGAGAAATTATATGTACTGGACCAGGTTCAGACTGTGGGCCAGTTCTTGTGTGCTGCTCTCGTGTGAAGGGGCTGCATCTGCATTGAGGTAAGGGCAGGTTAAGAATAAAAGTGTTCACTTTCTCCAGAAGTCCCAGAGCACAGCGTGTACTTAGGCTGTTCTGAGACAAGGCATAGGAGCAAAGCAATTGGCAGTGGGAAAGGCTGACTGAATTCAATGGTATGGGAATTCAGTACACTGTTACTGAATTGTAATTAAAAAAAATTGGTTAGGAAACTCATCAATTAAAATTGTAAACAACTGAACAAAGTTATAAAATCAGCAGTGAAAGCTGCTTGGTTCTTTTATCTGTACTTGAAACATGGATATGAAAGCAGAATCCTCTCTCCTGTGCTTCAGGACTTCAGTACCACAACTGAACCTAGGCTGGATTGTTTTCCTCCGAGAACCTCTTGCAGGTGCTGCTGGAGAAGAACTTTAATTTTGGTATTCTCTTCTCATGTTGATCTGAGAGAGTATCTCCTTAGAACATCAAATTGCACATTGACTTTCTGAGGGCCTCATTCTTGAGGCATGGCGTCTATTTTGTCTTGTGCGAATCTCACTTTTGACTGTTTGCTTCACAAGCTGTGCTTGTCTTTTTTAAAGTACGTCTTTTTTATTAAAAAGATAAAAAGCTTAGATGAGATAGTGGTTATTTCATATGTAATTAGAGGAGGGATGAAATGCCTGTGCTTTTATCTTGAAAAAATTTGGCAGATAAATTTTGGTTTTTCAGCTCTTCTGCAGAAGCAATGAAATCCAGAGCTCAGTTAAGAGTTCATGTTACCTTATGGAGGAAATATCTTGCCTTCTTTCTCTGAGTTAACTTGAAATAGATTTTTGTGCTGTGTGAACACCTCAGCATTCAAAGGGTTGCTTTATTTTTAATCCAAAGCCAGGAATATGTTGTTGATGTGGAAAACATTATCCAAATTACAAAATACGGACCCCAAAATTTCAGCTTATTTCTAATTAAATTGTGGATGAAGTAGAGAGTAATACCATGAAAACATTTGGAAGGCTAGGAAAAAATGTTCACAGTTTCAGAATGGGGGAGGGAGGGAGAGTGGAAAGAATGAAGAAGTGAAAATAAGTGAAGTTACTTCAAAAAAGGCAAAAGTCCTTTCTGTACTAATTGTGTTTGGGTATTGAGGAGATGGAATTTTGTGACTCTCTGTTGACTTCTACTATTAGGTGAAAGGGAGCCAGGGATTTTTTTTAATAGAGACTCTCCTGTAAAGAAAGAGGGAAACAATAGCTAGCTGTCACAACAGGCTGATATATACCTTTGATCAGCCAAATGAATGTTGCAGGCATTTCTTATAGAAAGGAGATTGCTTATCGATCTATATCAAAATATGCATGCTAATCCCACGCAGCAGAGAGTATTTTCAAGTGGAGTTAATAATCTGATTGCTGTCCTGTCTGGTGCAATTCACTGAACTCGGAGCTTTAATCAGTCTGGGGTCTTGCAGTCAAATGTATTTTGCTGTTTAAATTTGGATTTGTGACATTGATTGAGGAGTCCTTGTAAAGGTGTTGACAAATCAAATTGTTTGTTCCAGTAGTGTTTTGCTAGAGATCAAGTCCAAAGTAATAAGCAGTGAATTTGTTCATTACTAGTAGGGTGAAAGGAATGATAAAATTCACCTGCATCATTATCACAGACACAGTATCAATAAAAGATGTTTTGAGTGAAAAAATGTAGTAGTATTTGTGGTTAAATGTGATGAGTGATGAAAACTAAAATACAACACTAATTCAAGAGTTCAATTCAATAGTAGCTTGGAGGAAAATAATACTTTTTTTTGTAACAGCTTTACAAAACAAGGAGAAGATGAGAAAAAAGCAAATTTTAAAACTTTTTTTTTTTTGTTTGGGTTTGAAATGGGTTTCTCAGATTAAAAAATGTTAGTGAAAATATACAGTTTACAATGCAAGTGTTTGAATCAGTCTTACTTGTGTACTGTAACTGTGGCTATTCTCCATGCACGTTAATTTTGGTTTAGTTAAAATGCTGAGATGTGTACACTGAGATTTGTACAGCATTCATTCAAAATGTAAGATTTTGCACAATATTCCTTGAAAAAGGATTTTGGAACAAAGGATAACAAACTTGTCCTTTTTGCTAAGTCTTTAAGTGGGATTCTCAGATAATATTCAGTTAATTTATATAGTATTAATTGTGCTTTATTATTTGATTATTTTCTTCAACAGTTTCTGCAAGAAACATGTTTGCCTAAAATATTATTCCTATGGCTATTAGATTTTCTTATACCTTCTAAGAAGTGAAATTTACTTGAAAGAAGGGAAGCCATTTAAGTTTCACACCTTCCATGTGTATGCGGCAAATACCTGATTAGTTTGTTTACTTTGATTCTTATTTTTGAGTAGTGTGAATTGAGTTTACATGTGACTTTTACTTCCGTGTTGTTCTATGTTGAGGATCAAAGAAGTGAATCTAGTCAGCACAATAAAATTATTTTTTGTGAACTTACGCATCAGAACTCATGAGTATGAGAAATGGCTTCACATTTTCTGTATTCGTCCCAACCAATTGTAATACCTCATGCATGGAGGCTGAGTTTTTGTCTTCCTGCTTAAGTCTCGGCAAAAAGAACATCCAACCAAACATTTTTCTGGCAGTAGTAAAGCACTGTTGTCTCCCAAACATGACCTTTTTGTCTCCACTTGGAACTTTTGTCTGAGCAGGATTTAAGGTGTTTGGTCAAGTGATCAAATCTGGAGCAATCCAAAAACAGAGATGAAGTAATACCTCTCACTGCATTAAATTGGACAGCTTCTGTCTGCAAATCCTGGCATGTGTGCACTTACCTCTCCGTTGTACACATCTTTGGATGCCCTAGACTTGTTACGCATTTGTGATTTACTTGTGTGGAGCATGTCTCTATCGTAATGTGTTATAACAAAGATCTATGATGTGCAACAGCCTTAGTCGAATTATGTATGTATTTCTAGTACAGCCTAGACAAGAGAATAGTAATGCTTTTTTCAGTGAAATAAAATATTTATAAAGCTTAGTGAACTGGTTAATTTTGCCAAGGGAGAGGGGGAAAAAAGGTAGATTTTGCTAGGAAAAAAAGTCAATGTGTTAAATTTTTTTAAGAAGGATTTTTTTTTTAATGGCTTTTTAAGTTTTTAACTTTGACACTAGAATAAAACATCATCATATAAACATTAAAGTAAGTCACTGAAACTTGCAAAAAGAAACCCTAATGGGACTTTATATCTTGTCATATCATCAATATAAAAATTTTTCATAATTTTTATTGTAAAAGAAATTTTGGAACTAGAGTTGTTCAGAAAATGTCCTTTGGCAACAGGTTTGGAGTGTTGAGATTTACCATGTCCTGTGACATAAAAAAAAAGTCAAAACATTTTTTTTAATTGGATTTATATACACTAAAATAAAAACTAACCTTTTGAGAAAGTAAAGGATTTGCGCTTTAGAGATGGTGGAAGCCAAGGTCAAGGTTTGCTTTTCTAGAGCAAAAGTCTCTGTTATAGAATTGGGTTGAAAAGGATTTAAACGTTGCTTACCTCTGACCAGCTTCTTGGTGTGTCAGTCCGTCTCTTCCATGAATCTCTTTAACTAAACATATTGTCAAAATATCTGCCAAATATTCATGCTCTGATTTAAAAAAAAAAAAAAAGTTTCAGCTTATTTTAATCAGATTGTTTCGTCCCCATGTTTGCTACCTGTCTAGTAGGCCATCTGCTGATGGTGTCTTGTAATGATCAGTCTACTGGCTTAAGAAATAAGTGTTCTTGTGAACTCTCATGGTTTCTGTGTAATCATAGGATCATCCAGGTTGGAAGGATCTCTATTCCAACTTCCTGCTCAAAGGAAGATCAGCTACAAGATCAGGCCAGGTTACTCTGGGCTTTGTCCTGTGAGTCTTAAACTTCCAAGGACGGAGACTGCACAACTCTTCAAGGCAATGTCCTCATGGGAACGATGTTTTCCTTATATTCAGTCAGAACCACCCCTGTTTCAATGCATGCATGTTCACTGTCTCTTGTTCTTCCACCACATGCGGCTGGCGAAGTGCCTGGCTTGTAATCAGCAACATCCAGTGTCAGACTTGGTAAAAATTCATGTCAGTGTCAGGTGGGTTGTTTACAGCTTAGAAGCAGACTGTGTAAGCAGGGGTATATCATGGGACTGGCAACAGGTTTGGGGAGGTGTGGGGGAGGGTTGTATAACCAGAATCCCCAGGTGAGGGAGAACCAGGGAGGTGTGCTGGGCTGTGGTTATAAAAGAATGCTGGCACCTGGCTTGCATGTCCCCCTTGCTGGGTCAGGAAGATTGGCCATCCCAGTCCCAGAGGCTATCCAAGTTCTCAATTGCCGCTTTTTCTCTCTGAAAACAGTGTCCTAAGAATGAAATACTTTTTAAAATAACTTTTTTTTTTTCTGCTCCAAGACAAAAGTTTGTGATAGAAAATGGCATGGCAAACAGCAAAAATACAAAATACCGGAGGTAGTCAGGGATTCTTTTTCTTGCAATCCTTCTCATAATTGGGCTTTGAGTCCTTTTTATATTTGGGCTTTCCTCTTACTGTGTATTGATTTAATGACTAGCCAAATGTTATTAAACATTTTTCCTTTTGGAATATGATTATGTTCTCAGTTTGATAGACTGATCTTTTTCTTTTTTCCTCTTGATATGCATGTAATTCATCCCATCAAACATATTTCTTCTGATGTTTCACTATTCTTTCTGTTCCCCTATTTAATTTCAGTGTCTAGGGCCCCATTATGTTTCTAGAGAAAGGCAGTGAAATGCCTAGGACTGTGCAGTCTGAAAGTATTATTTTTCCTTATAGTGGTAACTTTTTTCCTTTGTAGCTGAAATGTTTCTCTTTTCTTACAAGAAGATCTCCTAGATTCAGTGACATGGATAATTTTACTTTTTTTGTATCCTCAAGTAGTCCCTCACTCTCCCACCCACATACCCCTTGGGTTTTTTTGCAGGAGTTTTGTGTCTGAGAACCATGCCACATCCCACACAATCCTTTATGAAGAAGAAAAAATGTAAACTATATAACCCTTCCAGAACATGTTTCGAAACCACAGCAGCCATCTGGTTTTCCAGAAGGCCTGCTGTTCTTTTCATGTTTGGAGGAATAGTTTGATAACAAACTTGTCTAATAAATATAGAGCTGAAAGACAACAAATAAGTGTTCACTGTCTCCTGACATTTTTGATGTTTTCCTAATTTATAACATTAGAAACTGTTAAAACAGATGGGGTTTAATATATTCTCCTGTACAAACACATGGCTTAAGTTGTGTACAATATCAGCGTGTTGGATTATGCATACTCTATCAGATTTCACTTCATCCATTTATTCTGAGTTTCTCCACAAGAACACTGTTTAACTACTAGCATGCATTTTATGTAAAGGCACTCTGATAACCGTCATAAACAAAGTTGAATTTGCACGTAGTATGGCATAATCATTAATCATCTGTGTAAACAGATTGTTTTATTTTATGATTGAATTAATCCTAGAGCATACCTTTGGTCAAGTTGCAAATATTTATTTGACCATATTTTGTATTAACTGGATTGTAGGAACTTCTCCTTAAACCCAGCGTTGCCTGACCTGATTAAATGCTTAGCTGAAATTTGTCTTGAAATAAACAGTAGTGTGTCAGATTGAAAGCCTACATCCATCACTAAGGAGTAGGAATATGTTAAAGGATGTGGCTAGTTCACAAAACTAATTTGGTGCAAATTCTATATGTGCCTGTGCACCTTACCATTCTCCTCAACTTCAACTCATTGAACGCATAGTTTTCCTAACAGCTCACAAAATCTTGGAACGAGGATTCATTGTCTATTTGTCTGAGTGAAGGCTGCCGTCAGAGATAAAGGGAAAAGAGTAGATGTTATGAAATCAAATTCAAACAAAAAATCTATTCAGTCATTAAGATAACAGCATTCACCTGTATTTTTATAGAAAGTTCCATGCATATAATGCTGTGGCTTGTAATGTTGGAGACCTATTAAGATATTTAATGGTTCTAAGCAAATTTTGAGATCGTCAGGGGAACATAAGAAAAGGTATCTATGCCTCCCTACTGCACTTCATGTTAAAACATGGGGTAGATGCTCTCCTAATTTGAAAATGTCAGTGTGTGGAGTCATACCATAGCTTATTTTATTGTTGCACGGGGCGGGGGGGGGGGGGGAGAAGAAAAAACAAACAAACAAACAAAAAAAAACCCCAAAAAACAACCAAAAAAACCAAAACCACAAAACCCACTGAATCTTGAATTTACCCTATTTTTTAGTTTTACCATGGTAGAGCATTTTAAATGACTGCAGCTTTCCAGAAGGTGATCTGTTAAGTTCTGTAAATATGAAAGAAGTTTTCCTGCTCGGGGGTGAGGAGGGGGCACTCCTATGGTGCTGAAAATTCTGGCTCTGATCCAGCAAGACACTTAAACCACCTGCTTAACTGCTTGTATGTTTAATGAACTACTGAACAAGTTTGTGATCAGAGCAGTCAGCATCTATTCAAATCATCAGAAGGTTTGTGTAATCTAAAATAACAATTAATCTAGTCTGATTTTTCAGAAAGATGTGTTCTGGATCAACTTCGCAAAAATTGGGACTATGTAAAATGGCTGTTTTCAGCCTGATTTATTTTGCTTAAAAATGAGGTTTTCAAACAATTTGCTATCTTAATTTTAGCAGTTTGACTCTTTTGTGTGCTAACAAAAAGAAATATGCAAATGAGCTACCACTTTGCTTTCTAGCAAAATATATTTCTGTGCAAACACTTGACTTTATAACATACTTCACAGTTCTTTCGTGTAATTAGATGTTAAATCTGCATTTCGCTTTGACTTAATTGTTGGATTGTGTGAGGCTCTTTATACTTGCGTTTCTATTTAATCTACCTCTCTGTCCACCTAGATAGTCACCTACTGTACGTTACACTTGCTTAGTTTGGTTTATTTTACAGTAAGAAAAGTATATATACATATAAGAAGGTTGTATTTCTTCCAGTATCCTTAAAACTCTGTAAGTACAGAGATTATTTTGTTACTTAGATGATGATTAAAGAATGGTAAGTAAGAATTTTGCCTATATAGCCTAAAGAATCAGAGTTTATGGAACTTCTATTATTCCTGATCTCAAGTTGGTTCAGTGAATTAACTTTGAATGCACCAAAATGCCTTTCAGAAGGAGAATACCCAGGACTGTACTTGTAACTTTCTTTTCTGAACTATGTTGTTTTTATTTAAAGCTTCTGTGGAAGGCCTGATTTAAGGAAAGTGCTTAAATATGTGTTACTAAATCTTAACTATAAAACGGTTCCAAAGGAACTGTGTTTTATGAGTATGTAGATGGCTTTTTTTGGACCAAAATTGCACCAAGATTGTTCACTCACACAGTAGGCATCTCATGTAGTTTACCATGCCCGTCAGGAGTGTTTGAGAGTTTGAGATCAGCACTGACATAATCTCTGCCACAGAGTTTCTAACTCTGGAAGGTTGGAGAAGGACTTTCCACCTCACGTATTTATTGTGCTTGAGTATTTTGCTCGATTGTGGCTATAGTATGATGGACAGAACTGAAATCTGTGAAGTGAAAGGTGCCTAATTTTTGTAAGTAAACTTTGCCACTACAATTTATCTAAGACGTAGTTCATATTAGAATTTGATTTTTCTTATGACATTGGTGCACAGATCAGTTATCTAGTTATGCTTATGCATGTTTTAGAAAGACTTGTCACTTCTAAGAACTTGTCCCTCAGCCTGTACCCATGCAAAATTCCAAGAAAGGAAGGAAGCATCTCAGGACTGCAAGTTTTGTGATCTTAAATAAATTTATTTTTTCTCTTCTTCTATAAATAAAAAAAACCAAAACACCAAACAGGCAAAAAAAGCAAACCCAAACCCCAAACAAATGAACAACAAAAAAACCCCAAAACCGACAAAAAGATGCACATATTTAAGTTATGTGTTGGGGCTGAAATAGGTCAAGCTGTGAAAGCTTGAGTTTTACTTTGTCTTCTAACCTTAGATGTTACATTAATCTTTAATTGTTACATGATTGGATACCTATTTATGTTTATGTATGGGAAACTGTGAATTGATATTAAATTTCAGATTCTGGATGTTTGGGAACAGGTAATGCTCTCTTAGGATTTCATTTTGATGGGAGAGGTTTTAATTTTCTTGTGTGGCTTTTTTTCTCTTGTGTTTTGAAATATTGTTAACTGCACAGCCCAATGGATGCTTAAAGTTATGCTGTGGGTAGGAGTGTTGCTAGGTCTGTTTACCACATTTTTTCTTAATGTGACTATCTTCTGTGTGCATGAAAGGTCTGTTTTGTGTGTTCTTTGCACTTTTTATTTTCTTTGTCTATGGGAAAATGTGTAATTATCAATACATAACTAGCAGAAAGAATATATTAATTCCTAAGCAGTGTGGCTTTGATTTTAAATTATTCTGCAAGTTTTCATAGTTTGCTTTGAAATAAAGTATGAATATTTTTCTTAAATCTTACTCTTGGCTTTCAGTTGAGTACAAAAACATAACTGCTCTTAATTGTTGTATGCAGAACAACAAATCTATAATCTATAAGCTGACTCAGCTGGGATTTACATTATAGACCACCAGCAAATGTAATTGTATGCTGTACACTTGATGAAAAGTACAATATATATCCTCTCAGTGAGGGTTCTTTATTATAAAAGGGCTAGGTATTGCTTGGGTATTAACTATACTGTACTAAAACCCATAAACACCTTTTTACACATAGAGTGCACACTTCAATGCAACAATCAAATGCTTTTCTATAAATAACAAACTTATGGAAAAAGAGGCCTTTGATTGCTTTCCAAGAATGCATTGAAACCTTAGAGGACTTTATTTGATTCCAGGAGTTGAGTGCTAGTTAGTGTGTATCAATATCAGATCTCTCATAATTATTAAAAAATAAGCTTTTATTTTTAATATTGGAATCTGCATTGTTTACAAACGGGAGTTTATCATACTCTGATAAATTTAAATCACTTTCAGGTAATGCTCTGAATATTTTAGCATTGTTAGTGCACAAAAGGCAAGTTTTTCTGAAAATGTAATATACCTACTAAACACATAGCTGAAAGTAGTGTCTCAAATAAGGGGGTGAGGGTTGGAGGGCAACTTTTCTCTGGTTGTTACTTGAAGTCACTTCTGTGCTGAGCTTTAGGTGAAGTGTCAGACTTTTTCTTTACAAATAATTACTGTGAAAAAAGCCCGTTTTGTTTTATGCCTGGAACAGGTGACGCCTAAATGCTAAGTGCGCATTTGGTTGAATGTTAGATGGTAGCTGCCTGTGACATCAATCATTTAATTTCATTGTCAGTCTGAGTAAACAGCAGTTGTTTTGTCTAAAGGTGGGACTGAGTTATGTGTGGCCTAACTGCGTGGCAGATGGAATGTGGTTGCCTCTATGTAGGAATACTATCATCTAGCTATTAACATACATGGTACAGATGGTAATTTGTAACCGAGTACATAAAGCTGAAAAGTACAGCGAAGTAGTGTAATCCATGAAAAGCAATTTGCTTGCTTTGCACTGCCATATATATGCTCTTTGTATTTATATGAATGAATGAGAGGTGGCTAGCAATGATAAGCTTCTTTATAGGAATTCCTACTCATACCCAAATTCTAAAGCTCAACTAAAATAGTGTAATTATTTCTTTAAAGGAGATGTAGAAATCTTTTGCATAGTAAAATGTAAAGTATTTATTTATCCTTGAGAGCTCACATTTTTGAAAGAGCATCTGTTTTTCATTGAAAATGTATTTTTGCCAAACTGTACATCTGGGAAGCTTGAGGCACAAGGAAGTTAGCAACTTGCACAAAATGACACCTTGACTTAGATTAGGAGTCTGGACTTCATAGTCTTGGTGGTTTGGTCTGGTTAGTCAATCACATTGCTTACTTCTGGTTTTGTAAAGCAGACAGTTGAGAAATAAATTATGTTTTTGTGTCTCATATCCTTATTAATGACTAGTAATGGCTGGAAGAACTAGTTTGACTGGCTGATTTGTATTTTACGGAAGCATACTGGCTTCCATGTACTTTTCGCTGGCTACAGGAAAAACCTTTCTGGTTTTCCAGCAACTGATTTTGAGGGTGAAGGAAGCATCAGCTTCTCTGCCTTTTCCTTGAGGAGTGCCTTGGGGCATGGAAGATGTGGGATTTCTGTTTTCTGTGTTCTCAGGATTTCTTGGGTCCTTGCTTTAGCGTGTCAATAGTGAGATAGGCTTTTGGGCATGCATAGCTATATCACTACTTGGGAATTTGCAGGTTTCCAAATTGCTTCAAGGTAACAATTAGTTTCTTAAAAGCACCTGTAGGCAGTCATTTTAAAGACCTAACTCCTCAGGGATGCCAGATGTTGTTGTCAAAAATAAAATCAAAGTGTTTTGTTATAAGGACAGTGATTTCACTTCAAATTCTTTTGTTGTATGTACTGTGACTTCATTTGCAAAGAGCTGACCATGGTATTTATTTTAGTACACTAATCCATTCCTGAGAGAATTGGGTTTTTTAAGGTTTTTGTAGCTTTATCAGCTTGGCCAGATGTCTAACGCTTGTTAAGATATCTGAATAGATGCTTCATTTGCAGAGAATGACCCTGGATTATCATATGACTTTGGTCAAGTAGCTTCCTTTCTGTCTCTTTCCTCTCACTATCTTCTATCTTCTAAAATGAGATTATAAACTCCTTCAAGCAAACTCCTCAAGCATAATCAACTCATTCAAACTCTGTTCTTGACTGGGACTTTTAATTGTTCTGTCTACTTTTTGCATTATAGGAACTCTTCTGGAACCAAAATTCTGTTCTCAGGTCCATGGACTTCCATGGAAAAATTTTCTTCCTAAGGCCACGCTAACAAGGAGTGAGCACCTGAATGCTCATTTAGAACCTGAAATAGTGCAAAAGCTATGCATGTACTGTATGGACTATTTCCAAGGAGGCAGCTGAGAAAAGCAGATTTTTGTCGAAGGGGCTTACATTCATTACCCTGAAGGACAATAAAAGAAGTCTGAAAATCTAAAACAAAAGTGAAAATTACTCATTGAAAGGTAAATGTCCAAAATAAGCCTTCATACTCCAGAAGAAATATAAGGGGAATGGGGAAAAAAAATATGTATTCTCTCTCAAATGTCTCAGTCTTTAAAATGAAAATAGCGGTTTTAGTAAGCATAAGTATATCTAGTCCTGTTTTTTCCTTGATAAGTAGGTGGAATCATGCACACACACATGATAAAGATTACAAAATTTTGTATATCTGAGTTTAGCTTTTGTATTTGTTTCTAATAATGGTAAATGGTTAGTTTTCATAAGCAACCATAAACATGATTTGATGCAGTCAAGTCAGGGAGGAGCTTTCTGATTTTTCAGTCTTATGCTACTGTAAATATTTAATCAAGTTTTAAACATTAAAGGAGCACTTGGGCTTTTCTTACACTGTTTTCCCAGTAGAGTTGTAGATCTTATTAAAAACATTCGTTATGTTGGTAGAGCACTTTTAAATGAATCAAGCTTAATACCCTAGTTCTTCACCTTTGAAGGAATGGGTTCAAAAGTCTAGCTCAGGTCACAAGGTAAATTAGCTTGGTAACCCTAGCACAGCCCCTTGTGGATGGACAAACTGCTCCTTGCAATTCTTACTGTCCCCCCTAAAAAAAAAGTCCGTGTTTTCATCTTTACCTAGCACTTAAAAAGACATTGGGTTTGCAAGATACAGGCATGTTTTGGCATTAAAGATAATTCTGTAATTCTATGTTCCGTCTTAAGGATCCAATTTTTATACAGGCTTTTTTAAAAACAACAGACTTGAAAGTTTTGCAGATTCCTGTAAATAGTCATCCATGTTCTGCTCATAGCTTTATTTATTCTAACAGAATTCTCAGTCTTTATAGCAGACTGCAAATCTGTTCAGTCTGATGATAGCATAAGGTAGAGTATCATTGCAGTCAACCTCTATTAGTTTTTAATTTTTTAAGTTTCCTTTACTTCTGGGTAGATAAACTTTAATTATTTAAACCTAAATTAAGAATAAAATGCTGAATATGCAGGAAAGCTATAACATCATGTTGCCTTTTTTTTTTTTTTACATTATTGTGGGTATATTTTGAAATGGTCAAAATTCACCTATCTAGAAAAGTAACTTTAGTAATTAATATGTTTTTGAAAACTTCAGTGAGGATTTCTCCCATATTAGCTGTTTACACTAAATGCATTCTTTTGATTTATTTTAATCTTTCAGTCTTTAGACGTTCTGCCCTACTGCTGTTTAAACCCTCTGATTAATTTTGTCATTTTCCATCTGATTATTTTCAGCAGTAATTTTTTTTTTTTTTTTTTTTTTTACTGAGTATATGTTGGTGTAGTCTGGTACGTTCTTTTGGGTTTTGTTGTGGTTTTTTTGTCGTCGTCCCCCGTCCCCCCCCCCCCCCCCCCCAAATACCTTTTTATAAATACATATACATACACACAAGTGCACATGCCCACAAGCATGCAAATCCTTCATATGGGTTCTAATAATAACAAATGTTGACTAGCCAACCTCCTCCTGTCTGTGCTTGGTAAATCACAACTTGCCGTACTTCAAGTCATTCAAAGTAATGCTATAAGCGTCATTTTTTTGGCTCATAGCCTTAATAATGTGTTTGCCTGCACTTCTGTTTAACTGTGCTTGTACACCAGAGTGAGTGTTGTGTTCAAGAGAATCTACTTGGTTTTCCTTTGAAGGAAAGTTTTTCTGCTTTACCAGTGGTTTCTTGTAGAGTTGTCATCCCTGACTTTATTAGGGAATGGTGATGGCCAGCTTTGTTGCAAACTTGTTGCCAATAAGCTCTTTTGTCCTTTCTCTTAATTCTTCTTTTTATACTTTTTGTTTTTCTCACAAAGATCTCTAAATATTAGCTGATAGGTTGTCTGACTTTCCTCCTACCTATAGAAAAAAGGAAGGTTTGAAGCTTTTTCTTCTATTATGAGACTGAGGGACAGTTAAAAGTGTATTCCTCCGTTAGAAATTAAATGGTAGATGTAGACTTATTTCACCTAGCTGCACTGGAAAGTAAGTAAATATTTCTGTCTTTGGCCCACTAAATAAAACTATGGAACCACATCTGAAAATGACATTTTAGGATAAATTTTAATGATCATCCTGTTACCTTTTGTGCTCTTATCCACAGTACCCACCTGTTATCCTGAAGTTTAAAAGCCTTCATAGGAAGGCAAACTTCTCTTTGCTTGTTTGTACAGTGTTAAGTGCATGTGAGATCTTGCCTATAGATTCTACTGTAATACTTCATGCTAAGTTTTTATTCATTTGAAGTTTTCTTTGTTGCAAAATGGCTGTAAAATAAGCTATAATAAATGTGAATTATTTGGATGGATTCTTGACCTTAGCATCTAGTCATAAGCTCAAGAGAAAAATAATCTGGAGAAAATGAGACGTAAGTGTAAGATTGTACCAATAACAGAAAATTAAACTGGTAGTATATTAATTTGCAGTTTTATTTCTAGCTTTGTTTGAAGTGCTTGATTTTATTTAGTTGATGTAAAGACTTTTTTTCTTTTTCAAATGTATAATTCTTGAAAGAATGCAGAAGAAATAATTGGCTTCTATCTATTCTGTACTGTAAACCACAACAGAGTCTAATAATATTCACAGCCAATAAATAATGCAAGACTGGCAGGCTGTACAAACCTGTTTAACAGCAAAGGCTTTAGGAAAGCACACAGAATCTTAAGTTCTTTCATTATTTTTGACATTGATTTGTCATTAAGAAAATATATTAGTTCAGGTTAAGTTGATCTGAAACATCCATTAATATAGGTGATAGATTCCTTTTTTTTTTTTGTTTCACTTCCTTGATATCTCAAATTAAGCAATGCAGAAAAAGCTAATTGTACTGAATATTTTTCTCTGATAAATTTTGTTTTGAAAATAGGACTGGAGATCTAAGGTGACGGGTAGATATAAGTCTGTATTAGCCTTGCTGCTAATAAGGCCAGGTATAGTTGACATCATCCATCTATAAAATAGATTAAACATTACTTACCAAAATGTACCAGAATATATTCACAGCTACATATAGAGAATTAATGACCTCAAAGTGCAGAGAGGTGCTTGGATGGAAGCGGATATTTCTTCTCACCTTTTTTGATATCCCACATAGATTTATTTCTTATACTGTTGCTTATCCATATAATTTGTGCCAGCTAAAACTACTTTGTGTACTCCACATGGTTGAGAATCCTCAAATACTCTGATTTTTACAGTTGAAAGCAGTTTTTGAAGTTCACCATTTTCCCAGAGCAGATTTCTTTCTCTGTCCTTTTACTGAACTCCTGTTCTGCTCCTTACCTGCTTTCCTGAAAAAAAACAGTTCAAAACAATCATGCTGGCCTGAGATACAAGACATGCTTAGCTCTTTCACAATAAGAAGATGCAAGTCTAACCTTTCATATGCTTCGTTTTGTTCTTTGCAAAATGGTTATTTCATTTTTTTAAGCTTTTGTTAAAGCTATATTAGTAATTTATTTTGCTCCTCACAAGAAGTTATCTCAATGAAATGGCACAGAAAGATGAGGCAATAAATCATAGTAAGTTCTGTAAAACGTATGGTGTTAGAGTATTATGTACAACTATGTCTATATGCTCCCCATCATGTCTGTGTTTGAGGTACACATTCCTAAAAAGGGATTCTTTGAACAACTCCTTTTCAGAGTCTACTTTTATATGTAATTTGCCTGTTGTAGGTTCAGTTCTGCAGGTGGCTTTGTTTTTTTGCTGAACATAAAGCAGACCTTGAGAAACTGAGAAATATTCCTAATAATTATCAGTCTTGGAAGAATTCTGTACTAGCTCTGAACAAGAGCTCTGTCAACATCTGAAGAAAAAATGGGTACAATGAAAGTGAAGTCAATAATATTTGCCACTAAGGGTGGTTCTATAATGATACCTTTAGCCCTGCTTATCTTGATTGTAGTGTTATGGTTCAAACATCAGCAGTAGAACACAGAGAGATACTGTGAGGGGGATTCTTCGGATCTTAATGACTGCCTTTGGGGTGGGAGGGGACAGATGAAAATCAAGATGGAAGAAGGAAAATGCTTATATCAACGCCAGGCAGGTTGTGCTTATCAGCCATAGTGAAGTTCAAAAAAGAACGTGTAGGGCAATCTATATTACTCTTAACTACTGTTCTTAGTAATCAGAGCTAGCACTTCTTTTAGAGTTAAGAGCTGTGTCTTACTCATATTCAGTAGCGTGGTAAATAACATCACACTCGAACATTTATCTTCTTTCATTGTTTTATGGTTTTCTTAGTATATTTCTAGGTATAAATCTTTACTTGGTAGGAAACTTCTTGAGCTATGTCCAATGGTTCTAAAGTAAATCCGTTGGCACTATTTTATTCAAGTATGTAAGGTAGACTTCCTGCAGAAAATATTCCTCCCTAAAACCAAAGATGTAAATAAAAGAATCTCAGATTCCAGTTATACCTGGCTAATGTCTGCATATTGAATTTACCTGTAGGTTAAAAACAGCTGTCCACTCAGCTTACTGTACTTTAGAAGGCTCTAAGGCTCTAAGGGACAAAAGTAAGAAAGAAAACACTATGTTAACAAATAACTTCCCTTAAACTCTACCTGAGTGTCTACAGGATACAGCCATAAATTTTGGACTTGGAGAGTGAAGTGCTACGCTTGACATTCTCAACCATATTTTAAGCAGTTTTAATAGATCTTTCGTACTATGGAGGATATTTGTGCAGTGTTGAAATCTGTAGATGCTTCATTGTAATTCTTTAACATCTGGCCATAAAAAGCTATTAAACTTCATAGTTTGCATTTCAAACTTATCAGACATGGAGATGATCCAGATATGCCTATTCAGATTTCTCCTACTTCTGCCAGGTAAGACATGGAAGGAGGAACACTCAGGAAGTTTAGAGTTCTTTCTGATGCTTATCAACTACAGTTACAGTAAGATTGAAAGCATGGTATGCTATCCACTAATGCATAGTAACTTATTAACTTTGATTTAAATTAATTTTGGAACCAATAGGACTGTGTATGCATTACGCATATGCTTAAGTTCCTCCTCTGAACAAGAGGGTTTGATATTGCAAAGGTAGACAGGGAGTAACCCGTTACAGCAAGAAGAAAGAAGACAGAGAAAAAAGTGGTCTGTCAAAATAATGTAGCTATTTAACTTATTATGGCAAAAATATGCATAATTTGTTGAATTTTTGTTAGTATACAAAGATGTAGAAATTTGTTTAATGTTGACTAAACAGATCTTACTGTACAGTGCTGATTTTTTTTCCATTTTAGTGTGATTAGCAAAGAAAAAAAATTTATACTGTGACCATATAATTTACAAAGTGACCGTATTTCCTAATTATTTTTCTAGATAATGTATAGAGGACTTTTTTGTGTTGGAAAAAGTTTTCAATGGATTTTCAAGATGTTAGGAAATATCTATGAAACCATCCATAGCACTGTAAAAGCTATGGAAAACATTTCCCATCATCAGCAAGCTTTCATAAAGCAGATTTTTCAAGTACACTTTTAAAATGAAATAATTAAAATGCATCTCTTCATTCTGTTACCATTTTATTTTAAATCAAAGAATGTCATATTGACACTTCATGATTTTTTTTTTAATAATCTACCATTTATAATGACCATGTTTAATTGCTCTAATTTAAAAAGGCGCTATCTGATTGCCTGCATGCATATAACAAAAAACGTAATTGTCTTGTGCAAACCACTGAATAGATTTAGGAATCTTCAATAACAAAATTACATTAATAGCATATGCTATTAAAGATGATTGATGGCAAAATTGGAAGCATACTGGTTTTACACCACACAAAAGAGTACGGTGCTTTGAAGATGGTTCTGAGAGTGTCAACAACAGTACAAAGAAGGAAAACAGTGTTAATACTAAAAGTCCCACTTTACTAAAAAAAATGGGTTTGGTAGTGGGGTAGATCAATTTTTATTTTACTTGAGATGACAATATTTCTCTACTTTTTCTGAATATACCTTGTATATGTGAATACATATTTCAATATATATTGTGATTAAATCTGTTCAAATACCTACTTTATCTCACAGAAGAATAAGAAGCTTAACTTATAGCCAGGTTTTCAGAGACAAAAAAAAAAAAATCTCAATTGCATGTTACCTCTCAGTTGGTTTGATCCATCTTTTACTGCAGTTCCTACTGTGAACATAGAAGAGAACACAAGTTCCATTAGTCAGTTTGCGACATTCTGTGCTTTGAAACCCTGATTGTGAATTTAGAAGAAATCAAAACTCTATAGAAAAAAGAATACAGGGAAACTGATGAAGAGTGTAACATTCTTAATGTGCAAGTTGATTTGAGAATAGTTTCTGGTTTTATTGGTAGCATGGTTGTAATGTGAAGATCTCTAAAACTCCAAGGTTTTACAGCAGGCAGATTTTTAATACATATATTACTTCTGCAAGGATGCGAATATAAATTATATCTATCCTATTGAGTTTCACATTATGCTTCTGATTTTTTTTTTTAATATCTTTTAAAGTAGGACTTATTTTTCCATGTCCTTCTGAGATTTACAGTGCAAGTTTTAAAGGATATTCGATATCCATCAGTTTTCTAAACATCGGTATGTTTTCCTTTTATATTCGTATCTAAAGTAATTCTTGGAAATGGAGATGGCTTATTTATCAGGTGCCTTAACCCCCTTTTTTTTTTTTTTTTTTTTTTTTTTTTTTTTTTTTTTTAAATCACTTTGCTTAGTAACAGTGTAGTCACCACAACTCTGGATGGATTCCTTCACAATCACAATTATTCTTGTATTGCCCATTTTTCAAGTGAATAACTTTTGAAAATTATTTGACTAATCTTTTGTTATTGTAAAAATATTTTGTATGTATAGTACATAAACATATTTTTGCATGTAAAGAGTGTGTGTGGAGGGGGAATCATTTTAGACAATGGCTGAAATACATTTTTTTCAAAAGCTGTACAAATACTTTAGCTTTCTCACACAATACCTACACTAGTGAAACATCCCTTTGCCAGTTTAGCATTGGTGTCTGCATCAATGGTGGTGGAAATATAAAGCCAGTTTGAAAAAGAAGCACTATTGTAATAAAATATTTGTGTTAAGGTTTCTGAACGGTTCTTATGCCTTCTACAAACATTTTAGTTGCAAATTTTTTTCATGATTACTGGAGGAAAGTCCTTAGGGTTTCTAGTTCTGACATATAAAAGTTGTGGGAAGTGGCAATATAGGTCAGAGTCACACTAAAACCAACTTTTTCAATACAGCTGGCTACTTAAAGCTACCTCCGAGTTCCTCCTCTAAGGATTGTATCATCTTTCAACTTTGCAGGCATCTCTTCCTCTCTGCCCATCTCTTGTGTCTGGAGTTTATCCAGGGGACAGAAATTGTCCTGTCCCTTTGTGGGCCATCGTTGTGGGGAAGTCCACCCTTGATGACTTCTGCCTACTTGAACTGATTAATAACTCTTTAATGATATCTTGACAAACACAGAGTTTGGTTATTAAGGATATCTAATTCCTACTATATACTGGCTGTTTGTTATACTGTATCTTCAAAACATAGATTTATATTTTTCTTTTACTATAGCTTTCATGTGTAAATGAATGCAGAAATTAGGTTTGCTAAGTTCAGGTCACTTTTTGTACAGTAATTTGCACAATGTGTCATATTTTAAATGATAGTTAAACCTAAAACTGAGTCAAAGTAGTTTATTTTTTATATTTCCAGTGTCTCATATTGACAGTTTCAAGCTAATGAGATTCTGTTACAAACATCTAATTGAGAATGCTACTGTGTGTTTTTTCTACGTAAGGCATACCATTACAATATGTAAACAGACATTTGTACTATTTGGAAAATAGTTAGAATTGATAATTGAATTTGTACTGGTGGATACTTCCAGGAGCACAGATTTGAAGTGACTCCTTTGTTTTTGTCTGGTTTATTGCTTTATTTTGTTTCTTACATTCTTAGATAATTGTCTGTGTGTGAATCAAATATTTTGCATGTAACAGTGCATAATGTTTATGAATATGATAGTCCTTGATCAGAGCTCAGGCTGCTGCAGTTCTCCATTTTAAGACTGCCTTTGTCCAATCATGAGGAGAATGAGCAAGTATTCTTACTTTGGTCCATGTGAGTTGGATTCTTTGTCTTAGTTTCTTTGTGGTTTATTTTTGCATCGTATAATGTACTTACATGATAGTTTAATTAAAATTACTTGGGAGGGTTCAGTTGATATTGTGACATCACTCATTATGCATATTATTAATACATCCTCAAGAGAATTTTTCATCTGTAGTAATTACTGCTGACAAATATTATTTTCTGTTTCTTCAGAAAATTCTTTTGAACTGTAAAAGACATATTGGTGATCTCAAAGATGCACAGAATCCTTTCAGTTTACCTATACAGTTGTAGCTATATTTTAATACCTCATTAAAAGATTTTAAAATATTTTGAAATAGAGGATTTTTCTTTTTCTGGCAGGCAGGTGGAGGGGTACTGCCTGCAGGACCCGCTTTGTCAGCATGAAACCAGTCTCATAAATTTTTATTGAAATGAGCTCATTACTTTTAATTTTTACCGAGTCTTTAGTGATTCAAGGGATAGTTTTCAATTTTTAAAAAACAACCAATCAATTACTTAAATATATGCATTATTATTAGATGTGTAAGTTGGCCTCTCCAAGGATGGTATTAAACAAAAATATATTGTTGACATTTAAACTATTGTTGGAGTACAGTTTCTGTGATTAATTAGGACCAAGAACATTTAGGCACACGTTTTGTCTGCTGATTGGCTAGCTGTTCCCTTCTCCATCCTGCTTCCTCCGTCAAGGTATAAACTTTATTCAGGACATACTGAGCATCTCTTACCTATAGTTAGCATTTCTCTGAATGTAATAGATCTTCGAGGAAGTATACCTTCAGGTGGTAGAGTTCATTAAAAGTGTAACTTTTCTCATAGCTGCACAGTAAATAGCATTTTTTTTTTCAGAGATATGGTGAGAAAAGTACTTTTATAATAGTAACTCACTGACAACATTTGAAGTGAAAATTGCCAGAGTTCTTGAATCTTTACACGTTTCCGTGACTGATCATCATTTCCTTAGAATTCCAGAGACTTGTGTGAATCATGCCTACAGGGTACATATGTTAGACGTTAATGAGAAAATACTTCCCAGAAATCAAATGTAAGATTCTTAAAGCTTTTGAAGTGCACCAACAAGGTTGAATGATTAGAGCCTTATAGAACAGAATGAAGAAATAATTCATTCGAGAACTAAAAAGTCGGAATTACTTTAGCCATAAAAAAGTAGTTGTTATTTATCAAACAAAATAACTGTTACTGTGTAAGTGTAAATCTATTTTAGGTGATACATACTCTAGAAATGCTTAGTCATTAATGTACAGAACTAATCTCTGGTGATATGTCCTTTCAGTAATTTATGTGGATACAACTATCATTCCACATTAAATGCAGCTTAGAATAATATATATACGTTGTAGCTATACAATCAGAAGAACCGCAATGCTAGGCATTCATCTAAGTGCATCAGTGAATTGAAGGTCTAATTTTGTATTCAGTGCAGATAATTCTAATTGTATTTATCATTGAATTCCTCCCAGCTACAGTCAATCTTATAAACTTCTCAGTTGTAAATACTTTTATGAATTTCTTTGTCAGCGTGTTCCAGTCTCCAATTAGTATTTCAGTGCTGTCCTATATTAATATTTAGCATCATCTTTTTTTTTTTTCACTAGGATTCAGTATAATGCATTCAGTGTAGTCTTTTAAACTTTCAAGCAGACCATTGAAATTAAAACAAAAAAATCCCCTAGTAAAACATGCATTCATATATGTATGTAAAATTAGATTTTATGATACTGACAATTTGTGTATTATGTTAGACTTTAAAGTAGGTCTGCTCCTTACCCAGGGCTATATTGCTGCCCTTAATCATGCTATGTAGGACTTTTTTCCACAAGTGAGCTAATTAAAATCAATACACAAAAGAATTTACCTCATTAGTAAGAGTGGTGGAATAGGCCACTACTTTGTTATTCAAGCATGGGTATTTAACAGACTCACAAGATTTGACTGTTGTGCTTCTGGTGCAGGCACTCTAAGCATTGCTAGTATATATGGCAGGACTACATTAATCTGTTTTGTCACTGCTTATAATAAAGGAAGAAAATATGATGTTAAGGATGTTATGGTCACTTTAAAATGTACCTGTATGTTTTCTGGTTCCTACGAAATTCTTAATACACAGAACTATATGTTGCTTGTTACAACATTCTTACCTAAGTTTTGTGAACACTTAAGAATGTATTAAGCCAAGCTGTCAAAGGATAAATGGATTTAAATATAGACACAATTGAAAACTGAAAAAAGTATTGTAAGCTTGCTGAAAAGACACAGTTGGTTAAGATTTTGAAAACTTACTAGTCACTTTGGTTGTGTTTGTATTTACAAATGGAGTTATATTAGCCTAAATTTCAGAAGAATGGTCAGCATGCGCTTGAAGTCTATTCAAAATGTCACTAAGAGGATTTGCTAGGTTAAAGGACGTAACTGAAGGTTGAGATCTGATTTCCCCCCTCCCCTCCCCCATGTATAAAAGTTGGCTACTGATCAGGACACACCTAAAAATTGATGCTTTTTCCCTATAGTGTGAACAATTAGGGTGTCTTAGTGTTCACAGGACTCTGTGGCTGGGAAAAGTGAAATCTTCAGATATACTGATTATCTTTAACAGAAATTCTACAATACTAATAACTCAGAATTTTTGAATCTAAACAGTGGAGGAAAGCTACAAGATTAATCTAAACTACTACTACCTTTCAATTTTTTTAATGAATTGAGAACAGAAGACGACTTTGTACTGATTGCTTAAGCCAGATCATCTTTCAAAGTCTCATTTTTCCTGCATTATTTTCAAAGTGTTCTATAAGACTGGGGGGGGATGGGGGGGTGGGGGCGGGGGTGGGGTGGGGGGAGGCAGGTATACTTTTTAAAAATGTGTCTAAATCTGGTTATAAGTATCCAGTATACTGGGTATGACTAGGTTATGATATGCCATTACCTTTCACCTTGAGTAGTCCTTTTCGAAACAGCTAACTGTTCACTGGTGAAAATATATGATGGTTTTGTTACTCAGGTTAAGGACACAACCTAAGTGTTTTAGAAGTTCTCTGTCTCCAGCATTGGTATTCTGAATGGGTACAGAAGAGCAAGTTATTCGAATAGGTGTGTAGTTGCCATATGTTCCTCATGTTTAAACCAAAACTGCAAAACCAGTTTTGAATCACTTCAATTCATTGCCAACCTATTTTCTTAATGAATAAATTCCATGATCTTTTCTCCTGTTTTCAATATTCTTATGACAAGAAGCATCTGTAGGTTGCTTGCTACTATGAATTGTTAAACTTGGTTAGGTGTAATGGGAATAGTAATTGCTACTAAAATGTTGGATCAGATTTTAAGGCCAGTGGTAATATTTGGATTTTTTTTTTTTTTTCTGGCCAGGCATAGAAGACTGTTGAACTAAATTAAGAACAGGAATCCAATATTTATGTTTATGCAGGAAAGATAAAGTAACATTGAAATAGTCCTGATTTTAATTTCTTATACAAAAAAGATTAGTGCCTTGGCATGCTCAAGTACTATAGGATTATGTTACAATTCACAAAGTCATTCCTTTTCCCTAAATGATTCATAGTTTTGTGAAAATGTTTTGTGAAAATTGTTTCATCTGCTTCCTTCACCCACCTGCCCCCTGCCCCAGATTTCTGGCACAATTAGAAGACTTTGTCAGATAAATTCTTTGAATGCAGTGTATAGCTAGATATGCCATAATAATTTAAATGAATAGTTCCTCCTACCAGAACTCAGATTAAAAATATTTCCACTGAACATGAATAATAGAAGCAGCTTTTGTAAAAAAGGTGGGGGGAAAAAAAAAAATGTTCAAAGCCAAACAATCTGCAGAGTGAGATAAAATTATGAATCTTTATAAAAGTGTATGCAACACTTGTCTCTAATATGAGGCAACATACTATCAGATACAGAAAAATGAATTTTATACTGTATTACCAGACACAGCTATAATACAGTAGTTATGTAAGGAATAATAGTACTTTCACTGTGTAGTCATAAAGATCGTGAGTGTGAGCATTGCTGGTTAGGAAGGTACAGGCTTTGCTCATTTACAATGTAGTCTGCATATAGAAATATATGCACAGACACACATATATTTTAAAAAAATGTATAAATATATAAAAAAATCTTTATGAACATATATCGTTTCATATTTCTCCTAAAATAAATGTTACGTGTCATTTGCTAGTGCAAGAGGTAGTTAAAGACATCCTGTAGTTAATTCCAATAAATCTTTCAAAACTTTTGTTGTTTTCTTATTTCTTTGAAGTCTTATTTTCTCATTCCAATGAGAGTGGCTTTGAAAAAAGCCAAAGTATTCCTGTACTTACTTTTACTTACTCATCAAATAAAAAAAGCAGTACTAGCTAAGGTTACATCCTTGAGTGATTCATAGATTAAAAAAAACCAAAAAAAACAAACAAACAAAAAAACAAAACAAAAAAACCCCAAAAAAACCCCAACCAACCAAACAAAAAAAGCAAAAAACAACCCACAACAGACTAATTTCTATATCTGCTTGGGAAAGCAAGTATTTGTTCTGTTTACCTATGTTTTTCAGTATATTTTTACTATTACACACATTTAAGGAGAAGGTACATAGTGTAATTTAGCTTGTGTTGCTTAGATCACTATCTTGAGTCGCTGAAACTGTCATTTTATACACTCTGTAATCTCTAATCTGGAGGTTGTTGAATTTGATGGAGAGACTTAAAGACATTAGTCATCTATTAAATCTAAAGTTTTGTAGCAGACTGCTGGTAAATGCTGTACATTCCCTGCCAGTGATCATCGACTGGTATTGTAACTATTGTAAAATGCTCTAAAACTGCTCAGCTAGTTATAAGATAGCTGGAGTGTTTATAAAGAGGAACCTGTAACATAAAATCATTTTAGAAGATAGGTTTTCTATGACTATCATTGTTCTTTGAAGAACATCAGGTGTTTGGAAGTATGGGCTTGCCTTCCATGAAATTAAGGCTGACTTCTGTCTTAATGCTCCAAATCATGTAAAGCTCTGTGTGGTGTGGAGGTGAATTTAGGCTATCTCAGTCTTTGGACCAGCTCAGTTTTCCTTCTATGGAGTGCTGACTGGGAGGACATGATTAATGCACTTTAATCTCACTGTTTTGAGGAAAATAAATATTTGTATGGTATTGTTAAACTGGTTTCTTCCCTTAATTTGTTCAGGAGACTAGAATGTGAGATTGAATAACAGTGTTGTCTGAACGTGTTAGAGGAAGCCAACAAGGTGTAACAAACTTCTGTCAGGACCTACCATGAAGATTGGTCTTCCTAAAAATAATGATAAGAGTCTCCTACTGAAAATCCTATACAGTGAGGTTAGGTGGTCTGCATTATGCAGGAGATCAAACCTTATCAAGTGGTTTTTTTCTTAGAAATGTGAGACTTTCCTATGTATGTAATGGAGGCACACCTGTGCAGACAATGGTGATTCCCTTGAGAAGCGTTAGCAAACTTCTCAGTCTGTTTCACCTGAGCAGCGATAATTCTCAGTCTATCCCCATCCTTTTAAAGGACTTGAAATCTTATGCTGAGCGTACAAATAAGACAGTGTTGATAGATAACTGGAGCATTAGAACCTTTTGAAAAGTGAGATTTCTATCCTTAGAATGGGATCTAGCACTACCTTCTTCTATTGATGTTTCAATAACTCCTATTTTAGATTGAGATACAGATATTACTGTATTCTTGAGTATTGTTTTTATGCATTTAGAACTTGACATTTGAAATTTTTTGTTTATAGATGACAAAATGTATACTAACAGTCTTTGAATAAATTGTTATTTTACAAATTATTCACAATGATGGTGCTGCAGTTTGTGTGATCTTAGTATACTTAAACTCTGCCTCATGACTGTTCTACTGCTTTCTAGATATGTTCAGGTGTTTGCAGAATGTAGTTGCTTATGATTATGAGACAGCAGTTCAGAATCTGTCTTCAGTTTTAATAGCTGCTACTGCTTTCAAGGGACTTCTAAAAATGCTCAGAAATATTTAGTTTATTTCAGCATATGTACATATCAACAATTACCTCAGATTAGGAGACATGTAATGGTAGGTTTCTCTGAC
This sequence comes from Platalea leucorodia, assembly GCF_965183815.1. Lineage (NCBI taxonomy): Eukaryota > Metazoa > Chordata > Aves > Pelecaniformes > Threskiornithidae > Platalea > Platalea leucorodia. The sequence goes on from NC_138830.1 coordinate 40,391,723, forward strand.
TGGAGGTGGCCTAACTAATCTTTGGAATATGACTGGCACACTGCATCTGTATTCCCTCTGTCATGGAAAATATTTCACATATGTGTTGCAGTACGTCCAACAAAATCATCCAATGTGCAGCTATAAAAAAAAAAGATCCCTTTTCCACAGTGTCTTTCACACACACAAAACAAAGGAAAAAGTTTTGAACATCTTAGTGATTGTAAAACTGTTGAACATCTTAGTGATTGTGGAGGAAAAAACACCAGGCAGGAACATGCTCGTTTCACACCTTCTGTTAAGCACATACATGAAAGTCATGAGAGATTTGTGGGTGTGATCCCTGTTGTTTACAACTGAGGTCATAGAGTATAAGAAGAAAATAAATCTTAAATTTACTTGTTATTTGGCTCACAGATACATTTCAAATGTTAAGAAAAATAGTGCAACTGTTGGTGCTCTGATCAAAGCAGATTCAAAAACATAGGGAGCTATAAGAAATACATATGCTTAAAGGGTCTGCAAAGTTGTTTAACTGAATAAATTCAACACAGTTTCATTACATGTAGGACCAGCTGTTAGTCACAGTCAGGATGCCAATATAAAATCAACATATGTAATCTTGGCCAAGTTGGGTTTTTTCCCCTCAAAGAGGATATTTGTGCCAACAGCATATGCTGCAAAAGGACTAAAGCACAGTCCCATTACCACTGCAGGGTACATAATTACATGAATTTACCTAAATATGGAAAAATTGTAACAAATAGGGGAGGCTTGGCAGATATTTTGGTTTCACACTTGGTATTTGGCATAACACAGTGTCCTGTTTAATTCCCATTGCTGCTACTTAGTGTTTCCTTTAATTGCGGAGCACATGGCAGCTCTTGTTCTATTTAATTTTCTCATGGCTGCTCTCACATTTTGACTACAAGCACATTACATGAAAAAGCACATAAGTATAGATTATACTGTACTACACCCTGAGGGTATAGCATATAAAAATAGTCATTTCTGATGCATAAAGGCTTCTTGCATATAGAAGTTAATCAGTATTTTAGAAAATAAGAACAAGACACAATTCATATGTATGCACACTTTGAGAATAGTTCTAGTGTCCCAGATTGGTAGAGGGGAAGGAAGGATGGAGAAGATCTATTCCAAACCTCAACTAGTAGCTTTTGGTCTATTTGGCATCCTTTTGCATCTGCAGTCTGGGGACTAATGTTGCTTTCCTTTTCTGTAACAAATCCCTTATTCCTGTTGTTTACTACATATGACTTCCCATGTTTTCAAACATTAATGAAAATCCTAAAATGTCTAAGATTTTCAGTGACCTTGAGGACAGGGTCAGGGATCTGGTATACATTTAAAACAGAAAATTAAATATGCAGATCAGTGCTACGCTGAATTTAAAACATGTGCATTGTTACAAAGTGAGTTTTTTGTTTGTCTGTTTGATTGAAAGGATTACTATATAGATATATTCTGCATGTTGCATTAAGCATGTTTCTGTTTTTCTCCCAAAGTTCTCAGAGGTCTATAAACACTATTACATCTTTCTCAGTGTTTGATACAGAACTCGTTACCTCTTTCTTCTTCTTCTTCTTCTTCTTCTATCTCCATATGTATCTCCATGCAATCCTAGTGAAAAGCTGTGCTGTAGTACTTATGGGGATATAGCATGAAAGTCTTTATTCTCAGTTGCAGGGTTCTGTGAGCCCTCATTAACTGTGTTACCATTTTACTGGTGTATTCAGTAGCACAGATCTCTTTTAAAGTAATTTTAAATGGTTGGGAACAATTTCTTGCTGTTCCAGTTGCATGAAGAGGTTATCGTGAATGATCTTTCAGCTTGTATGGATGATGCTATGAGCACCTAAGCAACCTGCTAATAAAGTTTGTTAATAACATTCAAAACAGACTATGTTACAACTTTGGGGGTTTGTTGGGTTTTTTTTACTATTTAAAAAATGATAATGCTTCATACAGTGATCAGTGCACCCTTACAAAGTAATAGAAAGCCACAGAATAGAAAATGTGGCCGTATCCTTAAATTTCCTGTGTTTGAACCAATCTGAGCATTTATAAGACAAAAAGTTGACAGACCTCTGCAATGATCTCCTATATTAGACTTTATTTACTCACACATGAGGAGGACTACAGCAGGCTGTAGTGGTATAAGGTTGCCCTGCTCCTGAAATTAATGTCCAGTGGGCCCATCTTATACAAAGCCTTGAAAGAATGAATGTAAAACGAGTATAATAATTGAATAATTATGACATCTGTTACTCCAGCACCTCTTAGTGGGAAATTAACTGAAGAAATAGCAGGTTCAGAAATGTGTTAACACTTCAGTAGCATATAGAACTGAAAAGTGAGGTGGGGGAAGGGTAATGGAGATGAAATTGAGCTCTCAGATAATCATTTGACACACAGGTAATTGAGCAGCTATCCAGTGCACAGATGAACACTCGTAAGGAAATGTATTCATTGCCATGTGAGATATATTATGCAGAATTTATTTTTTGGTAGCTATTCAGAATCTGCAGTCTCAAATTAATATGGGTAATTGGGAAATGAAAGGATTATTTTTCAAAAATTGAGAAATAATTCTCAAATATAATGCCACCCTTACTGATAAACGGAAAGAATCTCATATACATTTCATCCTATAAAGAGATCGACAGGGGTGTAGGGATATATAAGTAATCACATTAACTTTGAGGTGGCTTGTCAATTTGGAGGTCTTGTGTGTGAAAAAATTACCAGTCAAGTTCCCTATATACTAATAGCACCTTAATCCATAAAGAGCCAAAGGCATCTTTTTCTTCATTAGTTTTCTCTAAATAACTTGCAATCATATTTACTGATTTTAGTTGGAGAATATCTGTATGTGTATCTTTTCAGAGTGTAAGAGTGGCTATCAGAAATATGAAGGAATATGTAATCTATGGAAAAAACAGTAAACCTCATTAAGAAAGGTTATTGCACCTATAACAACTTCTCTCAGTGCTCATTGATTAGAGATTAAACATTATCCTTTGTGCTATTCAGATTGGGATTTTTAATTAGGATGTCATTATTACACAGATATACTAAATGCTAAATTGATTTTTGAGACCTTTTGAAATAATGGCACTACTTCTGCAAAATGAAAATCATAATAGATTATTGACTTATACTTGTCTTTTGGTTCAAGGGCACATCTCCAATGTCGACATTTTCAATATCTTTAGTTTCATGCAGAGAGACACTCATAATTAGGCTTATATTAAAAGTTTGTGCCTATTGACTCATTTTTTTATTAATGACAATAGTATAGCATTGATTGTCCTTGAATTATAATAGCAAGCAATGATGCCTGTTGATGACATGTAAATACAACATAAACTTTCTACTTGATTAGTTTATTTTATTTAAGAATTTGTATTCATGCAAACAGTATTATAAAAGGTATTGATGTTTTTAAGCAGATCTTTACTTTAGCTGGAAGCTGCTCTTCGATGAAGAAATTCTTGTATCTGTACAGAATGTATTGGATGCATGGGTTCTATAATGGATGCTTAAAGTAACTGTCAGGCTAGACTTTCTAAACAGAAATGTAGCCTTTCTAAGCAGGCAAATACCTATGTGTATGAGTGCCCATTCACTTAAACTAGGTCCAAATATAGTTCTTAATCCTACTTTCATGATCAGACTTATTCAGCCTTTGTTTTTTCACAGAATTCCAGACAAGCGTATCTGTCTTGCTAATGCCTTTTAAATTCTAGCATTCATGATAGCTTTTGTTTGTAGACAGGCTGCAAATATGAAGACTGCACCCTTTTCAGAATATTTTGAAAAGTCCAGTTCAGCAACTGCCAAAAGTATGCAGGAATTGAGAGGGATCAGGAAGGTGAAAAGTGATACATGGGAATTTTCCATTTCTTTGAACTAATCCTTATGAAATTGAAGAATTTCAAAGGAGAAGTACATATTTTGCTTTTTTGTGACCTATTTAAATAATCTCCATTGAGTTGCGAGAATGTTTGGTGACAAATTTTGTTTGGATTGTTATCATCTAATTAAACTGAGATTAGACAGGATGCAGTTAACACTTGCTAATTTCCCTAGGTCTGTCTGATCGCATGAGCAGGTTTACTTCAGCAGGAAAAAGCTTTTCTACTTTCTTTAACATTTAGAATGAAAGAATCGCTTTTGGAAAGCAAATCCTTTCTAGCAGTTTGTTTGCCTTGTCAGAAAAGTTGTTAAATATACCTTAAAGAAAAGGACCCAGCAATTCCTCAGTGATGTCCTTTTAAAACACAAAAAATAATGTACATTTTTATTTTAAGCTCTACATGTCATATATACCATACTGTATTTGAGTACTTCTGGTTAAATACTATTTCATCGCATTTATGTAACTTTGACTTTAGTCACTTAGTGATCTTCTGAATATCTTAGCAAAATCTTCTGTTTCAGAGCAATCTACTTGAATATTATCGACCTTTTCACACAATATTGAGCGAAGTCACAGGAAATGTTCCAGATCAACAAAACCTCCTTTTATTTTTTTTTTTAAGTAGCAAAAACAAAATACCTCTTTGTATGTCAAAGACAAATGAAAAAAGTGAAAGGAAATATTTATTATTCCTTTAATGATGCAAACAACCTTGGAGGATGGGTTGAGCCATTACATGCTATAAAGACAAGTATCCTACAACTGGAATAAGGGGGAGAGACGTACTATTAGTAGCCTAACTAAAGATATGTAGAGCAAACTAAATCAGCACAACTATGTTTAGTAAAGATCTCTGTCTCAATAAAGCTGTATTCCTTCTATATAAAGGAATCAATAGAACCAGTGAAGATCAGAAGACATAAGGATAGTGAATATTAACAAGGGAGAAAGGTAGTTAAGAGCAGAAGTTCCGAGAGACTTGGAGCATGGTATTAAGATATAAAAGAACCCAGTCCTCATGTTGCTAATGTACTGGAGGAAATGTTATCACTTAAATACGGCATCAGTGGCCATAGATGGTCAGATGCAATAGAATGGCATCAGTGTTTCAAATTTCTCAATAGGATAAATTTGATTTCTTTTTGAAGCTAGTCTTCTATTAAATTTTATTCAAATCTGGATGAACAAACCTACGTTACTTCTCAAGTATTTACAAATCCAATGGAAGAGGTGGTGTTGACAAATTTATGTGTTAAGACAGGAAATAATCAGAATATGGACTGTATGTCCTAGTAAGTTGTGATTGTCGTTTGGTGCATTTCTAAGTTTCAAAACAAGGAGAAAAGTCTCCCTGTAGCCAAGGCTATCCAGTATCTGTCTTGAAAGGGACAATTAACCTGCAAGATGGGACATGCCCGTAAACTTAACTTCTCCGTGGCTATCCAAATCAGTTTGCTCTGGTTTTCAAAGCTTTTAGCTACATAATATAGTTCATTGATCTCAGGGTATTTTTTATCTGTCCCTGGAAGAGCTTCAAATTGAGTTTGCCAAGAATCCATTTTCTATCTACCTTCTTTTGCCTTTTTCCATTTAAATTTCCTGAGGCCTGCATTTTAGTCTTAGGATTCACTATAACCTCCATATGTCTGGGGAAGTTTAAGCCATTCATTCTTTGAGGATGTGCGTTGCAAGAATAGAAGGAGAGTTACCATGTGTGCTTGCCTTGTTTGTATACTTTTCCCTATGATCACTGTTAGAGACAGCGTTATCAAGTGACAGATGTCTGATCTGACTCAGTGTGGAAATACCTTTAATTTAACTTCTTACAGTCAGGCGTGAAAACATCCAGTGAAACCCTAAAAAGCTTCAAACATTATATAATATGAAAGAAGTGTTCTGATACCCAGTGGAGTCCTTGGTAGTTTAAATCCTAGTCATCCTTAGACCCTATGAATTGAGGCCACAGAATGGGCTCACCTCTGAGATGGTTAATTTATTCCTTTCGTCTCATGGGTATCAGTGCTTCCTGGCCAAGTGCTTCATTGGAATACTGAAGAATTGGTCCTTGTTTGCTACCACTAATCCACGTTGGCTCCTTATAAATTTTGACGTCAGAAAAATGCTAATAAATAATTCAGTCTTTCAATTTACACCTGTAAGGAAGACAGGAGTGGTGGGACAGGGACCATAAGTAAATTTTTGTTAGTATTTAGCAGTTGGGGCTCTCCCTCTCCAATGTGCAATTGCTTAGGTAATGCCAGGATGGATTAAGACAGTTTGCATGGTTACAGTTACCCATAATCAGATGTAAACCCCATGATCGGGTAAATGGGAAGCTGGAAGAGAAACACGTTAAATCTGAATTAAATTAAAATTTCGGAAGTGCTTTCTTTCTGAAGTGAAATGTGTTCAGACTCTTAGAGATGTGGAAATCAAGGTTGAGGGGAAAATGTCACTTCTGTCAGTGTTACTAAAAGTTCTAGAGTTTCTGCCTCTGTCAAGGGCAAATAGAAAGTATAACATCTAATGACATAGCTTGTTGCCATAATAGCTCTTCATCAAAAGTGATCTTTGCCCTCTTAGCAAGGGACAGGCATGTAGGAAAACAGTGATGCCAGTTGCCTTTACTGTGTAAGATTGCTTTCTGCATATAAAATTTGTTGTTGTTGCCACAGTCTTTCATCTCAGGTGGAATTCTGTGTATATTGTCAACATCTTACCTATTCAAGACCCAGGAAGCATCCCTTCTACAACTTTGTTCCTTTACATGGAGCAATTTGCGTCTCCTCTTTGCTGGCATAACAAAATCTAGCCTTCATCCACTGTTTCTCTGGGAGACTACCTGGAGTGAGACTCCTGGCTTTAAACCAGCATTAGATAGAATCACTGTAAACCAGTCTTCTGCACAAACCAGAACAAAAATTGAATATGACTTGGAAACAAAACCGCAGAGAATATTATCATCCTGCATGTCTTCTACACTGGCCTTTCTTATTCAAACAGATAGACTATTAAAATTAATTTCTAACATGCACTTAATTTGAATTTACAACCAAATTATTTCATATATGTAGTGGTCTAAAATGTAAATTCAGATCTACAGACAGTAGAAGATATATACAACTGTGTTAATGTGAGAAACTACACATTTCCTCTTACTAATACAGGAGCTGTATTCTATATTCCTTATTTTAATTAGAGCATACTAAGGTAAAATGGTAGTCTGGAAAAGAGTGGAAAGTTTTGGTTTTGTTTTGGTTTTTTTTTTTTTTTTTTTAATTAAACACCTAGTAAAAAACATGATTTTTATGGGCCGTAATTTCATGTGTGATGTCATTCCCATGATTCAAGTACCAACAAACGGTTGATGTGTTTTAGAAGGATTGATGATAACTTTGAGTGTAGTGGCTAAGTATTCTTGAATAAAGCTTTTTCATTTGTCAGGGAGGGATTAAACTTGGTTTAGACACAGGACTTTTAGGAAAGTTGCCTATTTACTTATTCTTTTATAACTCACGTTTCTTGAAGCAATTTAACCATATCTTGTATAGTATTCATCGTGAAATTTGCACGTTTGCCAATGCATCTCCCTATTTGGTAATGGGAGTTGATGTGATTACATGAGGCAAAAATGGAAAAGATCCTAAAATACAAACCACAGAATCATAAACTAAAATGAGGGCACTGTTTACAGTTCTGTGGCTCTCTTCATCTCTGAATAATAGTCACCAGGAAGAAAACTGGCATGCTCATTGACTGTCAGTTAGAGCATATCCTGTCAACATAATTATGTCTAATCTTTATTCATAGATGACTAACATAACTGGAAGTATCCCATGGCAGGTGTATTTCTCTGCAATAAGAGCTCATGAAGTCCATATGAATTCACTTGCTGACAAATAAAGGCATATATTACCTTTATTCAGATTAAACCAATCTCTTCAGTTGCATAACTGCAAACAATTTGGGGAGGTGGAGTTATAGTTTTCAAAGTTCTAGTAGATGACAACTGCCTGAGAAGTTTATGTACTTTCAAGTAGACCAAGACCATATTCAAGCTCCTTGCTGTCAGCGTTAATAATTTATTAGGTTTTATTAATATGTAAGTACAAAAAATATGTCCATCTCAATATAGATAGACATATATATATAAGATCTAAGTATTTCTCAAAATAAGTATGTATAACGTGTTATTTTAATACCCGCAACTCTGAAGAATTTATCAATGATCCTGAGTACATTCATAGCTATTACTTTTTTATAATTATGTTGTGCACATCTAAAATTACAGAATGGGAGAGCGCTGATACCACAGTTGATGTATTTTCCGGCTTTTTATATAGAGACCTCAAGCTAAGGTAAAACAGCTTTTTTAGAAGGTTCTGAAGAAGAAACTTCTGTAGTACTCTACTGGATGATAGACATCTCTTATTTTAAAGATATACAAAGCGGGAGGAAAAAGAGACTAACATAATTTAAGGAATATTTGAAAAGGTACCACAAACAATAGAAATGAAGGGGTACAATAATTCTTCACATGGTGTAAATCCAGTTATGGCTACAGAGAATAAAACCGACATGTTTTTTGGGAAGTTTTTATTCAAAGTAATATTAGGTTATTGTGTTTCACAAAGGTGCCTTGGCAGAGCACATCAGCTGGTCAGAATGCTTCAACTGGTCTACAGAGACAAAACCTTTGGAAAGAGGGAAGGGGATTCTTCCTGGTAGTGGAGTATGACATAGAGTTCAAATCTACTGGTTATCTTGGTAAAAAATTTCAAGTATTCAAGTATTTCAGTTTTTCATGTTGGCCACCATTACAGCCTCTGAGGTCAGAAGGCTGTCAAGGATGAGCTCCTGCATGTCTGCTTATAGAACTTTCATGTATATTCCTGACTGTCAGTGAAAAGGGACTCTTCATCTGTCTTGCAGTGTAGAGTAAAATCTTAGCAGCAGTTTCAGCAATTAAAAAAAAAAAAAAAAACAAACAACAAAACCAACCAACCAAAACCCCAAAAAACGCCACCCAAACAAACCCCAACACACTCCAAACACTACTGAAGCACTAGTATATGCCACTCTGTTGATAAAAGGTTAGAGACTGAGATTCTGAGACTGATATCTATGAACTATTCATGTTTAATGAAGAATGTTCCCAAGTGATTATTTGAACCAGTGTTTGGATTTTAAATAGCACGCAAAACCTTTCATAATTGAGTGCTCATTTTTTTTATAATTATTGAGCTTTGAAGATGGAGGTGCAGCTTCATAAGGAATTATGAGACCTTATTGGTACATGAAAAGATTTTGTGAAAATGTTTCATTAATTCTTATAAAGAAACCCTTTCCCTTAATTTTTTCATTACCTTTAGCATTTACTTGCAATTACAGTTGTTCAGTGAATACAATGGCAGAAATTAATAATTCATGGCTTTTGTCAAGGGACACAAAAAGGGATATTTATTCTATCAAATACAGATTTAAATACACCATTTTTATTTCAACCAGTATAGAACTATAAGTAGTGAGGTCTGTTTACTACTTATAGACTTTTTTTTCTTTACTATATTGGATGAGTGCTATACACATGAATGCAAAGTCCAGAACTGAGTGCATTGTCCACCAATATGTTCAGAGCATATGAATGGGAAGTTCATGTTCAGATTTTCTGATGTAATATGCATGAAATATTCTGTTAAGATTTATTTTGCAGAAAGCTAGGGCCACAAAAATGATCAGAGGGATGGAGCACCTCTTCCATGAGGAAAGGCTGAAAGAGCTGGGATTGTTCGGCCTGGAGAAGACAAGGCTGTGGGGAGACCTTACTGCAGCCTTTCAGTACTTAAAGGGGGCTTATAAAAAAGATGGTGACAGACTTTTTTAGTAGGGCCAGTAGCGATAAGACAAGGGGTAATGATTTTAAACTAAAAGAGGGTAGATTCAGACTGGATATAAGGAAGAAATTTTTTACAATGAGGGTGGTGAAACACTGGAACAGGTTGCCCAGGGAGGTGGTGGATGCCCCATCCTTGGAAACATTCAAGGCCAGGCTGGATGGGGCTCTGAGCAACCTGATCTAGTGGAAGGTGTCCCTGCCAACTGCAGGGGGAAGGACTAGATGACCTTTAAAGGTCCCTTCCATCCCAAAGCATTCTATGATTCTATGAAAGCTGATACAAGTGATTTTAGGAATTTGGGGGTGATGGGGGGAGTTGGAACAACCCTCCAACAAGTGTATCACTGTAGGTGTCTTAAATTTGTATCTAGTTTACTGAGATCTAACTTAGTTGATATTTTTTCATAGGCAAATAAACAGGTGAGAGAAAGCATTACTTTATTGCAAACCATGAAAGGTCAAATTTTGAAATATTGGGAGGCACCCGCAAAACAGGAAATCACAGTCTAAATATGCAATTTATGGGAAAGTATGGGCAAACCATGCATTGTATAACAGGAAAAAAAGTTATGCTCAGACTAATAAATAGCTCAAAGATTACTAAGAAGTATCCACTTTTCACCAGCATTTCTCCAAAGCAAGTTATTTTTACCTAAAATAAGAATTATTTAACATGAAATTTCTTGAAATACTCTAATAATTTCTTATTTTGATTAACATTTTTTCTTCCTAGTAGACACCTAGGTGCAGATCCACAAATGTATTTAGACATCTAACTCCTGGCTATGGGTGTTGCTTGATATCAAATGTGTCTGCTTCTGTTTCCTTAAATAGTTCTGTGCATACATACATAAAATAGTTTTGCAGAATCTGTCTTAATGGGAGTTCATAGGCACTTAGTGGAAGTTACTTATCAAAATACTTGTATGTCATTTCGGCAAAGTCTTACAATCTTTAACAGGATCTTAAACAGGATGATGGAGAAGTTTTTCTAAAGTGACTCATTTTATTTCATCAATCTGACCAACCTGAATAGCAAAGACTCTCAATTTGTCTTCAAATAATTATAATATATATTCTCATATAGAGTGTTATTCTCTGTAACTATATTCTCAACTAATCTTGTTTTATGTTTTTCTGTAAAGTAATAATAAGCTTAGTTCATTGAAAAAATTTGCCATACTTCACCTTTCAGAAGAATCAACACACAGTATTATGGGAACTGTGTATGTTTGAATTCTGAATTAATTATATTAGATATAGCTGATTTTCACTTTTTTTGTCAATGTTTAAGCTAAAAGTTTAAATGTAATTCATAGGCAAAGAGCCTAGGTTTGAAATCTTAATGAAAATGCATCTGTAAATCCCTTTGAGACAAATTAAAAATTTTCTTAACAAATATAATGTTAATTTATCTCTGTGAACTGAAATAGTGAGTGGAGTTGGAAAAGATACAAATCTGCACCAGTTCTGTTTCAGAGAAAGTAAAGGAGGATATTTCACATTTTGTTTCCCCGAAGTCTTCAGTAACATGTTTCTGTATTGTACTGTATATTGATATAACAGGCTTTGGATAAACATAAAAGTATAGAGAGCTACCTGCAGGATAGGGCTCTTAATTAATCTGAAGTAAGCATACTTGCTTAGGGGACAGTCTGCGAAGAACCCACCATTAAAAAAAAGTGTAAAATTCAAATTCATGTGTTGGAGAAGATACAAGAAAATGTTCAGGAAGTCAATTTTACTAAAACTAGTTTTGAGTTCTCAGAACAGGAAACTGTTTACCACGGATGTTAGATCTTTCTAATGACTGTCTAACTAGAAACAGGCTATCTTAATGCTCAGCCCCAAGCAAGTACAAATGGCCTTGCTTCCAGACTTCATTACAATATTTATTGCCATTTGGATGGAAGACTTTTGACACCATAGTCATAAACATTATAGGGGACCACTTATCTGTGTTTGATATGAGATAGAATGTAGACCTGAAAGTTCCAGTTTCCAGTGGGCTTTAACATTACTTTTTAATGGTTTTGATGGCCAAAGACCTCTCTAATTCAAAAGCTAGTGGTGGTCCAGTAAATTTCCTTCAAATGTATATTTTTTCCCTCTCATCTGAAGAAAATTAAATGTGTATCATTCCTATTGATGGCAAGAGATGTGTAGCTGAATCTAAGCATAACTAAGCAGGCAGGGAGTACAGTTTGTAATTTTGGTTTAAAAACATTTCTGTAATATTTATTACATGTTTTGTTCCTTAGTCCCACAAAATGTTGCTGAGTGTTACAACTTGTTCTAGAAAACAGAAGTACAATTTTTCTTTCGTTAGCTTTAGAGGTTCCTAAATTTGTACTGTCTTTAGACATAAGCATAATACTTTCTCTTGTAGGACTTAAATGTGGTGAAATCTATCCAAATAACAAATAAAATCAAAAAAATAAAAATAACAATGTTCTGACCATAACATTTTATTTGATATCTTCTAATCAAACAATGTGAACTAAGACGAATTAATATATACATATATTAATATATATTCTTATTTTCTAGTTCAAAAGAATACATCCATCTTCAGATATGCATCTACAGTTATATGCGTGTGTTCCTTTTGTATGTATACATGTAATAGCAATAGCGAAGAAGCCAGTTTTTAGGGACGAGTAATACATGCAGGTTTTTACCTATAATTCTGCAAGTGATGGCAAATTGTTTCCATTCTGCTAGTTTTAAGGAGTCAAAGGTATCATAAACCAAGAGGATGTTACTTTCAAAGCTCTCATACACAGAATATTTTCAATTTTAGTTTCTAGGCATCATCCTTATTTTCTTCCTTTGTACCTCAAGATGTGTGCTTTTTGAATAAGTGTGTTCTGTTAAATACCTAGACTACTTAGACTAATATATGCTTATAATCTTTCTCTGCTGCCATGAATCTCTGAGAGCTGATGTAATGCTGCGATGCAGAGAGAAAATATTCTCAAGTCAGCCCTGAGTTTTTCCTTTCTGTAATCATCCTTCCCCCCTCCACCCCACCCCCATTATCTAGCTCCTGAATTAAAAGAAGAGAACTATTTATAGTGGTTTACATAGCTTTTTGCTCACACTTGGCTACAGATATATTAACTGTTACTTTCCAAGGTATCCTAAAATTTTCAAATTTTAATAAAATTGAGAAGCATACTCCCTTGCTTTCAAATTCAGATTCCTGAGTGTTACTTGGGAAATTATTGCGGAACACCTACAGGACCATTACTAAGGATCTGCCAGAATGTAATTTTCTGTACTACAGATACTTTATAATTTTCAGACAAAGCTGGTCTTTTTACAAAATGTGATAATTAAAGAAACTGAACAGGAAATGAATAACCACTTCTTTCATCATTATAATTTTGAAATTTGTATTAATCTGGTTTTTACAAGTGTAAAAATAAGTTTTCTTTGGTAACTTGTCTGCAGTTCCATCTATAGTACAGATTCTGAAAGGTTTTTACAAAGTAAGTGGCTCTATTAAACTTCCATGGGAACAAGTTCATAAGTTAAAATTTTTCATATTTATAAATGCATACCAGATCTTGCATGAAATACTATATAAAGTGAAGATATTATACTTCATTATACTTGTGTCATACCTGATCATCAGTGCAAATGATTATTTTGTTGTTAAAATTCACTTATATGAGAATTAGGACAGCCGTGTGTCATTTAGACTATGAAAGTTAGTTACTTATTTTCACCTCTTGATGTCTTATTTCAAATTGGGTTTATACTGACTGAGAATAGAGGTGGTATCTGCTCAATATTCTACAGTCATCAGTGTCTAAAATATTAAAAAGAGGAAGGCTGCTCTAAGCAGTCTGCTTTTCTACTGCTTTAGGTTATTCTGTTGGGCCACTTTGGACCAATTGTCATATTGTTCCTCAAACCACAAGCTAGTAGTTCTGGTAGCCTTTCTGTGAAGAAAGGGGAAGAAAAATCCCTGTTATTAAATGTTTTGCTTAAGTGCCTAAATCCTAAAAGCACTACACTTACTGTTCATGTATAATTTCAAATTAATGTTTTTCATTATTAAGATGACCTATATTAATAATAACTACAAACTCAGTTAAGAGCATATGTGATCAATTTCTAGTTTAAGGCTGTAAGTCACCAGTATATGTTCCACGTATACATAGGACAATAAATATTTATTCACTTATACAAATAGCTATTAAATAGCAGAGCCAGAACACTGTGACCACTGGTGTGCTGAGGTTAAAAGTTTAAAGTTAAATTTTTTTGCCCATACCAGATTAGTATCACAAAGTTTGGAGTTGTTGGACTTGGTGTTTGACATTGATCCATCTCTGGTTTATCCAAACATGTCTCATGCTGATCAATAATAGATTATTGAACAATGGAAACTGAATTATTTTGTAGTTCATCTTTGAAGGGGATCCCTTGCTGTTTGTTTAGTCAAATTCCTGAGTTAATTCTCATCTTAAAAACAAACTAGCTAGGCAGTTGATATTATGTAAACTATGCCTAGTCTTTATTCCATAAGCACTTTGGAAGCTTGTTATGCTTCATTTATACTCTGAATTTGATGTTTATGTATCGCAAATGTGCTGTTTTGCTGTTTCTGTTTTTTAAAGCTACCACAAATGTCTTAACCTTACTTACCAAGCATTTTATTTAATCACTAAAGCTGATTTTTATTTCTGAATATAAGGAGCTCTTCTGTAGTGTTTTCTTTTAATAGATCTCAGACTGCTCTATAAAGGAAACTACATATTCTTTTTTCTTCCATGTGGAGCAACTGAAGGGAGAGGAAGTGGTATTAAAGGAATTTGGGAGTACAGCTGAGATGTAATTAATTCACATAGTTAAATTAGGAACTTAGAAATACTGTAGGAAGTTTAATTAGTGGCAAGAAATGCTCTTTAAAGTGGGCATAAACAAGGTAGCTATTTCAACCAAGTTAAACATGCTTACAGTGATTTTGATAGACCCAGTGCATGGCACCAATTGTAGGCAAGCTCTGGAATTTGACATTTAAATAAAGAGTCTAAGTTAGCGTAATATATGGGTTTAGTAGGAAATAAGGTTACACAGTATCCCAAGTAGAGCATACTTTTGTTCATAAATAGACAGTAAAGTTAACAATGTAGTTTTTCTTGAAATAAATCTTCTAATTTGGCTTGACTAGGATTTTAAAACTTATTATTCAGATTGTTCTGTTTTGGACTGATCTGCTCATTATCATTCTTTCCTCTAATGTGATTTGGAGAAGCATTCAAGAATTTGTCACTATAGGAAATATTTTCATCAAGTTAATTATCAATTAATGTTCACATTTTATCACATTGTCCATATCTGTTATTACAGTCAGCAACAGGACTATTATATTTACTTGCTCCAAGATGCCTTTTACTTAAATGGTCAGTAGGATTAAAAACATTCTGATGTAGTGAATGCATTTAATGGCCTCACACCTCACTTCCCATAAAACTGTATTTCTATTCCTGCTCTGCATCCTTTTAAAGCATTCACCCAGCAATTTACTGATGTAACCAATTAGACTACAAAAGAGGTGAGATTTCAGAAGCTGTTTGAGAATTACTGGCCCCTTTCACATCTACAGCAAGGAAGCTTATATACAATTTTAATTATTATTACCTTTATATGTTGTTTAAAAGTTTGGTTAAAATTAATTTTATTTGCAGTAATTTATTTCAAGATGAGAGTTTAAGTGGAGCTCAGGATTGTACATAGGTGTTTTGAGAACATAGACTTTTTGAGAACTAGATTTCGCTCACACTAGCATTTGTCTTAAAACAGTAAATAAATATGTAGATTCTCTCTATAGCTACATGATAGGAAGATATTTTGTTGATTAAGTACTTGGATGACACATCTGGGTCAGGATTATTTAACTCCAGTGATAATTTTCATTTTTTTCATTTATATCATTGATTACTGGTTATCAACTTCTTGAAGTAAATGCATACGTCACTTATGTTAAAAGCTTTCAGTGTATCTTTCAGCTGTATCACGTTTTAAAATGTATAAAGGTAACAGAATGTTGGTAGTATCAGTGTCACCCCTAACAAGTAAGTGAGGGGAAACTCTGTTTCCTAAAAGTGACAGTTTCTTCTCTCTAGGCTTTGTGTTTATAACAAATTTTACCTTTGACTAATTCAGTCCCTTTCTTCAATTTTACTGATAAAGTACTGTGAAGTACCTATTATTTTATAGAATAAACATTATAATAGAGTTTAGAATAAATAGCCAGAAAATGACATAGCAGAATCTTCGTGGTGGTTATGTATCACTGCTGAGATACAGTTGTTGCAATGTACCTTTCTTTAGGTACATTTATTGTTAAGTTGTATAATCTTCCATATAAATTAAATTTCTTCAGAGATTCGAGGTATATTTTTAGTAATATTATTCCCTCTACACTGTGCTATGCGCAGCTCTCGTGTATCTTAATTTTGCAATACACTGTAATGCTTTTTCTTCGCTAAAACAGGAAAATAATTCTGGGAAAATATCCGATACATACAAACGCCAGCAGAAATGGTTTAATAGCCATGTTTTTCCCTTGTTACTTGTGTTTAAAATAAAAACTTAGTATTAATTACACTTAAGCTGACTTTAGGATTATATTGCAGAAGAATTTTTAAGGACTAACAGAAAAAAGGTCCTTTCTAATAGCCTGGGAAAGTAAAGTAAATGCAGGTGATTGAGTGATCATATTTCACCAATTCATTGAAAACTATTGAATATTGTACTATGAAGAAAATTGTAATCTCTAAAGAGAATTTTGAATGAAATACGAACATTCAATTTTGTGTGCAAACAAATGAACCTGAGATACTCTAAATTATGTAATCTACACCTCCTTACCTTTCTGCTTATTCATTGAAGGTCATTGATTCACAAGAGGGATAAAATCAGGTGGTTTCATGCTGCAATAGGCTGTTTATTTGTTTAATTTTAACTGACAAATCCAATAAAAATTTATAAAGTTTCATTAATAAGAGTAGGCCATAAAGGGTACCTAGTTATAGTCAGATGTTCAAAAAGTTTCTGATTACTAAGCACACAGCTGTCTATCCTACTATGCCTGCAGCAGATCTTGTTATCGCCTGTGCAGTATTTTGGCAGTATGTACAATATCAAAGGCATCATCTTAGTTAAATTACGCATAACTGACATTGTGTTAACTACCAATTTTGTTCTCAGCAAGAATAAAACTGGTATTTTAGTAGTAACTTTCTGTGAACCCCTCAGAATGAGCTACAGGCAGAGTTACATTAACTGATTATATATTTTGTTTCTAGTTAATATGAAGTGTGTAGTACACCCAGACACTATGCTCCATCTTTGAATTGTGCTTCTCTCTGGTTTTGCTCTATGCATTGCATTTATGTCATGCATTTTTCTTTCAAATTGCATGAAATGAGTAGTGAAATTTTAATAGGATGGAGTGAAAACTGGTGTAATCTTAGCAAGAATTTTAAAAAGGTATGTGTTTTTAAAAGGTGCAGTTTTGGGTGGGTACAAGATGTGCAACACCTTGCTAATGTGTAAGAGGACTCTTAACTGTCTCCTGTCTGCAAAATTGTCTCTTTTGATTAGCTGGTTCTAAACATAGCCATCTTTTCGATGCTATTGCTTATACCAGGGACTTGAATGATCTCTGGCTATTTGCCAGGTCTGCCTTTCACCTGATGTGCTTTCTATCAAACACAGTTGTGTGAAGTCCAGTAATATTTCAGTTATTAATTTAACTGAAGTCCTGTATAGACAACATTGCCATTTAATGGGCTGATGCTGTAGATAGTCTCTTTTCTTAGGACTAAGTTCTGAAGCATGTCTTAAAAAGTTAAACTGACAGGTTCTAAGAATATGTATAGTGTTTTTCTTTCTTGAAGATGAAAGCTCACTTTGTACTTGTATTGTTTTATACAGGGTTTTGTTGTTGTTGTCATTTTGTTTACTTCTATCATTTGCTACAGGCCAGTGTTGAGACAGGATGTTGTGCCTAGGTGATATGGATTGTGATCTGTGTTGTGATCTGGATTAGTAAGACAGTTTTCATATTGACAGTATTAAGAAGGTATTCTCCTCTGTATGCCATACATCATATTTTTCCCATCAAATTTCTATGAAGTTTTGTATCATTTTGTATTGTTTCTGTCAGTTGTCAGTTTTAGGTGTCTCTAAGCCTGTGTTTGGAAGCTGTTGATCAAAGTATTCATGCAAGAACATAACCTGATGCTTTACTGCATCTTATTACAACTAATACCAATCAAGATCACAATAATAAGATAGCCCCTTCATAAACAAATTGTGGAGAAACCTGTGAAAAACTTCATATTGTCTTAAGCCATATATACATAATTGTATATCGTGTCTGTACAATACATTGCCATGGTAAACAGCCTAGTCTTCAAGAGAATTTTTTCTCAAGTTAGGTCATAAGCCAACAGTCTGACTTTTGAAAATGTGCCAAATTCGAAGAATAAATGTCATCTCTGATGTGATAGTTAAGGTCTGTCATGAAGCAGAAACCTGTAAGTAGTGATTCAGTTCCATGTTTTCTTTTCTTTTCATTCTCCAAACAGCCTCTATTTCTAGTGGCAGATTTAATGGTATGATTTACAGCTCTAAAAGACCTTTATCAGGGCCAGAAAAATGACAAACAATAAATATATAGAGCATTATGTTAACAGCCACCACACAATACCTTGTCAGTTACAGCTTGATAGTGATACATTTTAATTTTGTCTTTCATAAAAAATCTTGGCATGTATGCCTCATTTGAACACAGACTTGGAAGTCAAGTGTGTCATCCAACCATGCAGTTTATCACCCTCTATATTTTTTGTCCTTTTCACTTAATGTCATCTCTATGGCAACAGGCATCGCCCTGGAAATAATTTTCAAAGCAGCTTATTTGTTTGAGGGGGCCTGACTGAAGTTCAAAGATGTTTGGTTTAGAGGAGCAGGTTTAGTTTATGTTTAATAATAATTCTGAAGAGTTTCATGTAAGCACTACAGATACAGAGAGAGAGAGAGATTAGGAAGATATCCTTGCTAATATGGTTAATGTTTTTGCATGCTGCAGCAACTAAGAGGAAGAAGAACAATTTGACCTTTGAACTTCCATTTACCCCAAAATAGATATCCCTCTGAATAGCCTAACATATGGGACCTTTATGGACAGAACCTGGAGCTCTTGCAGTTGTCCTTGCAGACTGTTACAAGAGCTACTACTTACCTCAGAAAGGAATGGACTTCAGTCCTTCTGGAATTCTGTACATGGTCCCTGATCAGAAGTTTAGTAAGAGCTAAATACAGAGGAAGGATTTACAGTTTGGTCCATTTTAGTTAGGAATGTGGTCTGGGTTTGACTCAGTTGGTGTTACTTATTTTGATTGGTATGGATCTAAATGTGTATTTCAGTAGAAACCATCAATACAACTAATAGCAAAATTGAACCTTTCATGGACAGCATCTGTTTGAATCTGCCAGTGGCCATATTTAGATGTTATGAGTTAAAATTCTAGCTAGATGATCCTAACAGTGTTTATTTTTTACGTAGATAACATAGTACATGTTGCAATTGTGTTGGTCTTTTAAATACCATGAATATTTAACTGGATGAATCCTGCAAATAGCATCTGCAAATGTTCAGTACCTACAAAGATTTAGAGGCCAAAGTCTTTTCAGAAAAAAAGAAAGCGCAGGATATTTTGAAAGTAATGGTGATTTTTAGAAATTAGTAGGTAAAAGATAGCATGTAACCAAAAGACAAATAAATAAGTCACAATAATTCATATAATACTTGCTGAACTTCACAACTTCCTTCTAACATAACAATGTTTTTACCAGACAAGGGTTGTATCGAGTTATGCCAAGTTTGGTAGATTGGGTGATAGTGATCTACTTGTGGCAAGTACAATGCCTGTTTGGGGAAGGGCTGTGAGATTCGGCTGCTGCTGGGAAGTTGTGGATCCTCTGGGCCTGTGGCCATACAGCTGGTACACCCCAGTGCTGTGGCACACCACGGGCTTGTCCCCTGCTCATGACAGTTGTACTAGGAGCTGTATTGGAGAAGAGATCCTTGCACTGCGGGTGCATAGTTCTAGCTCATAGGAGACACCAATGAGCTGCATGCGTATCTACATTTTGTAGAAAACAGAACTTCATGAACTGTTCCAAGTCACAGATTGAGTTGCTGATAACGGTGAAGAGGACTTCATGCTTTTAGATACCCTTCTTCCTTAAAAGCTTCCTACTTTAAGTAGGAGTCTAAGACAATTTTAAGGACAGATAAATACCTTCATACCTATGAATTCTGCTCTATTTCCCATCCTCTTTAGTGTACTGCTGTGAAGCAAAGTCAATTAGGAATGTAAAGCTTGGGGTTTTGTTTGTTTGTTTGTTTGGGGTTTTTTTTACAGAAGAGGTAATTTTGCTAGGGTAAGATTCTTGGTTTAGACTATATATCCCAGCTCTGAATATAGAAATATTTGTGATTGTTAGTTGAATTCTATAAAATAGCCGATGAATAATTATAGGGCTACAAAAATTATCAGAGGGATGGGACACCTCTTCCATGAGGAAAGGCTGAAAGAGCTGGGGTTGTTCAGCCTGGAGAAGAGAAGGCTGCGGGGAGACCTTACTGCAGCCTTTCAGTACTTAAAGGGGACCTACAAGAAAGATGAGGATAGTATTTTTAGCTAGGTCTGCTGCAACGGGACAAGGGGTAATGGTTTTAAACTAAAGGAGGGTAGATTTAGACTAAACACAAGGAAAAAATTTTTCACGATGAGGGTGGTGAAACACTGGAACGGGTTGCCCAGAGAGGTGATAGATGCCTCATCCTTGGAAACATTCAAGGCCAGGCTGGATGGGGGTCTGAGCACCCTGATCTAGTTGAAGATGTCCCTGCCCATTGCAGGGGGGAAGGACTAGATGGCCTTTAAAGTTCCCTTCCGTCCCAAAGCATTCTATGATTCTATGATACTGCTTTTTGTTACTGGTTTATTAAACACTTTCTTCACTTTAAGGTAAATTACACTGTGTCCTCTCAGACTTCTCTGAATTGCTTGATGAGTTTGGTTACATATGATTTTTACTATTTCAAGGGCCAGGCTAATTTATTTGTAAAACCTCTTTAAACAAGGAAATTCCGTCTTAAGCATAGGGTGGTTTTCTGTTTGCTTTAAGTAAAATGTTGATGAACATATGACAGGTTTCCTTTATGTTTAGCAGTTATGGAAAAGCCTTGATTTCTTTAAAATCCTTTTTCTTTCACTGTGATCCTTTGCAGCTCACAGAGCAGTGCAATGTGAGCAATGTTTGCCATCTGCAATTTAGCATTGAAGTCTTGTAAAGGATCAGATGTGCATAATCATGGTTATGAGCACCTGAAGTAACCATTAAATCAGCCCCCAAACTTCTAAATGTTATATTAAAAAAAAATAAATTAAAAAAACTCTTAAGAAATTGAAAAACAATTTCATTATCAATGGCTATTCACAAACTTCAACAAATAATTAAATAAAAATTTAAAGAAGACCTAACAGAGCCCCATGTATACATTTGTTTCATTGATGTTCTGCACTGGAAAAGATGCAGAAGAAAAGTTGGTCTTCAAAACTCATTCTTAGTGATGCAGCTCAAAGATTTAGAGGAAGGGAGCCTGTAATTCTCCTTCCAGTACCAAGCAGGTAAGTGGTCACAAATGCACGCACACATTTCCATTTCTTAGCACCTGGTAAAAGGGAACTTTCCTTCAAACCATACAGTGCATGAATTCAGGGAAACAGCAGATGAAAGAAATTATAGCAACTTTCCACATCATCTGGGTTGATGGCTGTTACCACTAGCAGCTTGCTGTGGAGAACTGTTGCAAGAAGGGGATTATATGGAAAATGGACTAGTGAAAGACATGGGATAAAAAGCAACCCCAAGGGAAGACCTCCTTTTTGGTATTTTGCCATTACATTAACTAATGGAGTTTAGTGGTTTCCTTCCTTCACCGTAAACAGACACACACGCATAAACACACATGTATATTCAGACTTCTAAAGGAGGGGGAGGAGAAGTAACAGTTTTCTTTGCAATAATTCATAGCATATGGTAAAAAAATATTGTTTGTTATAGCTCATGGGCTTATGATGTTTAAATTAAAATAGATTTTCCTAAATAAAAATAGTCTTTATGACATATGGCTGTTAAAATGGTACCATTCTGTTTCTTGGCATTGTTAAAAAGTAATGTTTTTTAAATGTTTTATGCCACCTTGGATTTTTGGCTGGCATTCAACAGAACTGAAACATGCCATTCAGAAATTAAAAAAAAAAAAAAAAAAAAAAAGCGGCATAGATAATAGGGTATTTCCGTAGCCCAATTACAGCTTCTCAGAATTTCCATTTTGAGGAGTTTTCTACTTCCTTTATAATTTCTTAGAAGCTTTTCTTTTCTTTTTTTTTTTTTTTTTAATTTTTCTTTGCATAAGAATTTTAACTCAATACTTCAAAAAAAGAAATATCAGTGAAAAACAGCTAGTTGTGAAATGATGGTAGGGAATGTTCTTGATGATGTCAACTCTTGTTAAAATTGAACAGATTGTTTCCACAGCAAACATCTAACAAAGCAGAAATCCAGGTGCTTTCCTACTTTCCACTGACTTCTTCTTTTTTACTTCTAAGTTTGGTTTTATTTTCCCTTGAAAAATTAATTATTCCTTCATTAATTTGGGGAAAACAAACAAATTGGATAGGTACCCTAACCTTGGTACACACTTGAGAAGAATATAGTAAATAAAAATAATTCTGTAAGACTTTGGGTCCCTGTACACAACAGTATGTGCTATAAAAGTATAATAAATCATGAATATAACCTCCTTCAGTGTTCTCAGGGCCAAAGGTTCAGATGGGCTGAATATCTGAAGTTCCCACTGATTTTAACAAGTGTTGAATGCAAAGCATTTCTGTTAAACAGATGCAGCTTTTAAATTTTTGTATGAATCAAATTTTTTCTATTCAATTTATTGTCTCTTTATAAGCAGAGTATTAAACATAATAATTGATTTTATAGCTTTATTTGAATGATGAGAAGATACTTCATCTTACATTTTATATATAATGTGCACATAGACAAAATTTTAATGTTTTGCAGTCTTAGCTTTGCTAACAGTAAAATTGAAACTGTACAGCAAAAAAGAGCTGGTATGCTTTTAATAAAAATTTTTGAAGCTTGCATTTATGATGCTGGGACACAGCTAAGGACTCTAGCTAGACACTGTAACGCTTGTGAAATGTTCTGTTATTAGAATAAAGGAGAAAAAGAATGGATGTTAGGATTCCCAAGTAGTCATTAATCCTCTTTCATTTGAATAATCGAAGAACAACACCTCCTTTCCTGATGAAAATTTATCGGTGCAGGAGTACTAAACCAGTAGTTTACAATGCATTCACCTCTCAAATTAGAAACCATACATGGGCTCATCTTTTTTTAGTATAGTATTCTAAATCAACTGAAAAGTGTTCAGGTGACCTAAAGCTTTGCATTACAGGGCAGCTTTTTGGATCATGGTTTCTTCCCAGAAGCCTTCTGTGTGAGAGCTAGGTGCCACGGAACAAACCTCAGAGACACAGAAGTTGTTACTTCCTGTCTTTATTCAGGCAGATGGAAGGTCACGTAAAGGGACAGACTGAGATGTTGGCCAGTGTAGCCTTGGGAAAACTCTCTGTCTTGATCTGACAGGTAAGGTATTAGAGTTTCTCAGGCACAGATTTGGCAGGCATATTGCCCTATATAAAATCTAATGTTCATTCAAATGGATTTATAGTAAATTTTTACTCTGCACCTGCCTTTCTGTTTCTTCAATGTGGGAAACCATTTTAAGAACTTATAGCAGGTTGGTCTTCAAAGCTAATTATTGGCATGCTGCCCTGAGCATTGTAATTAGAGTTTGCTATAGACAGGTGATTTTGAAGACTAATCCCAAAAACTGCCTCTGGCAAATTTTCATTGAGTCTTTGATATCTTCTTGAAGTGTGAATGCGAACAGATCTGTTCTTCAATTTTGCAACTGCAGAACTACAATGATGATGACTACAGTTTGCCTAAGCAGGAAGCAATGCAGCAAAACTGTACCGGTAAAAGGGAAGCTGGGAAATGGCCATTCTAAAAAGGCAGACTGAAGTGTTTGGTCAATGGTGAAAACTGCGAAGGTGAAATTTTCAGCATGTATTTTTACCTTTCTTTTTTTGTGAGAATAAACAGTCTTTGAGACAGGCTGCTTTGTGCACTGTGTGAAAACATAGAAGACATGCCGAAGTTTAACAATGCTAGATGATAACCTGCCAGAAAGGAGAGAAAATGGGAGGAAATAAACTGGATGAGTTTCAGAATTATTTGCCCTTTTTCCAGGGGACAGATTCACAACGCGAACTGTTGATGAGGAATTTAGAAAAATTAAAAAGTTTGGAATCTTGCTGGTAAGCTGAGAAACCTGCAAAACAAATTTCCACTTTTACTGCTTTCTTTAATAATCTCTCCCTTTTTTAAGCCACTTAAGGCATATATTTTCTACAAATGCTATTTGAAGGGATTTCAAATTTTGAAATTTGTTTACTTTTGATATTCCATAATTTTTAAAAGCTGCTTAGGTTCACTGGAGAAGATATGTACAAAGGGAGATGAGTGTTACATAGAAAAAAGGAGAGGGAGGTACATGGTGGATTTTTAAGTGACTACAAACATACCCTAACCTAAAACAGTTTACATGGTAGGTTAAAAAAAGTTCCTAGTTACACAGGGAAATAAGATTTTATTATAAGATTTTCACTTAAACGCAAACTGTATTCTTAAGATTAACATAATTTTGTAGAGCAAATTGTACACAGCATACATTGTATTTTAGAACTCTTAATTGTAGAGCTTTTTTTTTTTTATTTCAACCTCTTGATTGCTGTAGGAGCTATTTTCATACACAATCACAGTCAGCTGGAAGTAAGCACAGCTCTTTAAATAGTATGTGTCTCGGATTAAGATATTCAAGTAGTTAGCTGTGGTTTTAATCATAATGGGCTTGAATTGTCATTTGTTATGTTTTTATGTTAATAAATTTGTTCCCTTAAAAAGACAGCCTGTATTTCCATGAAATAGTGCTAAATAGTTACCATTTTTCCTTCATTCAAAAATGATAGCTTCCTTGAAGAGATGGCATGCATCAGGGATACCAATAGGAAAGAAAATATTGTTTTGGCTCTAGTTTTGTTTACATAAATGTACTGTAAAAATCAAGAACTTTGGTCTGTTTTGACAGAAAAAAATTACTTTTTTTAAAATGCTTTCCAAGTAAATCATCCTTTCTTAATTAGGTCTAGTTTAAAGTTAGTTACTAGTATTGAGTTTGTACACAAACTTCTGCTTCTTTTTAATTCTCATAGTATTATACCATCATAGCCTATTGATGAAAATTACTTTATTGGTAAAAACATCCCATGCATCTCATGTTGCTTGAATTTATATTAATACAGGTATTAAGCTCTGTTAAAGGAGCAAAACAGAAATAACAATAACAAATTGTTCTATTAATACCTTAAACCTCCAAAAGTATTAGGATTAAAAATTCAGTCAGGTGAAAAGGCTAATTAAATATTCCTATATAAAAGACCAGACTCTGTTTTAGCAGATGCGTAGGTTTTGATTGTTGTTTGTTTGTTTGTTTGTTTGTTTGTTTCCAGACATATGTGTAATATGTTTGCAAGTCCAAAATGGTAACATTGTAAAATAATTTTTCAAGTATTTTGTTTGTCAAAGTCAGTTTGAGCCTTAATCCATAACCAGCCTGGACTAGTTTATAACATCTATATTAGTGATTCCACTTGTATATTACAGCTAAGAACATGGTTGTGGTCATATAACTAAGGACACCGCTATAGTATAGGTGGAAACTGGGTTTTTAATAAAGAACTAGACTTGCAGGTCTGCTTTCACAAAAAAAAAAAAATTTGGCATGTTGAGAGAGATTATAACTTGATTAATAGTTAGCTTGCAAGATTTCTGTTTCACAGAGTGCTTTTTACTTGCTTCTAGCATATGACGAGTGCATACTCTTTCTCTATGTGTGTACATATAAAAGTATTCTTGGCATAAAAAAGAACATACAGAAATTTTCATAGAACAAGCTATAGAGATTTTGTCATGTGTATGAACAGCAACTCTTCTTTACAAAGCTTAAATAAAAACATGCATTTTCATAGATGTAAATCATAGGAACAGATTTACACTAATGTCCTGATTCTTCTCTAAGTCAAAGCAGCTTTGCACAGCTTTCCTTCCTGCTATTGCTGAAACTGAATTATTAAAACAATTTACTCCCACTATACCCAGTGAGGAGCATTCCTGTGCTTAATGCACATGGTGATGGCACAGACAGTACAACTAGGGAGGAAAGGGTGTGATGAGATCCTCCCTTCATCTCAGTCATGGTAGCCTGCTGTAATGATACCGTGACTGATGGCTTCTCTACTATACACTGGGGACTAGCCCAAATTTGTGGGCAAAGTAGTGAACAAAGGGCATCTTTGTGCATTTTTTTTTTTTTTTTCCCTTTCTTGCTGAGCCATGTTTAACTTTCTCTCATAATAAAATCAAAGCTAAAATCCACATCATCTTTGGGGGGGGGGAGGGGGGTTGGAGGCAAAGCATTCTCTTGACTTAATTGTTTGTGCTCCCCCTGGATTTTGCTCAGCAGTAATACTTATGAAATATTGTGCAAGAATTTAATTTGTCTTTAGATTGTCTTCTGAAAATCCTGAACAATTGTAATTCAGCAAACTGCTTGATAAAAGACAATGAATAAGTTGTTCCCATGACCATTTTTTCTTTTGTTTATTTCTGTCTGTAAAACAAAATCTACAAAATTGCATCAGAATATTATTTCATAGTGTAATGTACTGGTTGTAACCTTCCTGTTTGTTTCATGGTTTTCATTGTTTAATTCACTGCAGTGAAACATCATTAACCTAAAGACTTTGGGATCCTGTGAGTGTTTGGACTTGTGGAGGTTTCTGTCATTGCAGTATGACTATTAATAGTGGAAGTTTGGAATATTTTTCAGATAAACAAGCAGATTCTCTCACTGCCTTTTAAGTGTTTTGATATAAAACAAAGTAAACCAAAGTGTGAAGCAGCAGATGCAGTAACAGATTTGTATTCAGCAAAGTTTTACAGTGAAGGGAGTTCCGGAATAGCATAGTTACATTATATTTCTAATGCCGATGTCATAACAAATTCCTCTAGCAACAGTGAAACAGGAAAAATTGCTCTTTGTCAATGTATCCATAGGATTTGTTTTAGCAGCCTCTGCATAGTAGGAAGGAAATAATGTAGAATACCTCTGTAATACAGAGTTCTGAGTAAGCAATGTACTGCAGTGTACTACAGCAGTATCTTTTTCTTGGGGATAAAAGCACATGCATTGTGGTTTATACTGCTTCTTGTATCCAGGCCAGCTCAAGTATCTCTCTTCAGTACTGTCTTGTAGTCGATAGACATAATCATTCCAATGAAATGTAGAGCGCCTCTAAATATTTGCATAGTTCATAAGCATAGGGATCTAGATCCTACTTTGGAAATACTTTTTGATGGTTTGAAGGACTTTTAACAGTCACTAGGATTTACTTCAAAATAAATAAGCTGTTTTGCAAAGTTGATAAATCAGAATTCAGATTAGAAGATGAAATACATCTTATTGTTCTCCACGGAAAAGGAAGGGCAAAAAAATTTCAAAGCATAATTCTATTCTACTTTTTTCACTGTTGCCAAGTTGTACTACCGGCATAACCAACAAGGGTCTTTAATCATGGTATCACTGTCTATGGTAAAGTCCCTGGAGACTGCTGAAAACAAGCTGGCTGGCTGCTTTCTGCTCTTTATACAGAGCATATCTGCATATGATTATTTTGCAGTGACTGTCATCTAATTTGAGGTTCAGAAAGAAAAATTCTTTTTAGCACTGAAATATTAATAGTGGAGCAATGACTGTAACTCAACTTGCAAGCATTTCCTGCTTTTTCTTGGATTTTTCTGAATGTATCATACATAGAGGAGAAAATCACAGTATCTTTAAGTGTCTTTCTAACCTTATACTTTCCTATATTCACTCCTGCTAGGTGTTCCCTAACCTACCTTAGAACTGTAAACTTAGCAAGTGGAGAATTGTGAAAAAATATTAGTAATTACACTGTCTTGCATTTCTCTTCTGTGTGTGACTTCTGTTCTCTTCCTCCCACTTCTTTTTTTCTCCACCTTCATTTTTTTGTGTAATATGAACTTTCAAATGAGGGTAATAGGTTATGATTCAGTTTGTTTCACTAGAATATGGGTATGTTCTAAAATTCTGTGGACTCAAAGGCTCGTGGGAGTTGCAACAGGTACTTGCCAATCTCGATGCATACTTATGGTGGACTTTTAGTTACTAGTATGAAAAACAGATTTCATTTGCATAGATTTTTTTCAATCACTGTTTTGTTCCATGGAGCTGTAATTTTACACCATAACATTTGGCTCTGTACTGTATTTCCTTTATGCTGGATAATCTAGGTGATCTACGTGAAAAGCCTTTTCCTGACCTAGGCACAGCAAAATTCAGAGCCAAATTAGAGATTTTGAAGCAAGTTCTACTAAGGTGAATTTATATGGCTCTGTTCACTTTTGAAATTTGCTGAAAGACATCACCTTAGAATCTTACCCTCAGAAACCTGCGTTACTTATGGAATTATGCAGCACAGAAAGGCAATGGGCAGGTATATATTCATGGCACATATCAATTTGTTGAGTCATCAGTGCTGCTCTTTTTCAGGGGAGGCAAAGGTCACATTTCTTTAAATGTGCATTTCTTAAAACACGTCGGTTCTTTTGGGGAGTTCTGGTGGGCCTTGAACACAGATGAGTTCTTGCTCTTTTAAGTATGTTTGTAGAGAAAAGGGTGAAGAAGACATAAGACACCGTAGCTTAGTAATTTGTTTGAACATCTGCTATATAAATGATAATGAAGCCAAATAATTTTTCAGGTTAATTCGATATAACATTGAAAAGAGTGTCAGAGAGTGGAACACACTATCAGTGTATTTTTGTTCATGATGCTAGATCCTTTACAGCTAGACATAATTAACCTTTTATGTCCCTGCTTCCTTCCCATAGGAGGATGAAGAATATAAAAAGAAAAGTGTTTAGGTTTTATAAATATGAGAGTGGAGGGAGATAGGACTGATTTTTTTTTTTTTTTTTTTTAATTAAGATGAATATTTTTTGGCATCACAGATATATGAAAAGGAAACCTAGTGTGAAATGAAATTGTCTGAAAACCCTCATATATATGTTATATAATATATATATATAAAAGTTCTTATTCTCTGCACTTTTACTCCATTTGTAGTACTGTAGCACTTTGGAAGGCATGTTTTGTTCTATTAAGAAAGTTAGATGCTGCTGAAAAGAGCCTATGGGTGTTTAATATGCCTTCACTATGAATTAAAATTACACCTTGAGATAAAGTATTCATTGCTTTTTTATTATGATTTCGATTTACATAAATTGTTGTCTATTCAGAAAACATTGTCATGTTCAGACTACTGTCTGTGCCGCCTTCTGAGTATATTGTTAACATGCTGAGTGGAGCTAGAAACGTGTTCCATGAACTGAAGTTTGCTTGGAAATACCTGTAATTAACACATTCAAGTTTCAGTACTCTCTATATTATTGAAATAAAAAAAAAATAGAGATTTATTTTGGTTTTAGATGATTCATCAGTCCCTCCCCTTTCAACCCCAGATGTCTAAATTTCAGGTTTTTTTAAAAGCTCCAGAATGCAGACTGGCATAAACAGACAGAGTAGGCCAAGAGTTAACGTATAATGCTGCCAATACTTCCAGTGGGACAGCAGTTGTACCTCTCTTTCTGATAAGTGTGCCGTTAACAGTTGTTCCTGCCCTGGTTTGCAAGAAAAAAAGAAAAAGTGGGGGAGAAAATTTCAACCACCTCAAATACTATAGTTCTTCTGAAGAACATATCTGAAAAGCCCATTTATCTTTTTGAGGAGCTCAAGTGGAGGAAACAAAGGGATTTCTTCTTCCATTCCTTAGTTGAAAAAGGTAATTGTAACACTAAGGATCCAATCCTACTGATATTAACAAAACTCCTAATTTCTCCATGAAAATAATCAGTATTTACTGTGAAGTCTCTCACCTTCCCGTACAGAAACCATTAAGGATATACAAAAAAGTCTTCATAGGCAGAGACAATCCACCTTACTGTGTTTGATAGGAAATTTCCAAATAATGGTATTTTGTCAGTGAATCTAGTAGTTTGTTGTAACCTGATTACTCATGTTTCTCATTTTTTGGACCCATTTAAGTATTTTAATAATTAAACAAATATAATACCTTTTTATCTTTCTTTATAATTCCAACTACAATGTAATGATGAGATTTGTTGTATGCTATTGTTGCTTCTGTGATTAGGAGATTAGGGTGCTGAGGATTAGATATATGCAGAGTATCCCCAGCAGACATTTGCGACCACTGCATTTGCTCATGTGCTCAAAATTCAGGCAATAAAAACAATTCTCTTTCACTGTTGGATTTAAAATCTGTTGTGTTGCTTTGGACTGAAATGCAACAAAAATATATATTTGATCTGCATATTAATTTCTGACTAATTAATGTTTTTGAATGGCAGATTGACAGCTGGAAATGTTATTTATTTTTCTTCATAGAAGTATGCAGTGGAAATTTGAAGAGTATTTTTT
This sequence comes from Platalea leucorodia, assembly GCF_965183815.1. Lineage (NCBI taxonomy): Eukaryota > Metazoa > Chordata > Aves > Pelecaniformes > Threskiornithidae > Platalea > Platalea leucorodia. The sequence goes on from NC_138830.1 coordinate 40,422,365, forward strand.
CATTAATTTATGAATTATGTTTGATAGGATTTTTTTCTTTGCATGTCAGTTTGTAAACTCTTTTTCAGATGATAAAGCATTGTTTACCACCTCCTGTCTTTTGTTTCTGTGTTGAAATAATACCTTGAGGAGCTTACAGAAGAAACTTTTACACCTGGCAGAATGAGATATTGACAATAATCCATGTATATGTGGCACAACTGGACAAAGAGATGCTGCCACTTAGTGCAAAGCAATGATTAAATAACACATTGCTAGGCAACACTATCATTATCACCTGATAAAGATGTTTGGAGATTCATAAAAAACAAGCAAACAGATCTCTCACTAGCCTTTTGACTAAGAGAAGGGAAAGAATAACTGATGAGATCAGAAGCAGAAAAGCTGAAGTCTCTTTCTTCCGGAGCAGAAGAGTATACAGAAGGGACAAGGGCTCCTTAGTGATTCTGAGGGAAACTCAAGGAAAGCTGAAGACTGCTGATAAAAAAACTGACTCAGGGGATGGATTTTGGCTTCAAACATTTATTCAGATTCTGTGTTGTGCTAGCTAGAAACAGTGGTGATCTTGAAACTTTTAAACCTTATTTTATATTGCTTCCAAGTGTCAAAAAAAAAAAAAAAAAAAGAGCTTGCTTCAGAGAGGGTTGTGAAGGATCCTCTTTATTTTTGGAGGCTGAGATAGTCTATTTCTGTGAAATGGCAAAAACAAGAGAGACTTTATGGTCAGGATGTAAAACAATGAGGCCAAGGGAAAAGGGATTTGATTGTGATCTTTGCTGATTAGGATGAGAGCGCGCTAAATTTTGGGACTCAGTCACAACAGGGATATTAGTATTTGGGCTGTAGAAGAAATGCAGGAGGTAGTAATGGTTTCTTAATATCAGTGACACCTGTTTTGGAGAGTCCTTTTATGATTTTTCTCACCTAGAAGAGTGTAGTGATATTTTTTCATGTGACTTGGTCTCCATAAGCACTAGATTCTTTGTCGAAGGCAGTATATAGTCTCCTGGAATTATTGTAACTCAGAGTGTCCTTAAATTAGTGTAACTCACTCTGGAATCAAACCACCAACTCTTGCGGTAGACAAAGTTGCTGACGAGAGGCAGGCATTACAGTATGTAATATGTTATATACAATTGAAGGTGGTGTTGAGGCTCAGAGCCTTGATTCACTGTTTTTCAGTATCTGAGCAAAGCCAATCTCAGCTGGCCACTTACATTTCGATGGCTTTAGAAAATGCCACCTCAAACTGTCTACTCCAGTGTTCTGCTTGAGATTACTCAAATCTTAAGGTGTGAAGGAAATGAAAAGTGTGAAGGCAGGAAGCAAATGTATACAGGTGTAAACCACCGGTTTTGGTTTGCACCAATGTAGTTTGTATGCTGGGAAACATACATTTATTTCTACTGGCTGTACCACAGGCCAGAGGTAGGCTGTGTAGCTGTGTTGGTAAATTCAAAAGCGTCCAGCACAGCTTACTAGAACTCACCTGACAATGCTGTTTGAGGAATCAAGACTTCCATAACATCTGCTTTTGCAGCTAGTGGCATATTTGTTGTATTGCACAATACGGCTGCGCAGAGAAGGTTCTTGCTGGCTCAAAACAGTAATTTAAGGTTGTGTATTGTCATGCTATGGTTCTGTACTGGTACATCCTCAAAGAACTACACTGTGTGAACTTGCTGGCTTTTGTGGCCAGTAGCTTTGGCATCTGTGTTATCACACATAGTTTAATATAAAGAATGTACTGGAGATTTAACTGCTGATAGAAAGAGAGAAGCAACGATCCTTCTTAGATGCTTGTAGGAGGAAGCATAAGAGATTTTTATGACCCCTCTGATCACCAGGCTCTTAATAAAAGAGTGTAATTATTTCTTTAAAAATATTGTTTAATTCTGTTTCCATTGAACCTTTTTATCACATAATCTCTGCTATTCCTCTATTATTTCATTTACCTTCCTTTAGATTCCAGTACAATTCTGGAATATCTAACAGCCGGTTAATGTTGTTCACATTGTAATACAATAGGATTTGAGCCATTAGCTTATTGTTTGGCAGCACAATATATTGTTATTCATAGCAGCTTATAGATGCATACGGTAAATTTCAGCTTTACTTGTTGGCTGCAAGTTGATTCTTAAAGATAAGGACATTTGGTACTGAGTGCCTCAAGGCAATACCTTTTTAAGTTGGCTGACCCCTGAGAAGATGAGCAAGTGTGGTCATTGTGAATTCCTTTTATCACTGTCAGTTTAATGAATGTAGATGAAACCTTCATCATTGATGCTGACACTGAATCTCAAGAGAGATGAATCTTAAGTCCATTTCAGATGACTACTCACAACTGTGCTTTGTCAAGACTCACTGCATCTGAAAATCATTGTACTGGTCTACAAGTCTCGCTGCTTGAAGAGAAAATATTCTCTAATTTGTGATATTACAGAGACCATAGTGATAGATTTTAAAAGGGTGCACATTATCAGAATGTATCATTTTCATTAATACTTTGTTAGATACTATATCATCAGTATACCAGATAAAGTCACTATTTATTCACTCTTTCAACAGAGTGAAAATATCAAAATGGAAGAATGAAAGAATTTCTAAAGGAGCATGTGGGAGAGCAGGTGTGGGAGTAACAAACTCTAGTTACAGCGGTCATAAAAAAAAAATATAGAAAGCAATAGTAACAATGTGGTTAATTAAAGTAGGGTGTAAATCAGCAAGGAGAGTTGATGCTTATATTTACCTGGTTTTGTAGCCTGGTCTGTTTGTTCAATAAATAAAATGTCAAGTACAATTTTTTTTTTTTTTTAAATTTACTGTGTGATTTGATGGAATTTAGTCAGACCAAATTGTGCAAGAAAGAAATTAGACTCAGCAAGTCAGTGCATTTAAACAATACAGTTTATTAATATGTTTCAAAGCAAAGTCAATATACTGTAGTGCAATTGTTCTCTGAAAAAGAGGAAAAAGAGATTATAAATGTATTGTAACTGCGAAGAAGTGCAAGCAAGAGAGATAGGCAGCTTGGTGGTTGGTAGATCCCATCCTGCCAATTCTTGCAGCTTTGTTTTGTTCCTTCAATCCTAATAATAAGGTCTGTCACTGTTCTGTTCTTCAGACAGAGAGGGAAGAATCGCACTTGGAAGAATTTCCTAATTCTTCAGTATCCATGTCTTAATTCTGCTGGATGTCTTAAGACACACCTGGCTGGAGGTTTCTATGCAGAAGTGAAAGTGTACTTAAAACCGCCTAAATATGCCTTCACATGTGTATATAAAATGTATGATTATAGGGAAAATTATTTGCCTTAGTCTGCTGTGTTGATTATTATGTTGCTGTTCATTGATGTTGTGTTTACGCCTGGAGCCTAGACGGTAGCATAGAATCATAGAATGGTTTGGGTTGGAAGGGACCTTAAAGATCATCTGGTTCCAACCCCTCCGCTGCCATGGGCAGGGACACCTTCCACTGGACCAGGTTGCTCAAAGCCCCATCCAGCCTGGCCTTGAACACTTCCAGGGAGGGGGCATCCACAGCTTCTCTGGGCAGCCTGTTCCACGGCCTCACCACCCTCACAGTGCAGAATTTCTTCTTTACATCTAATCTAAATCTACCCTCTTTCAGCTGAAAGCCATTAAACTGCAGGCCACATCTGCAAGTCCTATTTCCTGCATTTACTGCTAAAGCTTAGAAAAAGACACTTTGAGAACATCTTGTTTTACATGCACAAAGTTAGCAAAGGAGTTCAAACAGCAAAAGGAAGTTTCCTTATACATCAGAAATTACAGTAATATCAGTTACTGTGGCTCTGTCCAGGGGTGTTTGGGGTATTTTTTAGCTTTGTTTTGTTTGTAAATGTCATTTTGAAGCTATGTTAATTCATTAGAAAAGGTCCTGTGGCAAAAGCGATGCATATGTTGCTATATACATTGAGACCTAGGTAAATCCATTTTACTAAATCTGACCTTTATTTGCATAAATGCAATCTGACTGAAGCCAATTTTACAGTTTTACTGTGTCCCATGTTAGCTGATGTTCCTCCTGAATTCCAGTTTAATAAGGCAAGTGATCATGGGATCTTACAAGCTTTCATTTGAGGAGAAACAAAGAGTAGTCTGGTTGATCCATATGATTAGGAAGAGAGAGTTGTGACCTGAATGTACCCTGAATACTCAAATATAGAAAGCAAACTAATGAAACCATTGGAACAGATTTCATAATTTTGGAGGTCTCAATAATTATTATCTTTTGAGTTGACTGTAGTATGTCTTTTGCGTAGCAGTTAAAATTCCTTAATAAACCAACGATGTAGCTCTCTGATTCAATAAGAGCAGCAGCAGGCTGTGAACAAATAGAAAATTTAACCCATTTTTATTTTACATTGAAACGTATCACAAAGAAAACTTTTATACAGAAGGGTTTGGGGGCTCTTCTGTCTTACATACCAACTGTATATAAAAGTTCAGATTTTCTGGAGGTTTGTTTTGAACTGGGCTATTGGAAATTCTTCAGTGGGATTACATTTGCTTGTTTACTAAAGGTTTACTAAATTAGACAACTTTTTGGGGCGTGCCAGTTTACGCCCAAGAGGTTTTTTCATTTGTGTTGGCTGGGTTTGTGCATATCAGTGGCATCTGGTCACAGCTCTATGCGCACAACGGGATGTTCACATTTTGGAGGCGCAGCTAGAGTATGTTTCAAAGCATGGAAAAGCTAGGACAGCACATTGACTAAAGCAAAGTAACAATGTTCTTATTGTTTGTTTCAAGTATACTTCTGAAAGAAATAATCTGTTGACATTAACAGGCTGAGGAATTTATAGTAAATCTCATAAAAAATCAGTAGCATGTTTGGGCCAGTTTAGATTTTTCTGGGCAGGAAGGATGGTCTTGGGATGAATAATACATCTGAGAAAAGTGCAGAGCAAGAGGACTTCAGAAATATTTATTTGGAAATATTTCTCTGGACCAAAAGAAGATGATGAAGGGGGAGGCGGGGGGGGGGGGAGGAGTGTGGAATTGGAGGCTCCAGGAGAAACCCCTGAGTGCAAGCTGTAATTATCCTGACCAGCTTCAACTTTTCTGGATGCTTTCCAGGATGAGTTTTAGCTCATGTTTAAGCTATAACGCTTAAAGACAATTTGAGTTAGTTCTGAGTTACTGTTGCTACAATGAAAACAAATGGTTGTTTGGTAGAATATTTGGAAAGCTGTATTTTCTGTAAGAGTTCATAGAAGAGTATCCTCTGCTTTGACTTGTTAGTTTGCTTTTGTTTTGCACAATGTTAACCACTTTGCTTTTTGAAATGTTGCAGTACATTTAGTTTAAATATGAATACAGTTTCAAGTTGTTTTTTTTCTATTTGAGGATAAGGAATGTTTGAAAAAAAGAAGAGTAAACAACAACATTTTTATTTTTTTATACAGGTTTTTTGAAGGGCTAAACTCCCTGTCATACCCTCCTGCCAAGAGTTACAAAACTAAAACTATTTATTGCCTTTTTCTGTTGCCGAAGTTCTGTGGCTTTTGAAATAGTCATTTCTCTGTATCTTATGGTGACTTTTTAATGATTGTAAAAGTACTAGATTGTTGAGCAGTAGAGTATTACTTCTCAAGCACAATAGAAATGAGCTCTAGTGATTCAAATTAAAGTCTAAAAGAAATAAAAATGAATGGTGCTTGTATGAAATGTGTAGGTAATTTCAAAATGCCTCCTCTTTAGGTTGAGATTCTACCTCAAAATGAGGTGAACTCATTAGGCAAGAAAGGCATTCAAAACAATAGACGGAAAAAGAGAGACTCTTATTAAAATTTTCAAAGCTTCAACATCACTCTTATCGGAGTCCTTTCCTTTTCAACAGTGTTCCTGAGGACATCATCATATCCTTTGTATTTGATATATAATATTACACATTTCCTTAGAACCCACTTGTATGTTGGAAATTCATGGCAAGTTCTACACTCTTCATTGGTGGATCAATGTCACAATGATTAGGAGCAGATAGTCTGCATATATTGAATAAAAATATATATTATTGCCTTCAGAGTTTAGTGACAGCCACTTCTTATAGTTGTACTGTCATTTACCTTGATATTATTGTCATCATCACAAGAAAAGTTCAGTGCGTAATCTTTATTTCTTGCTGTATTAGACAAATCTGTAAAAGGCTTTTATTTTAGGTGGGCTTTTCACCTTCATCCTACCTTACCTTTACTTGTTATTTCCAATATCACTTTCTATCAATTCAAAGCAAGTTTTGATGCAATCCAATTTTTGCTTGAACACAGGCAGTCAGACATAGAGATTGAGGGTTTTTTTTGGTATCTTCTTGTACCCTTAAAAAATACTTAAGGAAGATATTTGATCTGCTTAGCTGCTATATCTAGTGGTGTTCTTTCAGGACAACTGTGCTTCACTTTGTCTTCAGTGTTCATTGTCAATGTATAAAAAAACCCCACTATTCAGAATTCCTAGATTCATCCTATATATATATATATATACACACATGTATATATATATATTTTTTTTTTACCAAAAAAAAATTGATGCATTTCATTGAAATACTTTGAATGGTGATGAGCTTGTTTATTTTGTTGCACAAAAGTAACCTTTGTAGCCTAGATTGCTTCTCGTGTGCCATCCTAAACTACCTTTGAACTGAAACAGTCAAATATTAGACGCATCTTATCCATTAGCAGTTTATTTGCCAGGTTTTTAGTCTTTCTCAAATGCAGTATCACATTTATTTCTTCAAGCTGACTTCTTGTAGGCTGAGAAACTGTTTCCTCTGAGTGTTGGTGTTACATTGCTAATCATGACAGAGAACAAATGACCTTTTTAATCTTACTTCTATGAATGCATCTGCCTTAACTGCTCAAATAACTCCAATGGCTTCGTGTTCTTTACCGGCTTTAAGCATGTGAATACATGGTTTTTCCATGCAATATAGTAGTAAGAGTGTATTGTATGCCCTCCATAACTTTTTCATGTACCTTATTCACATTTCCAGCTACAGAGACAGGATGAAAACATGACATCTGTTCAGGGTTTGTCTGCAAAAGTTTGAATGGTTTGTTTTATCTGAAAATGAGTACGCCCTCTGACACCTCTTCCTGTTGAGATTCAAGTGACTCTTGTTTTCCAAGATAAGCTTGATTAAATATTATTTGACAACTAATGCTTTTGCAAAGTGTTGCTGTTTTGTGGTGATAAGTGGTATTTTGGATATTTTAAGAAGTGAGCTCTATAATTTGTTTTAATCTTCTCTCCAAGGATCTGTAAGAGTAATTCTGCAAAAACAGTTTTTATACTTTTAGGCCATAATGTGTAGCTGAAAGAAACATATATCTTAATTTCAAAAGAATCTAATTAATAAAACATTTTTAAAACAAAAAATATAACTAATCAAAATAATTAGAATGTACAATAGCAAAGTGCGGTTGCTCAATGATACATATGAGCTAGAAAAAGAATAATTACGTTTTTTCTGAAACTAACTGGCAAAAACCAACTGCACTCATGTTTTATTAAAAGCCACTTTCATTGCACTGGCTGTTTTGTCTGAAAAGTAATTTACATCTCCATCTACAAGTACTTACTTATACAATTCTGTAGATAACTTCCAGTTGTCAGTACTTGTATACTATAAACTTTTCCTTGGTATATGCTGAAAAATTTTGCGTCAATTAAATATGCTTTAAGTATCTGTCTTTGTTAACTTACAAGATTGTAGCACAATGTGTTAATGAGATTTGCTAAATTATTTTCTGTCAACTTACTTTATTTTGGCACTCCCTCTATGCCCTTTCACAACTAGATTTCTTCACATTTCTATTACACTGGTTATTTATAGTTCCAGCTACAGCATAGCTTCCAGTTAATGGGTGAAGTACATAAATACAAGTTCTAAATCAGAAATACAAAATGGCAAAGCTGGGCCCAGACCTGATCTATGCTAGATTTCAGCACAGTTCAATGGCAGCAAACTATTTAGCAAGCAGGAACAGAAGAAAAATGGCTAAGTACCACAATGGATTACCCAGAGAAGCTGTGGAGTATCCAACTCTGCAGACTTGTGTCAAAGAAGTTGTTGCTTTCTTATCTCCACTTTGAAACAGTTGACCTGAATAAGCCCTACTGAGAGAGTTTTGGCAGAGATTAATTTTGTCTTCTCTGATGTAGTAATAGTTTGGGAAGTCCCAGCATCCCTGGGATATGACACTATCATGTATAATTTTAGTTTGGGACTAGAACCTAGATCGTTGTAGGATGTTCAGACAATTCCAGTGGTGTTTGTCATTAGGCAAGCTAATAATCTGTCATGACCTTTATCCCTTGCACAGAGCACAAATATTGAGGGTCTTACCTGAAATCCATTAAGAGTTGATCAGTATGCTTCCCTTAGGTGGCATCTATCTTACCTAGTTTCTCTATTTCTCCTGAGAGGCTGGGGAGAGGAAGAGGAGGAAGCTCATTTTTTAGAATTTTCTGTCCAGTAGACATTGCTCCCTTTGTTTTCCAAAAATATTTTCCTTGGGTAACTCACTGAACAGACTCAAGATGAGGCCGTTAAATGCAAACACTTCCAGACATTCATCTCTGAAACTAAGACAAGAATTTTAACTAATTTATTTAGAAACAACTTATGAGGCAGGGTTATTGAGGCACGAATATGAGCATGAAAATGCTTCAAAAAAATCTTATGCTGTTACATCATTGCTGGAGTTGTTTAAAGTCAGTGACTTAGAGCATAACTGATCCTTATTTAGGCAGCAGGGCAGATTGGGTGTACTTGTAGAGACCTTCAAAGTTCCTGTTTTGTGCAAAAATGCATAGAAGAGTTATTTGGACCCAGAGTACATTACGGGAACATAGATACCTGACCATAGTGTGGTCGTACATAATCCCTCATGAACAAGGGAGGGATTAGGCTAATAACGTTATTTAAGCATAGAAAGCAAGAGACTGATCATTCCTGTTATACATTAAAAAGTGTATGATGGTGATTACCATAAAAAGGGAGATGTCTTTCTGTATAGGCTCTAGATGACAAACAGTACCCTCATATGTGTTAAATGTAATACTGTCTACCATTTGTACAAAAATTTATTACTGTTATGGATTCCTTACATGATGAGCAGTTCTTTAATCTAAGTGATGTTCCAGTAATTTAAACTGCTTATGTTGGGAAACAGATAACTAAAAAGTGCTAAATTATTTACAAAAATAAATTTATGAAAATAAATTTTGAAATACTCTCTAAGGCACAAGATCAAATAAACACAAGTGCCTTGAGCTCATTTTCTGTTCAGCAGTACCTGTTTGCGTAGATCACTGCTACCCAGAAGGGAATAATTTGCATTGTGTTATTCATATGTGAGATTTCAGGTAAAGATTGGCATGTAAGCATCCCTTAACAGATTGAGGTCTTTGGGATCTTGAGAAGCTTGCCAGATCCATGTTTACTGTTCACAAATGTCACTGAAAACAATTGTGATCTAATTATTAACCTGGCACACTTCTCAGTGAAGTGCTAACAGGGACATTTGTGAATCATACATAATGAACCGTGTAACATGGCCTAAAGAGAGAGGTTTTTTTTTTCATTTGGGTCTACAGAAATACCACTGATTCTAAAAACTGAAATGTAATAAGGGGTTTTCAAGTGCCCTGCCTCCCATTGGAGAATGAGGGAGAAGAAAAGCCATCTTCTTACTCAAGTCGGTTTGAAAATCTTAGCTTAAAACAGAAGGCATAATCCTGAACTCTCTGACTGTAGGACAAACGTTTGTTTTTGTCACATTGAAGTTTTCTGGATTAACAGTTGCTGCTTTTTCTTTTCTTTTCTATCTTTTTTTTTTTTTTCTTTCTCTCTCTCTGAAGCAGCTCTAAGAATCCACATTCTGTGAAATGCCTGGTCATTTCTTGTTACGAATTTCCTGTCCTGAAAGTTTCAAGTTTGTTGTATTTTTACATACTTAGCATTGAGATCTTTAATTTGGATAAGGTTTCTTTGCATTTTGGTGACACAGACGTTTGCTTCCAATACTACTACTATAGCAGGAAAAAATATCACCATTTGTTCCCCATGTTGTTGTTTGTCAGGGCTAAATTTTTTATGTTTACCTACACTGAAACTTTTTTGCCTAGAGTAGCATCCTTGTGGTTTTTAGTCATGCAGGTATTATGTCATGTAGGGAGAATGAATGTTTGGAAAAATCCTTAGATTTATTCTGAGGAAACAAGGCTTGTATGATTTCACTGGTGATAAATATTCTTAGTTCAGTCTGCCTCTGTCTTGCTCCTAAATTTGACAGGATTAAAGATTACAAAGATACTGGTTTAGTGAAAATTGGCAGGTTGGTGAATTAGCAGCCCCACATAGGGAAAGGTGGGCAGACTGTGAGCATCTTACCATTTCTGACCCTGTGAGTACTTTGGTCGGGCATTGTGCCTTTACTGACACAATCATAAGCCCATGTATAGCTTTTGGTTAAATACAGTATGTGCTGCCACTTGCCCAGACAAATAGGTAACAGGTCTGTGGGAGGATGCTGGACTGTGGATGAGTACTACAGAAAGGAAAGTAGTGAAAATTGGACTATGGATTTTGGCTGGAAGTAGCAGGAGTAGGGAAGGGACAGATCAGAAAATGAGTATTCGAATTCAATCCATCTCCCTGTTTAAATAAAGTGAAAAGTAACTTTCTGTGAAAGTATAAGGATAACATACTGCAGACTAGAAGCTCAGTGATATCCATAGTGAGGTCACAGCCAGAATAAGGTTGCTTTAGCCAAATAAGGCTGGATTGAATGTTCCCTTGATTTCTTTAATATGGTTTGATCTTTGGATGGTAAGAAGCTAGCTTTCCATTCATTGTCTCTGTATCATCTCTGGTATACCAGAACCTTTTCTAAAGGAAATAATGGGATCAGAGAGCATACTACTGGTTTGAGTTCATCAGTTGTATAGAAATAGTTGTTTCAGGTCTTCAGATGCAGCTGTATTGTAGATTAGTTGCAGAAAAATAATTTGGGGGAACAGCATATACTTTCGCGTGGCCTTTCTTCAGGTAAAAAGTCATCTGCTCTGTAAGCAGACACATTCTTTTGACTTACGTGACTACACATACTTGTACAATGAATAATTTTCCCTATTAGGGCTTAGGATCTCAAAGGATATAGAATCTAATTTTGCCTAATGAGAAAATATAAGCCTGAAAGAGCAACTGAAATAAAATATCTGTTTTGAGAAGGGTACTGTACGTATGCTTTTGATACTCTATCAAACTGCATTTTTGGTGGTTTCATCTCTGTATTTTACAGATACGGCTTGCTGGTGGGCTGTTCATTTATGCCATGAAACATCTTATAAACTAGCTTTTCATTTTATTGCCTTAAATGAGCTGGATTTCAAACTCTACAGATAATTAGATGATCACTAGAAAAACACGTTTCTTTTCTGAGTTTTTAGTCACTTTTAACCTGTCTAGTGTATAGTCAGAAGTAAACGTTTATCAATGTATAAGAAGCACAGCTGCACTTTGTAGGCATCATACAATAAAATAAAATCTTCAAGTGGCTTTGAACCAGTGTCCCTGTTTGTTTTACTCCAGTCCATTACAGGACCAGTATTTCTTCCCAAGAAATAAGATAATTTTAGAACCTGTTTTCGCAATGGGAAATCAAAAGTTGTTTAGCACAGGTGTTTCTATGGTTTTGATGGAAGGGAGGACTATATAGCCTTGAAAACTGTACTTCCACCTGCTTATAATGTAGCTTTGGGATACAATATAAAAGAGTAAAGTTGCCTGGATTAAGCTGTTCTAAAATGCTGTGGGTTTTTTTTTGTTTGTTGTTTTTGTTGGGTTTTTTGTTGTTGTTGTTTTTGTTGGGGTTGTTGTTGTTTTTGTTGGTTTTTTTTTTTTTTTCTCTGATGTTATTGGCTCCTTTGTTCATGTATGTGTACACATACTGGATTCACGAAGGAGGAGAACTTCCTTCCCTACCCAAACCCTGTGTTGTAAAAATAACTATACAAAAAATAGAAAGCTGGTGGAAATTTTAGAAAAGCTGTCTCCCAAGATACACGTCTCCCAAGATAAACCTCAGCAAAGACAAGACTCATGAGTATGGATCCAATAAATATATTCTAAAAGTTGTGTAAGTTGGAAGATTAGTTTTTATGTACATTTTCATAAGGAAGCTGCACCTTATTTTTTTTAAGAATACAAATGTCAAGCGAGAGTGCCTTTGCAGATGCCTATCATCTACGTCAATATATATTTATGTTATGAAGATATATTGCTAAACATGTACATAAACCTTTTGCATGAATTAAAAAAAGAAAAAAAGAAGAAACAATTTCTCATTATATTGTTTTGCTCTAAGTACTGTAGAATTTAGTAAGCATTTCTGTGAAATTATTAAACTGACTTAATGAATTCCATGGCATGAATTAGGTTTTGTGTATTTGCAAAGAATTACTGTAGAACAGATTTATTTTCTTCTCTGTCTGCATTTACAGATACATAGTGAAGTATATCCTCTTCTGAATTCTTTTGTTGGAGCAGCTCTGTCCTGAAGTCAGATTAGGTACACATGTATTTTACTTTTGATTTGAGATCATGCAAAATTTAAAAGATCATTAAGCATGCAAGTTTATGCAAGCTGGAGGTTTTTCTTTGTGAAGTTGGTGACTTGCTCCTACCACGTGGGAACTTTCAAGAATGCATTTCTCTGGGTACTTGAAGGCAGTAAGTAAATTAAATGGTTGTCATATTGCATTTTCCAGTCTTGATATTAATGGCAATCATACATGCCTCTCGAAAGCCTAAACTTAACTTTTAAAATCCAATTTAAAAAAATTATTTGTCTTTCAAACAATAACGTAGCAGGTTGGTTTTGGTTTTTTTCCCCCTCCAAGGATATCAGATGCAGGATGGGACTGACAGACTTCTGATGAGTATCACTCCAATCTGTCATTTCTGCAAACATACTTGTATGGCCTGTTGCAATAGAAGTGAATGTTGGTTATAGCTCAGTTCCAGTGTGTTTCCAACTTGTGAAAAGTGGATTTCCTAATATCAGCTAGGTCATGTGCTTTGTGCTGTGGCAGGATTACACATGTGCTGCTGTGAAATGTGAAATCAGAGCAGAGCTAGACCTCCCCTGAGAAACACAGGCTATAAATTGTAAAACCTTTAAATGAAGGGCTAGAAGAAAAAGGCTTGCCTTAGGTTAGGGTTAATTGGTTTTGGTACAAAGAGTTTTATGTCCATAACTTACTGTCTGTCTATCTATCCTCTTCCTGATTTCTCTAATGTTATTTTGCTTTGGGGCAAGTTTGTATTTGTTTTTCCTGATAATGATATGGTTGAAGTTGAACTGTTCTTCAGCTGCTATGAACTTGAACTTATTTACTCAATATTTATCAGATCTTTGCCTTGAATGCAGATTCATTTTTTTCTGAAAAGTTTATTTTCTGAATTAAATTTTTTCCCCTCTTCTAACTTTTTCTGTTTCAAAGAATAGTACTTTCTCTTTCATATTAACAAGTCACATTATTTCATGGATTTCTTGCAAAGTTCAAGAACTGCAAATCTTACTAAGACAAACCTTAAAATGACAGAAAATTGCCTGAAAAATAGCAATTTACCCAAATGTTGGTTAACACAAATAACTTTTCGGGTCAGATCTGCTGGTAATGTAAATCAGGACAGCTCTGTTTTTGTCAGTGTGGTAGTACTTGATGATTGACTCTAAAGTATGATTGAGTTAATTCTTTCCATGAACGCAAGAAACCTAGAAGTGTTTTTCAATCTAAAGCATTCAACTTGTCTGAAACAAACAAATCAACAAATAGCTTTTTTCCTTAAAACTTTAGTTGCCTTGGCAAAACTCTGCCCTCTGACAGGTCCACTTAAAAGCAACTCAAGCTTGCTGAGAAACATGAGATCTTCTGTGTAAATTATCAAGCTATCCCACAACATTTAAGTGAAATGCTGCCAAAAGAGGTCAGATCTCTCTCAGTACTGTAGTGACAGTCCAATAATTTGTTAGAAAAGCACCAAAATGTAATATTTGGGAAATCTTACTGATAGGGCAGAAATTGGGTAAGTCACCATTGCTCTGTGCTATGAGCCAGAATTATCTGTTATCATCCCTTGAAGTCAAAGTCTGTTTAATTTACACTGGCTGAAGTTGGCCCAACATATTAAAACTGCAACATGTTAAAACTGCAAAATGTTCCCGAACATAGCTCCGTATACAAGGAAAATATATTTGTAACTACCCTGGCTCTGATACTTCACTTTTATTGCATTTTGAGGTGCTTTCTGATCTCACTTATGCCCATGTAGTCACGGGAGTCACTTCTGCTTAATACAGATGAGACTGAGATCAGAAACAGACCATAAGTGGGTTGACAGCAAAGTACGAATAAAATGGAGCAGGCTAGAGTAGACTGGTTGAGAAGGCTAGAAAGTAGATGCATCACCTGTAGGAAGAAAATGGTTTCATGTTGTCCTGGAGAATTAGGATATATTTCTGCATCTGCCATGCAGGCTACACGGCCACGTCCGTATAATCCTGTCAGATCATGTTCAAGACCATATTAAAAACCAAACTCAGTGACTGTTCCCTGAGCTTTTATACATTCACTTTCTCTCTCGTGTGAGCCCAGTGGCTTGCCAGATGAAGAACCTTAGATGCAAGCTTGGTGACTGACTTAAGTTTGAATACCTGGTTATACAGGCAGTTTGATGGCAATGAACTTGAACCAGATGAGGTGGTGCACTCAAGTTCTTTTTTGGCATAGCTAATACTCACACTATAGACATAGCCAGCAGTGCCACAGAATTATACTATGATACTAGACAAATCAATTTATGACCATTTATTATTTAGTGTAAGCATCTTGCCATAGGATTTGACAGTGCAATTGAATGCTGAATGTTATTGTTGCTTAGAGCCTATGGGCGCACATGGTACTGTATGCTGCAAAACCTTTTGAAGGAATTAAGTCTTAGGGTTCCCAAAGTGGGCACTTGGAATCACTGAAAACTTTTGACCTTAGTTTTCTCTGCTGCAGTTTCCTGTCTTTAAAACAGGTGTAATAATACCTGTGTATTTGAAATCGTCATTATAAAAATAAATGCACGAATACTTAAGAAGGACTCAAAATATAACGGGTATGGTCATAGAAAAACTGTTGAGAAATTAGCAGCTCACTTGTCAGGCAGCAGTTACTGAATGCTTATTAAATAAAGCATCAATTCATATGTTGAAAGACAAGGTAAAAAGGAGTATAGGTTAATGTTTCATTTGGTGATCCTCTTCCACTGTCCTGGGGTGGGGACAATTGAAAACAATAAAGACTATCGATATAGTTTATATATAAAAGGTCTATTTTCAGCCTACCAGGACTGTTCATCTGTCCTGTCCATCAATTTCCCCATAGTCATTTCTGGTGGAGGCATCTTCCCTTCATTTCCCTGTTCCCTAGGATCAAACATAGCTTTGCTTGGGGAACTCCCAAGCTCAGGAGAGATGAGTAGCTGTGTCCGCAGTTAATCCCTGCCTGTTTGTGTGAAAGGCCATGATAAAAAGAAAGGGCATGCCAACCCTGACTGCCATACTGCCAGAGCACTCCCTGAAACGGGACAAGAAGCAGGCTGCTTCCCAATCTCTTGCCCAAGAGCTGATCTGCATCTCTGCAATAAATCTGATGCTTCTAGGAAACATGTGATCTACTGTCAAGTGCAGAATGAAGAGATGAGGTGTGCAGTATATCTGGATGGGAAATAAGCCACAGTATGTGGTCTTTGCTTGCCACAGGCAGAAAGTACATGGCCTTCTCTTATATGAGGGTTAACTCTGTTGGATAATGTATTGGAAATACGGGCTTTCTAACTTTTTTACTTTGCTATTTTAGCTTAAATTTTGATATGCAATATGCCTTTAAAGATAATGTGGCTGTTTGCCCATAAAAAAAAGTGCAAATGAAATTATGGAAGGAATAGAAAAAAGTTTTGAAAACAGCAGATACTCTGATTCCCTCTGGGTTTTTATTACTGAATACTGTAATGTCTCTGTATTCTTTCATATTTGCTGTAGCAGATTGGATTTATAAATACTCCCACTGTCTTTGATTGCAGTTAGATTGTTGCGTTGATTAGATGAATTTGGCAGGCACACAGCAATAAGCAAAGTACAAGCTGAGCAATAAAATGGATAGCAGCATTTAATTTAAAAGATGTTTTTGAGTAAAATCAGTAAATTAAACTTACGAAACATACGTGGATTATGTGCTGTGTAATTTGAACCATTGGCAATAGGCAAATTAAAAAAAGTAATAATTTGTTGTAGATAACTAATAACATTACAAATTAAATTTATGTAGATTACGAAGAGGCTTAGAACTATTTCTAGGAAAGAATTAATTATGTATCTCAGATTACAAGTAGGGAAACTGAGGCATAAACTGAAGCATGAAGTATGCCTAATGATCAGTTGATGAATCCAGCAGTTGAGAAAGACCATGAATCCTAAGAAATATGATTTTTTTTTTTCCCCTTTTGCTTTTAACATTCTGGTCAGTGCCCAATGCAAATTATAGAAAGTGAGGCTATTATATTGTTAATTGAACACATAGGAGTAAAATCCTTATTAGAACAGTTGCATTATTACATTCAATTGCTATGAATATTTCTCAATTCTAAGGTTTATTTTAATAGGGCTTTTTGGTAGAGCGTTTACCATCCTTATTACAGTAAAGGGGTCAAATTATGACCTCAGTTTTATTCTGATGTTGATACAGTAAACTTCCTTTGAATCAGCCCTACCATTTCTAAAATTAGCACACTGTGTTTGCACCACATGAATGAAGAATGAAGCTCTCCTGTGATCAAATCCTCTGTCATTAAAAGCATTAGACATTTCATACCAACTGAGATGAGAATTAGGTCTTGTGCATTTATTAAAAGCTATAAATTGCTCATCTGTTCATCCTGGGCTTGGAAATGTTTGTGGAATTGCTGCTGTCTTGGAACACAACATGTCTGTCCATTTTACAGTTTGATGAGTCTTTTTTGCTTGATCCTGGAAGGGACGTGCTGATACTGCCCTAGGCTGTGAACCTGTCTCCAGCAGCAATCTCTTGCAGAAAAAAAGGCTTTAGCTAGTGTAACGATACCTAGAAACTGTTAAATATTTAGGAGAAGTTATCTTAATGTGATACTGGTTTTTTTGTGTCAGCTTTCTGGCAAACCCTTAATGGAGAGTTGATATAACAAACATGAGATAGACAGAAACACCATAGTGTGAAAAGAATTTGGAGGAAGTAAAAAGGTGTCTTCAATTTGTCATCAAAATAGATTGGAAGGGAAGGGGACAGGATGTCAGTCTTCTTGAACCATTATCAGCTAGTATTCCACAGTCTGCTTAATTTTTTTTTTCTGCTACATATTGGTCCTGCATAGACTAACTAAGGAAGGTGGTGGAGTAGTTGATGACATCTTTGTTACATCTTGCTTTCCACTTCAGTTTTGGTATTTGAAAGGTCTGCAAAAGCTTGTGAAGGACAAATTAAATTTAGAATAAGAGTAATTTTGCATCAAAATCATGTTTTCATGTGTGAGATGTTTTGCAAACAACTGTTGGAAATATTAAAACATATGTTAAATTGGAAGGAAGCTAAATAATCACATCAAACCTAAAACATTTGTGCAGTGGTTTCCATTTGCAGTCCGTCTGATCTAGATATTGATTGCTCTGGTGGTGACTGAAGTGGGAGCTTCCAGATCTGTAAATGTCCATATCTCTCAGTAGAGACTCAACTTGTATCAGATTCACATCCTTTGTGGATTTGTCATACAACATGCATCAAACGATAGGTTGAATTTGTCTCATAAAACCTCCCATTCTGAAAATAATAAACTTGCACAGCGCAAGTTTAAACACATGAAAAATCTGAAGAACTGAGGTTATGATGATGTTAAGTGCTCTTCCTCATGCTGTCATTGTCTTAAGGAGAAATTCACCCATCAGCTCCAGCAAGCCTGAGTACAAGCCTCCAGCATCAAAATATAGAATTTCAAGCCGTTGATATCACATCTGCCATGAGCATTATTTTCACTTGAAAAAAAAAAATATATCAGTATTTTCTTATCAGTAACTGGAAATTTTATTATATAGAAACATCCATTTAGTTCTCACATGTTTAATAATTAAGTGGAGCTGTGCTAACTTGGAATGTAAGTGAAACATGCATTTCTTGGAGCATGAGCCAAAGCCTGTTAAATTAAATGGAAATGTTCCTGTTTATGTAAGTGGACTTTGGATCAGAGCCTGCACAATCACCTGAGAAACAATTTACTACCTGGCTTTTTCTCTGTATACTGAGAAGACTGTTAAAAATGCAGCATGTAGTGTGCTCAGCTGGCTACCTGACTGCATTGAAGGGATGCTTACAAGCATTGCAGTTTTGTGTTCAGGGCCCGTGATTTTAAGCCATATCTTAATTATAAAGGGATGTGAAATAACTTTGTTTGGGGGGAATAAACGGTATGTTCAGTGTTTAAAATACCATCTGATGTGATTAGAGCTCTGTGAAGTGCACTGCCATAAAAGTGATCGTTAATTTCTGAGCTGATTCTTGATTATTAAGGCGTTAAAGTGCACATTCTTAAATCACTGTTCAAAATTGCACTTTATAAATCATAAGAGTATAAGAGTATCGTGGTAAAATTGCTCTAACTAGCACTTCAGAGGGGCATCAATTAGCTCATTTTCTGACACCTTTACATAACCTTTAATTCATACACTCATGGAGTAGCACATATTTTACAAATACTTCCCCTAAATGAATGTTCACATAGTAAGGTTGCATGCAAAATTTTACTATATTCCAAGAAACCTATGGGTTTAAGATTCCTTTAAGGATATACTTAAATGCAGACCTAAAAATGCATATGCAGAATCTTAAGACTAAGAATTAGTTTTATTATCATAAAATTAACTTGATAATCAGCCCAGTTCCATCTAGATCAGTGAGGGAGTCTACTATGGGAAAGGGATTCACCATTTGACTTTCAAAATTCATCTCATTTATCCCAATCAAAAATGTATAGATAAAACTTGTGACCTAGGCAGTTTGAAAATGCTTCATGTGTCACTGTGTTTTCTGCCCTTCTAGTCTTTCAATAAAGCTTATTGTGACAAATTACACTGGGATCTTCAGTATGTTCTATCCTAGAGAGAAGGAGCCCCCTCAAACACTTTGAACTTTACCAGGTGAAGATATTTCCCTTAAAGCTCTTATCGGTGCTCAATTTAGCTATTACACTACTTCCACCAAAATATAATCATACATGTATTAGAGGATTCTCATGACAATTCAAAAGGCCAAATTAATTCTTAATTAATTCAAAGAATCTGCCAAGGACAAACAATATATTTTAGCACCAGCTAGTTTCTTCTTTCCTGATACTGTATTTAGAGTTGGTTGTTAGGCAGAGTCCTTGCTTGGGCAATCGGCCAGGTCAGAGTTTTGAAGTACAGGTTTTCATTAAAATTTGCTTTTATTGGGAGGCTTATTTTAGAGGGGGGAAAAAAAGGATTTTTTTTTTTAATCACTTTGCTTTCTTATTAGCACATTAGATACTGAATACTGGAATACATATTAAGCAGAAGTGCGTTATATGCTGGATCCTACAAAGTGAGAAGGCTTTTAAGTACTTTGCCTAAGCAATATTAAAATGTAATTGTTCATCTCATTTTGGGCTAGTAGCAATGAGGAAGGCTGTACCAGTCATAGAAGAAAGTAAGTGAAGACAGATTTTTTTTTTACTTTTTTTTTTTTAACACCCCCCCCCCCCAGTATTTAAGGTCTTCAGCTCATGGTGTAGATTTCTGATAGCTTTAATAGTGTGGGTTTTAATTGTTTTACTGTAGAATTACAATTCTGTTAGTCTGTTACCTTTAGCCACTTTAAGCAGTAAT
Organism: Platalea leucorodia; assembly: GCF_965183815.1. Lineage (NCBI taxonomy): Eukaryota > Metazoa > Chordata > Aves > Pelecaniformes > Threskiornithidae > Platalea > Platalea leucorodia. The sequence goes on from NC_138830.1 coordinate 40,442,370, forward strand.
CCTTCTGAACGCATAACTGAATCCCAGCACCTACCATTTCACAGAATTAATGATTTATAACCATATTCAAGGAAAAAATTAACAATCACACAGCCTGATTGCAGTCCAGAAAGAGAAGGCAAGTCGTTAAAATTTTATTGGAAATCTAGACTCTGTCTGTCTACATCCCTTCCACTATATTAGTATTTGATCTAATGTGGTGTCATTGTATTCTAGGTAATACCAAGATTCAAATTTGCTGAGAAGAGTAGGTTTAATTGGTGAATTACTGAGCTCTTGTGAAATCTTTGGCCACTCATAATAATCTAATGCATGTCTTCAATGACTCAAATTAAAATACAGTTGCAACCTGGTACTGTGCAGAATCACCCTAAGGTTAGTATATTATTTGAAAGGTTTAACTCTCAAGAACTCAAATTAACTATTCTCACTTATTTTGAGGGGAAAGTTCCCATTGACTTCAATGAAAGCCCCAAGAACTATGCTACCTGTGTACACTTCTGAAAACTCTGCATGAAATCCAACACAGTGTCAAACTGTTATTTTTAAGATCTGGAATTTTTAAAATTAACTCTAACCTTTCCACTGCAAAAAATGTTGATGACTTTTTTTGGAGAGTAATGGAGAGTAAGGAATAGAATGGATTAGTAAATGTTATTAGGCCAGCGCAGCACGAGTATAGTGTGTCTGAAAATATTTTGGTGCTTGCGGAGTATTTAATATTTAGGAATATGCAAACAACGCAAATCTCTTTTGGCCTTTCCTTGAAATCATCTGACTGATTTGCATTGATGTCATGATAACATACTTCAAAGGTTGATGCCTGTGAAAAGTCCAAGGACACATACCTTGTGACTCTACTACATATTGCTGGAGGCCATTCCAATTGTTCCCATTGTGACGTGGGGAGTATTCTACTTCATTTATTTTTTAACTGTTGATCTCCAAAGACTGTTGTTTGCATCTGTTTATTAAATTGCAAACTCAGCTGTGAAAATGGTTTTTATGGTGTCGTTTTATTATGGTCCCATTAGAATAGGAGCTGAGCACAAACATGATAAATATTTTTCTTTGTGGAGGCACACATTGTTGGAGGGCCATTGAAATAACATGAAACTGGAATTGTTTGTTTACGAGATCAGATTCATTCATTACTTCGGTGAGGAGCTGTGAAATGTAAATCTCACATTCCACCGGACAATAACAGCACCAGCTTGAACTCATTTAGAGGTGTGATATTCCATTCAAAGGATGGCTGTTAATTTTATTGACCAAATTTTGGAATTGGGGTAGCATTGATATTCAGGAATGCTTCTGAATTGCTTTACCTCTATACCATTTTGCTTATCTTTGGGAAGGAGAAGGGTTCAAACTTTATCTAAGAGTATTTCTATTTTGAAAAATATGTAGTTTTATTCTTGTTCTTTGTTAGCATTCTTCTGTTTCACATTTTTCCATCTTTCTCGGAAGGTGTGTGTGTGTGTGCAGGGGTATACAGAATGGATATAATCATATTCTTTAGAACCAGTGTTCATTTTCTTACATAGGTTTGCACTTGTGTACATTTTACACTGGTAGAATTTAATTGTTTTATCAAACTTTTGATCAATTAGAGACAAAAGTTTTGGTACTGGTGTATAGACTTTGTAAAATAACAGTTTAAGCCATCTAAAGTAACATTTAAGAAAGATTTTTAACAGTGACTGAAACATCAGTGGTTTAGGGAATATTATGGAATTGAGTAAATTCTTTAGGCAAGACTATATAAAGCCCAGCCTGATTTATAACATGCATGAATAAGATTAAAAGCAAAGAAAAACTGGATAAAACCAAGATAAAAACAAGATCTGTAATGTTGTCTATATACCTATGTGTTGCCACTTCAAAGTATCTTGCTTTAGGAAAAATGAGAATAAACACTGCTTTATCTCCAGAGCTGACTTGTCAGATCTTAAATAGGAAACCCATCAGATTCATTTTGTGACTGCTGAGTTTCCTTTCCTATGTTTTGTTACTGTGTATGGCATGCTGCTGTTTGGATGTGATATTGATACAAGCAAAGTAAAATCAAAGAAAAACTATCAACTGCTGCTGCCCAAGTAGCCAGTAGCAGCCTGAGTTTATCAAGGGATTTGACACTGTGCTAACCTTGATGTATTCCAGATAATATGCGTCTCAAAGAGAAACATTAGTAATCTGGATCCTTGATATGGAGATATTTGGAGAGAATGATTGCAGATGGATCTACCTTGTGTGTGGATCCTTATTGTTAAGTTTTTCTTTTTTTCTTGAGAAAGAAAGAATATTTACTAAGGTGTCCTTGGGGAAAAGAATGCAAGTTTGGAGTATTGAACAGTGACATATAAAAATATCAATGATGTCACAAAAGCTCTGTCATGAAGACATTTTATTGTTGATAAATTGTAAGAACCATCTGGGTACTATTCTAATGATTCAGAGGCCTCTGTATGGATGGTACAGATGCTTCTTTTGTTATTAGTGTGATCTTGTAAATAGTTAAAATATTTACCAAGGCACCTCTGAGCCGAAGCTATACCATTTTATTATTTATACCTTTCAGAGGGACAAAAATGGAGGTGTCCACTAAATGTGATGGATTAGGCTTATAAACAGCCATTATTGCCATCAAACCTCACATGTCAGCTCCCCCTTTTGTGTCTGTGCATTTCTAAGCTAACCAGTGATCCATGCATAAGATAGAAGGTTAAGAATGTGCAGAGAGAAAGGGGGTTGACTCCAAGCAAGATGTATCTTCTGCTGATTAGAAATACAGCTGTAGAAAGGGGAGAGAAAAGAGTTTTTGCAACATGACACTCCCCTTTTCATTTCACACAACTCACTGTTTAGAACCTGCAAATCACTAACTAGCAGAGTCACTTTGCTGTTTCATGTAACTTAGTGCAGCTGCCTTTTGTTTTCCCAAGATAAAAATCAGGAAATGCAAAAAATTAAACAGGACCAGAGAAGAGGAATAGCAGAGGGAATGAAAGGAAAAAGGTTGAGCAAGTGACTTCACAAGTTGTTGACAGAGCAAAGTACCATTTCGTTATAATTAAGTATGCTTTAAAAGCTAGACAGAAGGGAAAGCTAACAGAGCTTATTCAATATAATCCCAGTCAGAACCTTAAAGCTGAAAAAGTTATTCTTGCTTCTAATGCCTATGCAAAAAGAGAAATTCTTTTCAAAACTAGTAATATATCTTTAAAAAATGTTTCCCTGCTCTCTGAAAATGTAGAGCTCACCACAGCAGCTTTTCCAAATGTGCATGTCATGTGTTTTTTTTCCCCTTTTCTTCATGAAAAATTATTTTTATGCTAAAAGCTTTATGAATATGAAAATTCTTCTTAAATTTCAAATAAACATTGAATACAGTGGGTTTGTTAATTTTTGGTGTGGTACTGAAAAGTAATGTGCTACAGTCCAGTTGTTTGTCATACATTTTTTGTTATTGTTGCAAATAAGTTATTTAATACAGCAGTGTGTAACTGCTGAAAGAGAACTGATTAAAAAAATCACACGATGTTTTGGGGGAATCGTGTAAGTGCAATGGTGATTTATTTAGGCTTGGTTTTATGTTACTACGTAGCTAATTTCTCTTTTGTCTTAACCAGAAACTGATTGTAGCAAACTATTAGGTAATTCTTATGCACAACTGAAAATCACAGAATTGTATGCTCATGGGCTACAGAAAAAAAAGAAAAGAAAAAACAAGGATAGATGTTTGTCGTCTTTCTAATGTAATGTTTGAGAACTTCAAATTCAATTCCACTGTTAGAGCAGCTGAAAACTTTAACAGTGGGTTTACAAAACTGTCCCTTAGAAATGGGTGGTGAGAATGGAAGTTATGTTTCAATCATAAGATTATGTGGAATGGTATTTTCTGACATTAAACTGTGGTTTTACTTTAATTTATAAAATACTAACAATGGCCAGTCTAGTAGTCAGATGCATTAGTATGCTGGTGCACTGACCATCTTGTCTCTATAAGTACTGTGCTCTGAATTGCACAACCAATGTGGCAAAGGTCCAGATTTCAGTTGCCACTCCCACTGGGAAAGAAAAAAACAAGCTTGTACGCAATTTATGTCTGCAGTTAGTTCACTGTATATGTTGAAAAAAATCTCGTCAAGAGAATGGCATTCAACCTCATTTAGGTCAAACGTAATCTGTATCAACAGCATTCAAAAATGCTTAAAGAAAAAGAAAAAAGGTTTTTTTCTAAAACTTACCATTGCGGTGAAGTGGACGTACAAATGTAGATGCTTTTGCATGCAATAATCCAGGTCTACTCTTCTGTCTTGCTGTTACCTAGCATCTCCCACAAGAGAAAAATAACAGTAAAATGACAAATGCCCAATAAACTTTCATCTAAAGTAAAGGAATATTCTCATCTCTGACCTCACAGTTTATACAAATTTGTGCAGGCTTTCATGTAACTCTCTGGAATTAGCACTTGGGAATGTGAAATGAAATTACTCAAAGCAGTAAGTATGGGAAGAATTTCAAGTCCCAGTTAGTCTTAATTAGTGTTTTTATTTTTCTGGGAGTTCTGCTTTATAGCCTGATAGCTAAATAGGCAAAGAAAGTAAATGCTATGCCCCTTGAATCAGATTTTAATTTAGGATACAGTCAGATTGCAAGAATCACAACTATGCTGTTTAATACTGTATTACTAGTAAAGCTTTAACTTTACTCTGTACTCATTCTGTTTCTACAAAACATGTAAAGATGTTCTTGAATACCCCTCAGAAGGCCTCAGTCTTGTGGTGAATACCTGCAAATAGTTCCATGTGGATTGTCTCCTGTTAAAACCAGTGATACGATACAGAAATTCTGTCTGCCTGTATTTTTGCAGGGTTAGGTCATGAGGGGGTATTGGATTTTTAGCTTTTTTAGTTTCAAGGCATTGAGAATAAACATTTAGGTTTTGTGTGTGATAAGTGTTTTCATTAACATCTCCTAATGTCCAGACTGTTCAATTATAAAGAAAAAGGAAAGTACGAAACAAAAATCTAGGAATGTGCATTGTAGTGGTATTTTCATATTTTATTGTGTTTTGTGAATAAAGTTAGGGGTTTGGTTGGGATTTTTTTTGTCAGGCAAAAGGCATACATCACTGCGCTGATTTGTAGCTCAGCTCTCTTTGAGAGCTTGAAAAATGTTAAAACAAATCCGTCACCATTGTCTCTTTATGGCCTACAGAGCGAATGTTGGCTTATTCAGTGTCTTAGACCTCCCATTAGCTGGGCAGAATCTGGAATTCTTCTTGGTTATGATTCAGTGATCATACAGGCAAAGTGTATGTTTAACTGAAAAGAGTATTTTATATACCTCTCAGCCCTGATGCTGTTACTGATGCATTCTGAATATATGAAGGAGAAGAGGAAAGAGGCTTTTAAAAAAGAAGCCCAAATCCAGACTTTCTTGTAATCTTGTAGGTACCAATGACTAATATCTCATGCAGACAAAAGCTAGTTAAAACTGACTTGAGATAAGCATTCTTCTGCAATGACTCATCTTCCCTAACAATAATGGAAATGTAGCCCCTGTTTATGAGATAGCTGAAGTGCAAATAGTAGTGTCCATGAAGCTGAGGTTAATTACAGGAAGGACTTTCATGGTAATTGCTAATAAACAACACTTGTCCTCCTTTGAATCAGTATTATTCTCTGCAGAGGAAGTTAGCTTCTGCAATTTGAATAGAAGTTTGAACATTTGCTCAGGAGGTGTAGGCAGTAAGAGGCAGGAGTGAATAATAAAAGTCAGCCATAAAAGGGTAGGAAGCTGACCACATCTGACATTTTCTCTCTTATAAAATGTAGAATTCTGAACAGGTTACCAAATTCCCACAGATCGTCACTGTCTCAGCATGTAATGTGGTATGACCAAAAAGAAACAAGCGCCTGCATCCATTCAGAGATTAAAACTGAAAACTAGTCAGCCTGGGAGTGATCATGTCTGCAAAGGGACAGTAAAATATTCTTTTAAAGGCTTCTGATTTTCGGGTGTGTCTAGAAAGCTGATTTCAGCTTTAAAGGGTGTGTTCTGTGAGAGATTAAAATAGATTATAAATCCACATAGAAGTGAAATCGTAGCAATTAAGCTTGGAAACATACCACTAGTATTATTTTAAGCTGTAAAGAAAGGAACTATGGAAGTATTTTGAAAGCTGTATGATTGTGATATTAATTTTATAAAAGAACTTAAACTGAAAACCCCCTCTCTTGCGTACCATCCGTCTTAAATTCCTCCATATCTGCTGTAAAGTCTGCTCCTTTCACAAGAAATGCCCACAAAGGTCTGTATTGGGAAGGCGCAGAAGGTGACCGGGTCTTAGTCTGTGTTCTTTACAATACCACATAAGTATCTTTATCTTATCTATATTTGTTAAATCAATTAAAAGAACATATGGAAGTTAATCCGTGGCTGACTTACTTTTGTAGCGTGACACAGTATGAACACATGGGATTTCTTGTCAGTGCAGAAAATACGAAGTAGCTTTTTGGTAAATGTCAGCAGGTCAGATTTGTGGCTGTGTGGAAAACAAGTCTCTGTTCTCTTTGATAAAATTATTCAACATTTATTTTAGGTGGTTAATGATTTAAATTCCTGTTTACCACAAGTATTACAACAGTAAAACAAGAATGGTATGCAGCCTTTTTGAGCAATGCAGAGTTCAACTGGCTTAGTGACAGAGCTGTTGGAACTTATTTGAATGTTACAGTAACTGAAAAACATAGATTCAGTGGTCCAAAATTAATCTGCCATAATTCATATTTCTTATCAGTCTGTGTGTAGTTGCATTTTCTTAAAAAATTGAAAATTTAGATTGCTTTTGTTTAGGCAGGTTTGAACCTGCACCTTTTACCTCCAAGGGGTTGCCTTGGGCTGGAGATATGGGACCCTTTTCTGCTTAATCAAAATAACCATTTACTGGAGCAGGTACCAAAATCTGCAAGAGGTGGAGCTATACACCACAATGGGATGATCAGGGCATTCTCAGGAAGTGGGACTTTTAGGCATGTGTTCTCCAAGGGAGAAGGGAAAAAGAAATGAGGAAGGATGACTACTTTCTTTTTGCCATCTTTGTAGATATAGCTTGTCATGTCCCTTGTTTTCCTTAGAAGTATCTCAAAATGAAATGTTTTGCTTGGTCTTAAATAAAGAATTTAACGTCAAATATTTTCTTCTTCTGTCATTGAGAAAATATAATTTGGTCCAATATTTCAGGGTGAGTTCAGTGCATCTTTTAGAGGTTTTTTTATGGCCTGACTTTTCATAGTAATGGTAAAGTAATAAGTGAATTTTTATAGAAGTATTAGGCAGTGCAGGGCATCTCTATCAGTAGGAAATGGGATTGGTGAATGCTTTGAAGTCTAACATACTCCTAAAATCCATCTGCAGACAAAAGTTCTGCTGCAAGTGATAGAACCAGTTGCATAAAGATCATAACCATAAATCATAGGTGTGTGTATGACAGGAGCTGTGCTAATTGGTGGGGAAAACCAGGGCTATATATGCAACAAAGCACACAGGATACAGTATTGTTTAGGATCCTTTGTGTGGATGGATGCTCAGTGGATGAAGAAAAAAGAGCCTAACTTTCTCTACATTAACTTCAAAAAATGACTGAAGTTTTGGAAGTTGTCCTCCTTAGATTCCCACAGAGATGCTTGCCAGGGAGAGCAGATATTGAATAAAAGACAGTGGAAGAGAGGGAGAAGGCTTCCTCCCTTAGCCTCTGCCTGGCACTCTCCTGGCACTGCTTTGCTGGGGTGTATCAGACACCCCATGTTACAGGGCTCCCAGCATATGTACACAGGGCTGTATTATTACCTCTGCATGGAGGCAGAGAGAATCTCAAGTATATTATATTAGTATGATTACCTCTATAATTGTAAATTACCCTCCAACAGGCTTTCAATTTTCAAATCATAAATAAATCTTTGAATTTGGTGAAGGCATCCCTCTTATGCTAAGCACTAAGAACATACTGTACCCTTGATTACTTCATATTTTGTAATAATATTTAGTTGTTCAGGAGTGATCACATAATTGGCCTGTAATATGCAAAATTCTGGCTTCCTAAGCCATCAAGAAGTTTCAATGTGTTCTGCCTAAATACATACTAAAACTGATTTGCAAAATTACAGCTACACAATTGTCTGGAGCTGCAGAGTCTTATAAAAAGCAAAAAAACCAAGATCATGAATAATGTACAAATATTTATTTTTATTGTAGCCTCCTTAACAGTGCTCTATTTCTAATATTTTCTCAGGTTTTTAAAATGAAAACTAGTTTTTCATTAAATTCACATTAAATGGATATTTTAATGAAATAATTCCTGTTTCATAGAAATAAAATGGACTGCATGCAGTTCTGTAAAAGATGTAAGTGGAAGCTTCAGCATGAAGCTTGGAAAAATGGGTGTTTGTGAAGCTGTTGCTCACAATGTAATGCATGTATCTTTGAGAGAGACCTGCAGAGCATGTCAGAGTCCTGAGCAGGCAGTTCTGATGGAGTCTGAGACAATAAAATACTTTTATTCCTTGAAATAGGTATATAATCATCTTGTTAACATGGTTTTACTTAAGATAAATGGAGAGTGGGCAGAACAGAAGGGTAATTAATAGTGACCTTGGAGAAAAAGCTTCAGTTTGTCTTTGCCCCAGTCACATACTGGGCTTGTCTCACACAGTCAGGCCAAAACTCCAGGTGTCAGAATACTGGTTTCATAAAACTTATATGACTGAAACATTCACACACTCTCTTTTTCATAAATCATATTTGAAAAATCAGACTTTCTCAGAGCATAAACCTGGACAGAACCTGAATGTAAAATTTCCTGGTATGTTTTATGGTGCAACCACAGAATTATCTGCTCCAATAATACAAAGCCCCATTTTTTATCTCTTTTCAATGGAGTGAATTGTTTGGCACCTGAATAAGGCAGCAGCAGGGCCAAAATTGACTCCTGTTTCACCAGAAAACTTGTTGCTAAGAAGTTGTCATACCGCATTTCACTGTCAAATAAATTGTTTTGGGAACTGATCTTTCCTTTTACATTTGTAACATACATTGTTATAAAAAGGAAAAGATTCTGTTAGACCCACAGACTTGAGAAAACCCAGTTCCTACCAGTTCCATAACCATTGGATTCCATTATCATTGATTTTAATTGGGCAGTATACCTGGCCTGTATCTCTTCATTGAAAAACCGAGAGAGACTGGTTGGAAAATGAATTAGAATTCAAAGTGATTTGGAACCATTAACTTCACCATTAAGTTTATAATTTAAGCAAATGCATAAATTGGATAAAGTAAAAATACGGGAAATTTCAAGGTTAAACATCTCAAAATAATTGGAAATCATTTCAGAGGTATCAGTTTTACTTTGTAAAACATCAATAGTTTTATTCAAATTGTTATTTTTATGAAATGTTGGATTCTGTGATATTTTTATAATTATGGCAGAGATCAGAATTATGAGGCTAGTTTGCATCTCTTTCTTATATTCCTTTGAATCTTTTCCAACTTTCTGTGACTGACTTGATACTTACCAAGAATTTTAGGTAGTATAGTAAAACCCAGCTGCTCACATCCATGCTTTTCAGTAGAGGATCTCATTACACAGAGTTCTAGTTGACTATGCATTTATTATCACATTATAAGTGCTTAGTAAAGCTATTCTCCCACACCTGTGTCCTGTATTTATTTATTATAAAGGTTCTGAAACTACTTGAACTTTAAGTGCAAAAACACACAATGAAATAATCCATCCTAGCATGTTTTTCTCAGTGGTGATTGGCAATACAGGCAAGTGGTCGTGGCAATACAATACAGGTGGTCAGGGCAATACAGTCTAAAGTTGCTGCTTCTACCACTGCTACTGTCCTGATGAAATATAATTTTCTGTATATGATAGCTGAAGCTGAACAATGTGTATCTTAGAACCCAGAGTCTGATTTCTTCATTCAGCTTTTCAGAAACTGATTTTCGTAACTGTTGTGAACATCTCTTCGTGCCTGACCATCACACTGTGTGCTCAGCTATCCAGGCAAGCACGTAAACAATATAAAAAACCCAAAAACATGTACTCAACAGTTACATGAAAGCATAGCTGTAAACACATTTCTGTTTTCCAAGCATTTATTAACATGCATCTTGTCTTCATTGTAGTCTAATCCCTTTTGAATTCTCTATCATGCAGATATACTTTCACTTCTAAATGGCTTTCATTGCTCAGAACCTTCTTGTTTTCCTTATTCTTTCTTCACTACTTACTTTATATAACTTGTAATATTCATATATTTTCTTTTACATAGGTACCTGGTTTCTTTCCTCTTTCATTTTCACTAGTGGAGGTAGGTAGAAGGGGGAAAGTTCACAGGAAAGTTCATTTTGATTAGCAAATACATAGTCCACTATATTTGTAGCCTCTCTCCATTATCTTTCAGAAAGGTTAGAATATGTTTATTTCATTTATTTGTGTAAAGCTGCATAGAATTGAAGGGAAAAGAAACCTTGCTCAAAGAAAAACATGAGACCGTGGTGTCCAGAAAGAGAATAAAATTCGAAAATGTTTTCTGCACCTACCTACACGATATATAGTGTCCAGTAGAATAAAGCCCTACACAGAGCTACTAAGGCAAATTTCTTCTACTATAGCTACTATTATTTCTTCTTTTAAATTGCAGTCTCAGCTTGTTTGAGACTATCCAGTACAAATAAGAGTTATCTGTTGATAATTTTTACCACTGTGGCTTGCGTATATATATTAAATTCATAATCAATCAATTAAAAAAAAAATCCACTGTTAAAAATAGATTATTTGTTTAAACTAGTCATCATTTAAATAAGCAATAAAAAGTAGTTGTAATGTCAGGGAAAGCTATTAACCACCAGTTGGGAGCCCTTCTAAATTTTAAGATGGGCATGAGGCCTGGATAAATTGTCAGTGCTTTGGTTTCCCTTCCTGACATTTCATCTGTGTGGTCTTCAGGCTAAAAGAGTACTTGTTTGTTCAAACCATGCCTGAAGTGATGCGATGTTGCTTATTTACTGCAATGCAAACAAAAAAAATTATAAACCATCAAAAAGATCAAAATGTAGCTGTTTACTTTCACGTGCTTAAGCATAATGAAGTTTTTAGGACAGCAGAATGGGTGTGGAATGGGAATTTCCTGAGTTTCAGTCCTGAGCTTCTCTTGGCTGATAGCCCTAATGCAAATGACATTAGAAACCAAACTGAACAAACCCCTGTGTTATGAGAATGCTAGGCAGGCATTCCACATTGAGATGGAGCTTCAGTAAAGGGCAATCAGGCAACCTAGATTTTGGATTTTTTTCACATATTTATGACACACTCAAATCAAATTAAATTTTTCCCTGTTTTTCCACAGGACTTTGAAACCTTTGTGTTTTTCTTTAAAAGAGTTAGTGAGAATTTTCTTCAGTAAGTCAAGAGAGAGTTTTATTTGCATTATGAGATTTTTTTTAAGAATTAATATATTTAAACCTAAAAAATACAGTTTTCATTTATAATCTGGGATGTTTGTGTTAGATGTTTGGTAATGCCTTGAAAACAATTGCCTTTGATTAGAGGTTGGTGGTAATTCTTGAGGTCTCTGAGAGATGCAAGGGCATATCTAAACTGTTTCTCATGAGTGGCTGTACATTTTTTTTTAAGATCAGTCTTTGCTATTCTGTGCATTGTTATTTCCTTCACCTTAGACTGGCTTGATCTTCAGGTGCAGCTTTTCTGTGCTTCTTTAAAATAAATTAAAAAAAAAAGAGAAATGCTTAAATGGTTCCGTCCACATTTGGTTTTGTTGGCCTCCTTCTGAGCTGTTTAATGGACAACTGGTTTGTTTTATTTATCTGACAGGGTTTCTTCATATTGTTTCAGGTTATCAGCACTCTTGCAGATCATATTACAGCTTGTGCTCGGATTTGACCCCCACTAGGGTTCACTTTAAATCAGATCCTTATCATTAATGCAGTGATAAATAGAGATGCTTTGGAAGCAGTATACAGATTATTTATTTAGTGCCTCTCTGTATCATGTTTTATACAACCAGGGATCAATGTCAGACCTTTATGGATATAGCTTAGGTTGCATTCAGTAACTACAACCTAAAGCCCTTTAAATAATGTTAACTTAATAGCTGACATTTTTATGAAATAAGTTTGCAAGGGGGGGAAATGTAATATTGTGCTACAGTGAGGAAGATTGTGATTTTTAGTTTCATCCCCTTGTTTTTAGTTTAACAACTGCCTCTGAAGTTCCCTTTAAAAAAATAAATAAAAACGGAGACAAATGCTTTTAAGGAAAAAATTGAGTGCTCTACCACAGGAGTGACCCTGGGTTATTGCTTTTGTAACGATACTTTTTGGGAGGTTCTAAATAATTTTGTGTTTTAAGGTCTCTCATTCCTATGTTTTTCCCCTTCTAAGTCTTGCTGATCCTCTTACATCATAAGTGATTTTCTTTTTTGTTAGATAAATTCAGGCTGAATTAAAACATATTTTCCCACTTTCAATGTTAACTTTATTTGTAGTCTTATAACTTTCTGTAATACTGGTTCTCAAGTGTCTGTCTTGCTCCAAAAGATGGCAGATTTGTGGTCTGTGTATTTCCTATCTTGCCTGTATTTGCACTAGTTTTGAAGTCTCCTTCTAAGCAGAGAGCATGTGAACTTAAGCATGAAGAAAAGTTTTTCTATTAGAATTATCAGAATTCTATACTATGTAATAAGCAAACTGAAGTATTGCTAGGTAAATTAAATAATTCACTTAAGCTTTTATATTGTTACAGACCATTTTTACAGAAGACTCTCTTAAGCAATTTAATAGGCATATAAATAGAGAGGTACCCAGTGGAAAGATGCTTAAGTACAAATTTATGTTTTAGCAAAAATCAGATACTTAGATTTGAAGATATATCGTGGGTAAAACTGGATTCAGGTTTGGGCATAAATACCAAAATCTCAAGAGTTATTCGGATAAAATTTCAGCCCAGGCAGTAGAAATTCTAAGTATTCAATGCGTTCTTGAATATTTTCTTCCTGTTCTTGGAATATTTTCTTTCTACTTGGAAATAAAATCTGTATGGGTGGGATGGATTATTTGACTCAGATAGAAATTGCCCTTCAAAGAGAAAAGAGAAAATATCAAAAGTATTCAGAACTGTGGAATGGTTTTGAGATTTACAACTGATGTATTTCATCCTCCATATGGTCTGTTACTGTAGAAATGTGCTCTATAAAGTATTAAGCATTTGAGGACTAGCACTTTCAAGGAAAATAGTTGTAGGGATTTTGTTACCTTTTCTTTTTCTTCCATTTCTGATTTTAGTCCAAGCTGGGAATCATATGGCTAAGACGAACAGAAAAACAAAACTGAAACAAAATTAAAGTTCTTCAGAGATTTAATTGATGCACAAGGCCTTCTGTCATATTAGCCATACCTATTTAAAAGTTTATCTGAACACCCATAACCTCCTTTGGAGTCTTGCTTCTGTAGGTGCTATGAAATATTCAGCCTGCTGCATTTTAGCTCACGCAAACAGGGATAGTGACTATTGCAGGGAGCTAGCTCCAAGCTATCACGCTCAGTTCAAGAGGCAGCCAGGGAGAAACTATCCTCAGGAAAATGTGATGGGTGTTAGGTTAGACTGAACTATGAATAAGATTTATGTTGTAGTGATGGTCTTCAATAGTTTATGCTGACCACGAGATGGCTGTGTACTTATATCAAAATCAAATTTTCATTTAATTGAAAAGTTGGAGAGGTGTTTGTATTATTTACTTTGAATGGCCTGTATAATTCCTCTTATATATAATCTTGTATTGCTGTAACAGCACTAATACTAAGAAAAAAGTCAAACGTTCATTACAAAGTTATACTTAGTTTTACTTTCCTTTTTTCTTGCATGTTAATCTTAAAATTTGTTAGCCTTTCATTTCTGGAGTCTTGGTTTCTGTTGTAGTTATTAGCAATATAAGAATATTAGACCAAGTAGGATTCTGTGGGACAGCGATGTTTGTGAGTGTTCACTTTGACTTCACACAGAGCATTTGAAGTTGTGGCTGAATTAGAGTGTATTTCTTTAAAAGCATGTTTGTACTTCTTTAATAGATTAATGTATTTTATTGTTTAATTGGAGATCTGTTATTGCAGATTGATATGTTTGATATAACAAGTTTCAGTCTTTATCCTGGAAAGGATAAAGTGATGACTTTCAAATGGATCCAAGGAAATGTAGGAATATTTTACAATATAATTTTTGAAATTGCTGAAACATGTTTCTTTATAAATGAAAAAAGAACATCTGGAATTGTGGCGATCCATTCAAATCCACTCAGGATTTAGTTGATGTACTGTATTCCTCCTAAATAAGAAAACAGGAGGTACATGATTGATATGAGGTGTTTAAAGAACATTTAAACAGAATGCATTCCTATTAAGCAAAGTGTTAATTCGTTTATCTGGAAGTCACCCAAAAGAAACAGCTATCATCCTGGTTAAGTTTGTTCTGATACTGTAAATTGTGTTGTTGCATGTTTGTGAATGACCTTAATAGCTTACTTAGCTGGATTCCAAAAATATTATTGAAGTTACCACTTTATTCATTTCTCTATGAATTGGAATTTCAAAATCTCTTAAATTGTGGTGTTTTGGGGGGTGGTAGTGGGTTTGGGGTTTGTGGGATGTTTTGCAGTTTTTTCGGTTTTGGTTGTTTGTGCGGGGTTTGTTTGGTTGGGTTTTTTGGGGCGGGGCCATCTATATTGGCCCCTCTAATAAAAGGTATTAATTAATTGACTGTGGTTCATCTTGCTTACATCCTTGAATATTATGGTTAAAACAACACTACAGCACTTATTTTTAGTCATCAAAGGTTTTGTATTATGTCATTTATCTTTATAAGTCTCCACATAAAGCTAAGAATTACTCCGGTGATTGATAATCCAAATTTCAAATGCTGTCTTGTATAAATGTCACTTCTGGGTCATTATTAATAAAGCTTGTACCTATGTGGAAGTACACATGCCTGTCTCTGCTGCTGGCTTCTGTTCATGCTCAATAATACCAAGTATGAAAGGGCTTTAGACGGATATTTAACTGTATTACCTGTACTTGTGGGCATGTTAATTGGTCTTAATGGATCTTGACAAATACTAAGTTAATGATAACTTAGTGCAACAGATGGATAATAAAGAAGCCTAAAAACCTAAACCCAGCTTTTCTCAGTTAAAACCGAACTTACTATACAGTAGGCTGTTTCTATTACAGCCCGTTATGAGATTAAATGCTACTGTTTGCAAAACTGCATTGTTCTACTTTTCCTACCATACTTTGTTCATTTGGAGGTGAAAAGGATCATACATTTTGTATAAGGCAAGATATTTTAAAATTAAAGGGAAGGTATAAAATGAGACAAGATCTTGTGAACATTTTGATTTTGAGTATGTTGTGAATATGTGAGAAAGATGAGTTTGCACAGAGGTCGTTATGATGTGTTAATTCAAGTCTTGCACAGTGAAATGAGAGAACATCCTTAAACTTTCTTGTTGCCAATCAGCAGGAGTTGTGAAACTGCTACAATATTAAGAAGTGGGAGATACGATCCCAACATGCAGTATAGGCCTGTCTTTAAGGTGAAAGATGTATTGATGGGCCTTAAATCCCACCTTAAAGAGGATGATGTATTTAAACCTGGATGCAAGGGGGACAGGCAAGAACCTTCCCTCAATGACAGTTACTGATATTCTCTCAATGTTATTAGGGATTACTTTTACTCACACACCCCAGTGAAAACATTAATATTGCTCTGTTGGCTTGGAACTGAAATACCCATAAATCTCCATTTAAAGGAAAATTTCTAAGCAACAAAATACAGAAATACAAACATTTTAATTCATATCGAACATGCTGTGTAGCATGTTGTTTACAGTGCAATGCTAAATGCTGAAACACTTCACAAATTCATCTTATGGACTCCTATGATTTGGGGATTGGAATTAAGTGCCAGATATCCATGTTTAAAAAGAATTAGGGATTTGACAGTGGTTGACAATAGCAACGCAATTCCACATTATCCTATGCGCTGACCCACATCATGCAGTCCTTGTGCCATCAAAACTGTTGCTGAGCTCCAAAAAGATCCTGTGTGCTTAAAACCTGGCCCGTCAGACCGTCTCGGGCTGGGATTTTCACAGGACTGTATAAGACTTGAGCACCCAGTTGCTGTTTAAAGAGCTTTAGCTATGTCTTCAACAGTTTGTGTAAGGAGCCTATGGCTTGCTAAAAAATTTTGCCACCTTTCCAAATATACCTGTTGAATTACAACTAGATACCTCATTTTCAGTCAACAGCGTTAGGAGGAGAAGAGCTGGGCACCATGAGCCCTGAAAGTAGCTGGGAAATGGAGATAAACCGTGTACTGGAAGCTCTGCTCAAGGCAGAAACCAACTGACGTGGTCTGCAACTGATGAAGGGCTCCAGCTTGATTAAAACCTTTGAATCTCTTCTTGTTGCTGCTGACATTGGTACTTACTTAAAATGTCAATAGAAGAGGTTGGTGCAGATTAAAGATAACAGAATAGAGCATATGTGGAGGGTGTTTGTTGATACGTCTGCAGAAATTTTTAGAGTGCTTATCCAGTGTGCTAAATTAAACCCAGTGTATTTCTGATCCATTATCTTCTGTCTGACCAGAGGCTTCAGAAGTAGGTGAATGAAATGCACAAGCCCTCTTACATCAGGACAGTGGCATAATCTCCATATGGAAAAAGGGAAAATCTTTCCTAAACCCTAAAAGCCAGTTAGATTCTACCTTGATGATTATCTGGTGACCCAGATCTCACATTCTCAGTTTACACCATATGAATTCCAAGCAGGTCTTTTGGCTTTAAGTTACTCATGGGCATACTTACAGAACTGTATAGGGTTTTTTTCAGCACCTCTGGTACACTGTCTGTTTCCTAGTCTCTAGTGTAATCTCTTCTGGAAGCGAGATCTGCAAATTCAGATTCCTAAGGTAGCCCGAATTTGGTCCTGAGTGTGACATTTCTATACAGTTCACAAATCCACAGTATCTTTGGCCAGTGTCAGCTGTGAGCATACTGATTTACAGTTTACCTCTTGCACTGTAAGAATGGTTACAATATAGACTCAACCTTAGCAAAAACATTTCTAAGAGCAGTCACCTGATCACCCGGCCACAAAAGTGATCTTTAAGGTGATTGACTCTGAGCGAAACATTGCTGAAGTTTAGTGATTTTTAATCTGGTGACCTTAAGAAATATTAGACTAAGGCTAACTAAAGATAAAGACAACAGATCAAAATTTAATTTTACAGCTGAATTCTCTTTGGGTAGACACACAGAATCTTTATAAAACTATACATGGATTTCTAGGATGTCATAATCCTAGCATTACCATTCTTTGTGTTCAGTTTAGATAAAATTTTGTGGGAATCTCACTTTTTTTTTTTTTTCTGTAAATGTGACGCTTTTAGAAATATAAATTCTGAACATTTTCTCCTTTTTCTACACTTATTGCCAAAAAAAACCCCAAACAATTAATAAACTTCTGCCTTTTTTTGCTAATAAGGATTCAATATATCTTTTTCTATCTGTAAGTTTTCTTTTAACACAATATTAAAATTAAAACTCAAATTGTTAATGGGATTTTTTGCCTGTTTCATGAAACCAAAGTTTCAAAAAATGGTGATTTTATTGGGATGAAATGAAACCTTTCAGAGTCTCATGTATATATGCATGTACAGTCTCTGCTCCATTACTCACTGGATTTGCAGGGTAAATACATTCAAGTCTCTGTTCTGAATCGAGCAGAGTGATTATGCAAAGGTATGCCTCCAAAAGTATGTGATTATCCTGGATAGTCCTAGCTGCTTTGGGGGTTGTTTGCATCTGACTAGACTCCAGTGCATGCTGAGAGATTTTCCTTGATTAAAATTTTGTTTGGCCTGAGTAGGCAAGAATTTTCAGGTTTTCCCTTTACCTTGGAAAAAAAAAATTGTTTTCTCAAAGAAATTATTGAGAATTAAAACTGAATGTAATATCTCATTTTAAAGAAATAATACATCCTACTTCAAAGTGGTTGTTAATGAAAGGATTAGTCTTTCTGTTTCCACTAGGCATTCAGGTATACTGTTGCAAAACAAGTTAAATGCATGATATTTGGGGAATTATTTCAGCCTTTCTCTGAATAGTGTATGAAACTAATCTGGAAACCAATTAATTGCCTAAATGATCAATTTTACATTGACATGAAATTTTGACATGAAAAATTGTACTTTGTTGCATCTTTTCTACATTTTGTATTCATATTGTCATGGCAAGTTAGTGTTAGATTTTTGTATCTCTAGCAACAGATCTAACAGATACGTAAATGTTAACATGTTTTTTGGAAGAAAAATATTACACAGTTTACTTTAACAGCTGTATAATGTTGATTCAATCTTCAAGTTTTTAATCATGATTTGTATTTTATATGTAAGTAATAATCACTTTTTTTCTTAATAATTCATTATCTTCCTTTAAACATCTCTCAAATGCAATTGTGCTACGTACATGTACTTTATTTTACCAAATAACCCATTTTTATGTTTTACATTTGTAATTCTTTTCAACCTTAATTTTTTCTTTCATATTGTCTTCTTTCATATTCTTTCAGTTTCTCTAAATGAGGCCACCTATGAAACTGCTGGCAGGTAGTGAGAAAATAAGTGTTTAATAACTGAGGAAACTATTATAGCAGTCAGGAAAGGGAAATTACAGCATATGTAATAGGACAGTCATTACTTTTACAAAATTCAGTATGAAATTGTTAATGTCTCTTGACAGTTCTTTAGTAATTAAGATTTCATCTTGATTGTCTTTCTGTTAACATGAAATGATACGATGGTTAATATTGTTTAAATCACAATGTTAAGTGAATGAAAAATCATAGTGTATAATCCTCTGGATAGTATTTGTTAAAGGCTTTAATGTTATACTGAACCCAATTTAGAAAAATGTTTTTTCATTAAATTGTGAATGTAAGTTTATAAAATTGAAATTGCCTCTTAGTAATATTACATTTATATAAAATATATATATGAACACACATGTATATACTTTTCTAGCTTTTGAAAAAGCTATAAATGGTATAAATGAAGGCTGATTATGAGGTATGACTAAAAGCCAGATTTTCAGACTAATTGTTAATCCAATGAAACTCAGTATGTGCTAGAAATGTTTGTAACAAATTTAATTGCTCAAAAAACATTTATGAGACAAGTAGACAGTTACTTTATCATTATTGTAGCTGAGATAGCGTTTCACATTAGATATGATCTAGATAAGAAACATCAAGGCAATACTCAGGCTAAGCAGGTGCTTACTCAGAGGATAAAGGATGTCATGAAAATCAACCTCCCATAGAGCTAGAAGAGAAGGGTTTACAACTATTGGGTCTTGTCATAATGACGACATAAAGATACAGCCCTCCTAGCTAGAAAATAAAACAGAAACTTACCACCACCCAGAGAAGTATGAAGGGCACATTAACAGAAATAATCCTAAAATATGAAAATGAGCTAGCATCAACAGAGAAAATTGATTCAATTCATTTTATAAAGAACAACACAGGGTCTTTTGGCTAGCATACTGTGCTTAGATTTAAGCAATGTAAGTTAAATTTCTGACTGTTGGGACTTACTCTGTGACTTTTGGAAAGTCACTTGGTGCTAAAATCTGCCACAAATTCCTACTGTCCTCAAAAGATCTAAAATCAGTTTCTTGATTTCTGTGTCTTAGTTCCCCAAGTGTAAAACAGGAGTAATAGCAATTTTCTGTCTTGAAGGCTTGTCACAAGGATGAATTAATTAATTTCTTAGCTGGTATAACATGACAATGACACAAGCATATCTGTGTAGTATGATAAAAAGGTAAAATTTTAACAGATTATTTAAGAAAGGGACAAGAAAAAGTCAGTATCACAAACTGAAAGCATTCCCAAAAGAAAATTATGACTATCTGATTCAATAACTTTATTCCTAGGATTATTTAGTGATACTGTATGTGAGGCAACCCACTTGTCACTAATCACACTGTTGAATGCTGTTCTATGCTCTGCTCGAGCACTTTTCAAACATCACTGACGTGTTCTGTCCATGAATACTGGAGTATACAAATTATTTAAAAAAAAAAACCAAAAACCAAACCAAAACAAACAAACAAACAAAAAACAAACAAACAAACAAAGCCCCCCAACAACCTCTAATTTTGATATTTTTGCACTTAATTGCAAGGTTTTTAAGAGTCTTTTCCATAACTTTGTTCCAAACACTCTGTTACACAACAGTGAACACATTCTCAGATAAAAAGTGGAAAGCAATGAGTACTTACAGTATGTAAGGTACATATGTGTAAAAATCAGTAGGGTTACTACCAGGAACATATAGACTTTCACTATCAACCATTTAAAATCAATTTGAAGGCATTTGGAAAGCATTTTAAAGAGCAACTAGGCATCAATAAAATTTAATTAATTGGGTCTATGGATGCACATGTAAATTGAGTGTTAATTGAGCTAGCAATGCTTTTCCATTAAAAATTAAACTCATGATTAGTAACGAAGAAAAAAACAAGCCAATGTTGTTCCATAAACAAATCTAATTTTCTTTAATTGTGCCCCTACTTTAGATAACAATCATAATTCTCTATTTGCTTTGTTAAATGTGAGCATCACTACAGCATGGGAAAGACAGATCGATTGCCAGTTGTTTTAAGATATTACGGAAGTATCATTCAAAACCTTTGATGCAATGTTTTTGTTTAAATTGCCTTATTCTATCCTTCCTTTGAGCAAGAATGGAAAGTTCTTTTCTCTTAATATCAGGCAGACTACTTAATGTATTAAGGAGAAAAATAAGTTTGTCAACCATATTTTTATAAAGTAGGATTTAATAGTAATGTGGGGGTTATTGGGGTAATTACTTTACCTATAGGTCTAAGTATACACAGATGAAAATTAATATGATTTTTGGTTCAGTCCAGGATGCAGGTATTTGAAGCTTCAGTTCCGTTCCGGATTCTACCACAAACTCTGCCTCTGTAGCTATGCTTTAAGAACAAATACAAATCGGGGGGGAAGAGGGAGAAGAATGTGCTCAGTTCTGGGAAGAAAGTTAATAGATTTCAGTAGTGAATGTTAACATCTACAGCTTGTCAAACAGAAATGCATCCTCACAGGCTGGACTGAGGCTTCTACAGTGTGAGTTTTAAAAGCAGGTCCTCTCCTTGTACAGTGCTGTAGTATCTCCATGGTGCTGGATTCTGTTCCCAGGCAGGCAGCTGGGAGTTAGGAATTGGAGACCCTGAGTTTTATTAGCCAGATCTTCTGAATGATTTAGGCACTCATTCTCCAGTTTCTCCACCAGCAAAATGAATATGTCACTTCATTATCTCACTACTGTAAAGATATAAACACCTTAAAAACTGCAAAGTACTCAGGGATGAGGTAGACATGGTTACCATATAAGTAGAGAGCAATGGTATTATTGTCTTTGAATATTATATGGAAGACAATGATAAAAAGAAATATTAAAGAGACAGCAAAACCAAAAGAATCTGAACCAATACACTTTGAGGATTCTTGAATCCAAATCTTAACTCATCCATTTATTCGTACCGGCTTTACTGGCAGAGCATCACTTAACCTGTGGAAAAGCTATTGTTCGTTTGCTTTGTCCCTCCATATGAACAAAAATACTAGGACAAATCAGCTTGTGACCACACATTTTTCATATCAATTGTTAACTCATGCATTTTATCTAGAGCTTGAATTGTGGGTCGACTTTAAGATGATACTATTCTAAAAGGATTTGAAGTCCAAATCAGTTAAACCAGACAAAGTAATGTCTTACTAGAATTTAAGCAGATAACAGTGAGGAGTCTGTCATGTTCTAGGTTTGCAGAGGAACAGTCAAAAATTTTTTAGTAGTAGTAAAAAGGGACCTGAATAAAAGGCTTAGGAGTAGCAGGACAGTATTTTACAGATAATGCCAAATCATTCAAAATATGAAGAGAGTATTTTATAGCTTCCACGCTAAGCTTTGAAATTCCTCATTGTCTGTTGGACTCAGGGACTGCATCTCTCTGTGGTTTGTGGGTTTCTTCTTTCTCCACATAGTATTAAGGTGCCCTTCCCTTCCAACATGAGCCCTCCTCTTCTGAAACACCTCACTCCCATTTGGTTGAAGTACTCTGTGCTGCCTGTGCTTAGGTTGTGACTCACATATTGGAGATGCTATTTAGTATCTCCGGTGAATGAAACAATAACATGAAGCAGTGTAAGGGAACAGTGTTCTAGTTCCATAATTGCTTCAGGACTAATTCAGAATGGGTTGATTTGCTTTTCCCAGCTGGTATGTCCTATTCATCCCAACAACATCTTCAAACCAAAGCCAAGGAAATGAGTGCACAAATTCAGTAGAGTAAGTGGCCAAATTGTGTTTTTTTGTATTTATTAATGCATTTTATTTATTGCAGCCATAACAATGTAGTTCTTTGAAGCACATAGAGAACTATTAACTTGTGGGTCTAATAGATTTTTATACCTTGAAACATGACCAAACTGCTTAAAGATAGTACAATGATTATATATTTCATGTAGACAACCCCAGGAAATTTGTGCATGTGACTGAGAAGTGGTCTTGTGCCTTTTCACTGTGGTTTGGAGAACAGAACTCGCAAATTCCATATGAGTTATTAGAAAACAGCACAGAAGGCAGTATCAAGAATAAAGTGAGCTACTTGAAATCCTGGCAGTCATGTCTGCACTGATTGTTTGTCTAATCCCAGAAATGTCTGTCCACTAAGAGATTTTTGGTGCACACAGATGTTTAAGTAGGACCGGACTGTGTCTATGTCTTACCTGCTCAGGTGGGAAAGTAAAGGCTCTTCACACTGTGCATTGGCTTGCACCTAAGGTACAGAGCAGATGCTGCTTATTTCCCACTATTCTGTGATTCTGTGATTTAGTGCTGTCGTCTGCCATTAGGTGAACAGAGAGGTTAGGAGTAGCTTGTTTTTAATTTCCCTTTTGCACTCGGTTGCAAGTAGAGAAAAGAAAGTGTCTTTTGGAAGGCAGTTGTAGCTGACTTTGGGTGTGAGGGGAGCAAAGAAAGTATTTCAGGACAGGCTGAAGAATACTGGGATCCTCTAAAGAATCCTACTTGTGACTGCCCCCTCCTCCCGTGTCAGATAAAGTTTGTAAGCATGCTTTCAAGCAGCATAACTCTCCTCCTAATCTTATAAGAGAAATTGAACTATTTGCTGTTGCTTATATCTACAGTGGTTTCTGTCTCTTCTATCTGTCATGTGACCCAGATCCTATACCTCTTTGTAAACTTCAATTAATTGTTTAGCCACAGATTGGGGGATGTGTTTCATACAAGCTTTGGTCAGTGTGCTAGCATGTTTTGAAGAACGGTAATTTGAAGCTATAAAGAAACTAGATGGAAATTTTTTTCTGTTGGACTTCCAGCTGATCTGATAAGTTCCTGTTTTCACATACCAACTGTATTTTTTTGAGGGCAAATGATTATACGTTCAAAAGTGAGGACACAAATTTAAGTCTCCTTTTTGTTAATGTGAGCCTTGTAGAGGTGGGGAAAGAAGGTGAGACTTACAAATGTGCTAAATAGCAACGAAGAGATGAGTAACTACAGTTCTGGCTTTGGGTTTTGAAGTTCTTGGGATTTGGGCTCCCCCACCCCCCCCAACCTCTTAGTTACCTTAGGGCTGAAATATCATTACTCTGGGACCTTGCTGTCCTGCCTGACGTTTGTCCATTTAGGGCAGATTTACAGCACAGGGAAAGGGTTGTGTTTGAACTGTCAGATAACTGTTAACTCTGCTGCAACTTCTTCAGCTTGAACAAGTTACTGCCAAAACCAGTCATATTGATTCTTCGACGGCTGTGGGCAAGCAGTAGTTTCTCTTTCCTGCACATCTTGGCTGTTTTTTATTATTTGATAATTCTGATAACTGTGTATGACTGGATTTGGCAGAATGCTGTGAACAGATCTGTTCTCTTGTCTTGGATGCTGAGTAAACAATTTTGTACAAGGTGCTTTATTTCTTCATGGTTATTTTTACTTTCTAGTATTTCTGAGGGCATTTCTAGAAAATGTCACTTTCAGAATGTTTTTTTTTAGTAGAAATTAAAATGCCTTTTATAAAATTATAAAGTTTTACACTTTGTAAAATGTGAAGATCTGTCCATATTGTGAAGTAAAAAAATAGTTGTCCTGTGGAAATAGAGTTATTTTGTTTGGAATATGTACTATCCCATGCTTATTTCCATCATAGTAGTAACTAAAGCTAGTGAATCTCAAGACAGTAATTTTATGTTAGCAAAAACTGTTTCCACAAATTCATTTCTTCAAACATTATATTAATTTAATACCCTTAAGTATGAAAAAGACAAAATCTAAATATTTTGTTTTAAGAAATGATCCCTTAGACTATGAAAATTTTATTTCTTTTTTTTTTGTTACTCTATTGAGGTGTAAATTTCACAACAAGCCAAAGTGATGATGCATAATGGATATGAAGATGAGAAATTATGTCACTGTGGCAGAAAAAAAGATGCTTTTGATCTAAAAACGTTGATAAGGTAGTTCAATCAGTGCTAAATAAATAAATTTTCAAAATAGATTAAATCTAAAAAATTGTAATCTATTTATTGTCGTACTGTAATTTTTCACTATCAGTAGCATTATGACAGGCTAATATTACATAATATAATGCATTTTAATGCATGTCAAATGACATATTCAGATATAATGTGCCAATACTAGTATTCTATAATACACATTACTCCTACAAAGATATAAAACAGAAAAGTAATGATAAATCTATACAATGAAAGTATCCATTCCTGCTCTTTCAAAGAGAACACCAGTATATGATTGATTATAAACCAGATATTTTTGAAAATTCACTTAATGGGAAATTTAAAAATTGTTTTTGGGGGGAATAGAATTCCTCATGAGAAATGAATACTTTTCAATAAACTGAGTGTTTAATTTAAAACAGAAATTCCAAGATTGAAACTGGCTGTGATGGGAACTGTCATTAGGATGGGAATTTCATTTTTAGATTAGATTAATAAATGCAAAGAAGACCAACCATGCGAGAGAGTTGCTATAGTCTCTTTTCAAACTCAGCTGCTATATTTGTTCAAGATATCAAGCAACATCTCATTCTCTTAGCAACTGACCATACATGTTCTTGCTCTCTAAAAATACATGAAGGAAAGACCAGGGAAGAGTTGAAAATGTTGAAGCAGCTTTCCTAGATAGCAAAGGGGCAAAGCTTTATTTGGTCTCACCATCATGTCCTATTATAGGAGGCTGTTTCTAATTTATTTTTGCCTATATTATTCTTTTTATTTACTGTATAATAGACAATGTAGAAAGACCCATAATGAGAAATACGTTTTTTCCCCTTATCAACTAATTCACAAGCTGACTGTGTTTCAACAATCATAATAATTTCCTTGATAACTGCACTATACTGACGGTTGTTTGCTATTCTGCAGGTAGTATCCCATGCTGGTGACTCCTGTCATCTGAATTATATCTTAGTTCTGTATGATACTGTGAGTTTGGCTAGTGTTAAAATTGATAATTTCACACTATCCTCTGACCTAGAAGGCATATTACCTTCAAGAGGAAATATCAGAGCTTTATGAAATCTAGTAAGAAAAAAATGAGAAGGAGGAAAAGTTTCTGATGTTTGTTTTTCTCATGCTGCTTTGTTTGTGTCAGGTTTCAGGCCTTGAATGCCTTTTGGTTTGTCCATGTACTTTTTGTTTGTTAAACTTCATGTGCTTATCTAACTTCCTAATCTCCTGTGGGGATTTGATAACCTTAGTGTTTTTTTCATGCTGCTTCTAGTGCCTTTGCCATGATTAATGGGATAGACCACTAAACTGGCCGCCTCCAAAATTATGGAATGTGTTAATCAGATGGGCAGATGACCTCAGGGAGTGCAATGACCCTTAGGATCAAAGGTCAGATTTAAACAATATGACAAATACAAGGATGTTGTCATTTCAAAATAAAAAGGGTAAATAGATAAAGGGTAACTTCAGAGTGACATACATATTTCTTGCAGGTTTTATGTATACAAATTGACTTTTAGCATTAAATAGCAAGTAATGCATCTTCTATGGCTTGCTATATGAGGTCAAAGTTACAAGGGAAAGATTATTGGTAAGGTACAAGATAACAAAGAACACAAGATTTAGTTTCAATTTCAGTGTTTGGTGTAAAACAACCTGTTATTTCTGTGCCTTCATTTTCCTCTCTATAAATATCACAGAATATGATCCTTCATAAAGCTGTTAAAAAATCATGCATTTGTGATACTATAGAAGGGCAATATGGTGTTGCTACCAGTGCTGCTTTTGAGTAGCTGTTTCATATATTATCCATTTAACTGGAAACATGACACCATAAGGTATAGTTAGTTTTAGTATGGAATTTTATTTTTCTTAATTGTTAAAGTAAAGTGATCTCTGTGGAGTTGTATTATAAAGGGAAAAAAGACTCAGTCTTCAGCCTGATACAGCTGAGAAGAAAAAGGGCTTAAAACAAATTTGTGCTTCCATTACACTGACTGGCCAGATACCAAAACAGACTTTGTCATAATTTAAGACAGCTCTAAACTATACTGGCTGAATAAGCTGGGAACCTGTCAGAGCATTGTATGATTTTTTCCTGAACATGGTATGAGTTCTGCCCAGTGCTTTCTAACCCAACCTTCTACTAGGTCTAGGAAATAATTACTGTAGAAATGCATTATGTCAAGGAGAATCATCGGTTGCCCTTCATGGTAGTTTTTTTAGTCACAGCTATACAAAGCACTTTGATGTGGGACAGGAGTTTGAAGCTTAAGTGTGTCGAGCCAGTGAACCATCAAGCAGACAGTGCTGTGTCTTCCATAAAGCTTCTATTCAGCAGGATTTGTTGTGGACATACAGTCTACAGTACCTGTATCTTGGTCCAGTTATTTAGTATTTTTTCCTATCTGCAGTCCTGAGTATTTCACAAATGGTATAAAAAGCAGTATAAAACCCCCTCATTTCTAAATAAACCAAGTATCAGAAATATTTTCTAAATTTGTTTCTTTCATAATGTTACTGTTGTCATAGCTGTGGTGGTCCAAGGACATCACTAAGCCAAGTTTTGTGCTGGATTGTAGTATCTTTTGATATGATTAACATATCTACTTAGACTTATTCTCAGCTTTTATATTCTTTCAAAGTTTGCTGCTTCTGTTTCAAAGCTAAGAATTAGTCAAAAGCATCCTTGCTGATTGTCCCCCCAATTATGTGTTGGCTGGTTCAGTAAAAAAATTTCTTCTCTCCAGAAGCCTAGACTTGCCTTAGGAAATTCTGTCATGAATGCCCAGATGCTCTGCTATATGTTAGTTGTACTGACATTAAAGGAGACAAAGCAGTGAGGAATAACTCATAAACCATCAATTCACCTTTATTACTTAGATAGAGCTCTAACTTGGTTGTGGCAGTGTGATGGAGTAAAGAATGTAGCTCAGCATAGAAACTAAAAGGGGTAAGGCAGGCTGGAAAGGTAACACTTCGGATATTTTCAATTAATACTGAGCATTAATTAAAAAAAAAAAAAAAAGAGCAACCTGCCTACTTGAGAAATGTTTCCTTAATGTGTCTTCAGATTACTTTTGGTTTGTAGGTAATAACTGAAATGAGTTCTACTGAATATGGTCAATTGAGACTTGGGATGGAATGAAGTATTCCATTCTGAGGGCATATGTATTTATATCCTATGTTCACAAAAAAAAAAAAAAAAAAAGAAAAGAAGAGATAGATAAATCTTTTATAACAATAATAAAAAAGAAAAGAAACCATTTTGCATGAAAACATGTTTTAACTGTATTTGTAACACTCAGTAAATAAATTACAGGTTTTATATCATTCAGAAAGAGCTGCGAGTGATTTATTCAGTTATTAACTTCACACGCTTGGAAGAATGAATTAAATACCAGTCCTTGTTGAAGGCTTTTGGATTATTCTGCCAGAATATACCACTTAAAAGTTTTGGCAGCTCAGTGTGTGTTGCGTGATGAGCAAGAAGATTTTGGTGGAAACCAAGGCAGATGAGTCTGTATCCTGACAGTTTACAGCATCTTATAAATTCCATAAAATGAAAATGAATTATGTATTATTGGGTTTACATAAGGTCACCAGATGAACTCTGACCCTTCTCTTTTCTCATTTGGCTCAATTATTAGATGAAATGACAGATCTGATCTCTTTTCAAATTGTATTAGAAGGGGCCTCTTTATTTTGCCCTCTAGCAGCTATTCTCTGACAGAACTAGGCAAGTGCATTAATTATGATTGATTTAGTGGGTCTATAAGGTGATTATTTCTCAAATTCTACTTCTGTGCGAAAACCTTTTGACCTCTCTCAGGCCACACAGCAAATGAAATCCATAAGAAGATTTAAGAGGGGACTGACCAGCACTGCAGTTTCCTTCTGCTGTTTGAACTCAAAACACTTTGGGATACACAAGCAAATCCAAAGGATTGAATTACCAGGACATACTGTGGTTAAAATGTTTAACAATTTGATATCTCTGTTTAAAGAAAATGGCATGAAATTGATCACAAGGGGGAAAAAGTCCCCTTTTGGGAGGGGGGGAAGTGGCAAAAAAGATTTTTTTGCTTTGTAAATTAGACACAATAAAAAGATCAAGATGCCTCATATCAAGACTCTGCTGGAGTGTGTTACATTGCAGTGAGAATAGAATTTCAGCCATATTCTTTTGATAAAATGGCAAAATAACTTCAGAAATCAGTTTAAGGATCTACTTTTTCTTGGTGTGACTATAAATATTATGGATTACATGTGTGTATGCATATGTTTATACACACATATATATAAGCATAGTAAAAAATACAGTTTGAAACCAAATCTGAGTTCAAAAAGAGAAACTGCACACTATACATTTATTTGCAAGTAACACTGATGCTTTGTTTATAGGCTAATAGAAATGCGAATCCTGTTTCCAGATAAACCACTCTGATTTTGGCAAGCTTAGTTCTCTGGGAGGCCTGCAGTAATGTACCGTACAAGTGCAATAATTCTAGATATGAGTATTGTGTAATAATACCTTTTACAACTCTGTTGTTATTAACCAGTTAGAGGATATGTGAACTGAGATTCAGTTTCTTGGGAGCAAAGCTGACTGGCCCTCAACTGCTAGCTCAGATGAGTGCATATCCACTCTGCCTTTTCCATTTTGCCTGATCTAAATTTTTGCTGAGTTGCTTCTTCAGTAACTGATTTCTAGAAACAGAGGTAGGTGGTGCAGAAGTAGGGGAATAGAAATAGGATTAAATATACTTCTCTTTACTAGCCCAGAGTTCTAGTTCTGTTATTGGAAGAGTCAATGTCTTGGAAATATGAAGTAAATGCATTTTTTCTTTTGAAAATCAGGTCTTTGTAAGATGGTAATTGTGAATAGTAATCTTGTTAATGCTCAACAGTTGATTCAAAGCTGTATTTATTGAGCATATCTGTTGCAAGATATTAATTAGGAGTACTGTAAATTTGTTTGGGAGTTTTTTCATATACTTCGTTATTATTCAAGTAGGTCTTTCAGGAATGCCTGAGCGAAAGTCTGAGAATCCATCTCATCCAGATGAGGTTTTGACAGTTGATTTTAACTTTCTAAATGTAAAACTAAACAAAAAAAAAAAAATTGAAAGAGAATTAGAAGAGAGTTTCAGACAGATTTCGGTACCCCACAGGTAAGGAAACTTTGACTGCAGTTTAACATACTACAATATAATAATTTAGTACTGCCAAAGGGTGATGAATTCAAATAACAGCAGATTAGTTGCAATGTTCTGCGTTGTTCCAAAAACATTTTTAATTTGGCTTCATATTGTTTTTCTTTGATTTACTTTAAAAAAAAAAAAATCCAGTTTTGAATTGCAAATATAAGTAACTGGACAGTGCATAGAGCTGTTATCAATGGAAAATTAATTAGGAAGATAAGCTTCTAAAAGTTTACTTTATGCTCATTTTAGATTACTGTGATAACACTTCAACACCTCTTTGTCCCTAAATGTAATGGAAGATAACTTTGAATGTAAAGACTTATGATTACACCTAGCAAAAACAATTTTGCTAGAATTTCAGATTAGCAGAAGCATGTCATTCTGTTGGAATACGAGTGTTTCAACAATGTATTCATGAAGCACAGGATGAACAGGGAAAACGTCTGATGCTTTTTAGTGTGGAATAATTTAGGAATTGCCCTCAGATGTAGAAGGTGTGTTCGTGTCTCTGCTTGAGGTAGGGTGATCTGAGATGAAAATCTCTGCTTTGAATCGGGCAGAAAAAGAACATGACCTGGCTCTTGCAATCCAGGAAGTGTCCCTGCTGTTTAGTACATGCATTCATGCACAAACAATAAAAATGGGAACCATGAAACAATTC
Organism: Platalea leucorodia; assembly: GCF_965183815.1. Classification (NCBI taxonomy): domain Eukaryota; kingdom Metazoa; phylum Chordata; class Aves; order Pelecaniformes; family Threskiornithidae; genus Platalea; species Platalea leucorodia. Next base: position 40,472,964 of record NC_138830.1, read on the forward strand.
TTTTTCTATGGAGCTGTTCAAAGTAGCATCTGTGATATTTTGACGCTAGTCACAAACAGTGTTGGTCATACTCTAGTCAGCTCTGCTAGTGACACCATTTCAGGGAAACAAAAACGTTGGGCAAAGTTTTCAGCTGCCCTGTGCCATGTTACACCAGGGTGAGGCCTTGCTTCTTTTGGTAGCTGTTCTCCCATAAAACTGTTGCTGCTGATTAGCTCCCCTTATTATTAGTAAATTGCACATGGTACCTCACCAGATATTTTGAATTTTTTTTACTTTACTAGCATAAATGAGAACACTACCAACAACTTCATTAGCATCCTTTTCAGTGGGCACAAAATGTTTAAACAGTAAAGTGTGTGTTGAACAGCTATTTGGGAGACAAGTGCCTTTTGAACATTTATTACTGAGTTTTCTGGGGGATTCCTTACTGTCTGAATTAATCTCTTCATCCATGCAAATTCCTGTGCTGGAGCATGTGCAGAAGCAAGAAAAGCACAGCAGTTGTCTTCATGTTACGTATCGGCTGTTCTCCCAGATCTCTGCAGGAGATCTTAGCACAAATCCTGTCACATTGAATGGTTTGGCTAGTTTATCACTATGCTTTGCCAGTAACCTTGGTAAAGGCATAACACCTGCATTAGCCAATGCTGGTGCCTCTGTTCCTTTGGAATGATACTACTTGTATTGAACTTAATAAGGATGTAACTTTATACCTGTTCTCAGAGATTTCCTGGCATAGGCAATCCAGCTCTGATGTAGTATTTCTGATGTTTAGATTCTGGTCTTGTATTAAAAATAAGATAAAAGTCATAATGTCCAGTTTTTGACACCAGAAAAGTATAGCATGTCCAGTGAAAACAAGATGATAACTGAAGTTATGCCAATGAAATAAAGTACCATAACATGGACCGACGTTCAAAATACTGGCTTAGAGCCACATTTTATGTCCTAGCGTTGTGTGGGAAGCTATAGCAATATCTTAGCTGTGCAGCCTACTGATAGCTACCATTTGGTTTATAGGTAAGTGAACCTCAATAAATTAAAATAGTGAGATGTAGCAGTGGGTCAAGTCAATCATCTTGCTTCATTTTGAGTTCATTCATGCATCCTGATGCTTCAAGTATAAGATGCTTCAAAATGCATAAGTGTTTCAAATTAATCTCAACTGTTGATGAACTTCATTGCTTTTCAGAAAGAAGACTATGACTAATAGGAGGTATTTTCAAACCCTAGACAAGATTGGGCACTGATCTGGAAAATAGTTCTGTGTTCCTTTTTCTCATTAGTTACTAAAAATATTTGAAGACATCAGTATTTTGAAAGCTGAATGATTTAGAAAATCTGACCTTGAGGTTCCTGAATTCTTTTAGAGGTTTGCTCAAAAAAATTTTTTTTACATCATTCTGGGTCATATAGCTTTGTGAGGAGTATAGTATAGAGCAGAATATAATGAAGAGGTGGTTCATTCTTGGAACTGATAATCCAGACATTCAGTGCAACCATTAGAATCTTTCAAAAGACCACTTTTTCTTTTTACTCTAGTAAAATATGAATCAGCTTTTTTCTAAATTATACAAAATCAAACCCGGAGGCATTCTAGCTTCTTTAAAGATGGTAATTAGTTTGGCTGTATCTTTTCCTTGCTATAGATAGAGCTGTGGCAATCAAACATGTAAGCTTGCTTATTGATCTTTCATTAAATAAATAAGAGGTCTCAGGCACTGAAGTTACTATCTTCACACATTTGTAAACAACACTAATGCTTTTCTTCTTGATCTGTCCCCTATTCTGCTGTTAGATGACAAATGCTCACAAATGAGAATTCTATAGAAAGAAGATATCTAGTCAATTTTTTAGACACTGGGAATTTCCCATAGGATATTTATGACTATTACATTCCTTGAGACATAAAATAAAGGAGATGGAAAAATGGGGAAGTCTGCTCCCACATTGAAGGCAATATATGTATAGCCATTGTGAGATTAAATCATGTTTCCAGGCATGGTATATTACTGGTTTCTGTAGAATTCTTAGAGAGAATATACTTCTGGGCTTACCACATTTGTGACTTAGTAATTTTTTTTTATAGTTTGAAAGTTTTAAAGTACACAGACTTTACAAGTGATTTCTACAAGGATGTTATGGAAGTCTTTTTCCAGATATGTTTATATTCATTTTAGAATAATATAGGTTCCTCTCCTGACAGGTTTTTGCTGCTATGTATTATAGATATTATATGTTAATACATCCTAAAAACATCTACATAGTAAAAATAGCCTTTGAATATTGCATCTCAAGAGACCAGTGGTAGCTTCGTATACCATGTCCTACTTGTAACCAACCATTTGTGTGATGCTGGTCTGTCTTAGGGTAAAGTCCTGCAGGGGTGCTTAAATTTTGAAATGTCCCATGATCAGCTTCCTTTGCACCCACTTGGCAAAATTGTGTGCATTCAGTCTAGTAGCTAAAGTTACTTTTTTCCTGTAACTTTATGTTTGTTATTCTGTACATAAATAGACACTGTTTGATGTATGGATAGAAGGGTACTAATGTGGGCTTTATACAGTATTAAGCTGTCCAGGTAGACAGGCTCAAGAATTGTTTATATGGATTCCACATAGCTCAGTATTCATTTCTGTCTTACCACGCTGATAAATCAGCTTAGATTTCTTTTTAAGGAATAGATGTTAATAATTCTAGTGTCTGGTTATGTCAGACTAGGCCCCTAAAAGCCTTGGTTTTACAGTTTATCACTCCCTTGCAAATAGGAATGTTATTTATGATAATGAGTATTGTTTGTTCGTGAGCAACTTGATCTTGGATCTGAGCTGAGACCATTGTTCTCAATACACCTAAGAGCTGAAGCAAATTGGAAATGTTGTTCAAAGGTTACATTTTAATCTCCGAGTTCCTTGTGCCTTGTTTAGAGATAACTTTGTGCTCAGAAAGCTCTCTTCACTTGGCTTGAATCTGAAAAGAAAATGTATTACATTTTAATACTGACACAAACAAATGAGTTGGTTTTAGTTTCTGTCATCCACAAACCGCTATGTTTATAATACCACGAGTATATTAATGGACAGATTTAATGATATATATATTATTTCTGTCAGGATCCTCTAAATTACTTTTGCTACCACAAGGCACAAAATGATGATGTATTTCAGTGAACAAAGGAAGGTAGGTTACACTTCTAGTGCCCATAAATTCTTTGTTTTAAAAACATCAAGGCCTTTGATACAGTACAGTGCTTTTCAAGAGATTTGCTAGTAAAAATTAACCAGTGGGGTGGAAGAAGGTTTCCTGATGTGTCTACCTGTATCACATTTCCCCAGCCCATTTTCTTCCATTCTAAGGATGGCATTACCTGACCTTCTGCTTCATTATAGTTTCTCAGTTTTGGTGAATGCCAGCACAGCTAACGTGTTAGCATGCAGAACATGCTAAACTGTGGAATATCATTATGTTTTGGGGCCAGAATCACCTTACCATAATCTTGGAAAGCCTTTTGTGTCAAGTGATTTTTTTTTTTTTTTTTTAATGTACTTCCCTTCTTAAAATGCCTATTGTAGAAGTTTGTGCTACATATTTCAGTTGATTCCCATTTTCATTTCTGATAGTTGGCTATTACCCTCCTGCTACTGTTTTCGTATTTGTTTAGTTCTGGAAGAGGTTTGAGGAATGGGGGGTTGAGGGTAGAGGTAAGAAAGAGGTTCATTTTTGCATTTATTATGCCAGCTCTGTAAGAGACTCGATCACTTCAGCATTTCCCCATTAGTTCGCAGTTCTGTTGCCATCCAAAACTGGGAGCGTTGTTAGAGATTGACAGTAATGTTAGAGGCTGTAAATAATGAGGAGAAATATTTAATCTACTTTTAAGAGTTTCAACGTGAATGCCTAGTGTTACCAAATCAAGCTTTCAGAAACTAGGAAGCAGCAGTTACTCTTTACTGTGCTGCCTCCACTTAATTGCTTGAGGGAAAAATAGTATGCACTCATGAAATTAATATATAAGAAGAGAGTCAACTTAATGTTACAGGGGGAGCTTGGTATTGCACAACTATTTAATATTCAAAAGCAAATACTTGGCATTTCAAAAATATTTTTTAGTGTAGTTTTAAAACAGAAGTTGCTTTTTAATTGTGTCTCAGAAATATATCTACACCCTCATTTCTTTCTCTGTTATTGTCATGAACAAGATTCAAATCTTCTCTCCATAGCAAAGATCTCTCCTTTGTGAATCAACAGTAAGTAGACAGAAGTAATAGGCAGTTTATTTAGATGAAGCTAAAACCAAAGGTACCCTTTACAGCAGTCAGTGTAATGGTTTGCAATCACAGAAAAAGAAAATTTCTGATCCTCCTTTCTCTAAAGTTACTGACAGAAAAAAATAGTGTAACTGTGGTAATTGTGTACTTACTGCTGCACTAGGTTGTGTAATTGTTACCTGTAAAGGTTTGTTTTGTTTAGTTTAGCTTTTTAAGTCATAGATTGGTACAAAGACATTGTTTTTAAGAACACAGTATGTTTCAGTGGTACTGTGCTGTATTTACTGTCAGAAATTTAGAAAGGTGATTTGGAAACAGAATGAACCTTCATAATGTATCAAGCAAAACACCATCAGTCTCTTGAGGGAATACCACAGAAAGTAGATGCCCCACTCTTTTTTTTTTTTTTTTTTTAAGTAAATTTCCATGAATCCTATATACATGCTTTTGCCATCTGAAATACATACAAAATCAAATCTCTAGCTTCTTAACGATGTCTTTACTCCAATCTTTTAGCAAAGATTTGGGCTGTTTGATCTTCTCGAAAGACCTTGATTTCTTTTCTTAGACGTTGCTGCAAGTAAAAGAATCCTGAAAAAGAAAATGGTCTCCTGTGAATGCATTGCAAATAGTTTCCTCTATTTTGAGCTCTACATCAAGTAGAGTAATCTTAGACTCCGGTTTGTCAGTACTTTTTAATTATTCTCACCAGCATTTTCTAACCTAACCTGAGAGTCTTATGGAGAAGAGAGAGACATCAGATGTTATGTATTGTTTTGGGTTTTATTTGGTATTTGGTTTGGTTGAACTTCAAGGTTTAGTATGTTTATTTATTTTTTATTGTGGTATGAGTAAGAATGTGTTGGTTGTATTTTCAGCTTGATACATTTTTAATTTACGGCAAAGACAAGTAGAATTTAGTTTAGCCTTCTGTTTGTGAATTGTTAATCTGAGTAAATACAATTCCAAATAGTAAATAACAGTTAGTTGAAGATTACAGACTGTGGGCAAATGGAATAAATTTGTCAAAGTGTTTTAAAAATTTAAATAATCACACAATTTGTAAAAGCAACAAAAAAAATTACGGGTGTGGGGTGGGGGTGAGGGTTGCATGTACTAAATTATTTCCTGCAAGCTGTTTACTTATGTTTGTTCACGATATAATCTAGTGTTTCAGACCAGATGCCGTTCTTCAGAAAATGAGTTAGATATGAGAAGGATTATTTGGCTTTAAGTTGTACAATGGGGTGGCAATTACAATTGACTAGATGATTAAAAAGAAAAAAGAAATCTTTGAATCTAAACAAACAAGATAATGCAACTCTTTAACTGAAAGGGTGTTGAACTGTTCCCACAGTGTTGACTGACTCTAGAGAATAATTTGCCTCACAGATTCAGTAATTTCATATGGATCTTCTTTACTCTATCCTGCAACATTTTCCTTGTTTAGAAGTGTAGGAATCTTAATAAAAGAGTAGAAAAACCACAGTAATATAATGCAAAAGGGGACTTGGGAAAGGAATCTGGGCAGTTTTATATCAATAAAGAAATACAAATCCAAAGCAAGATTCTGAGAAGGGGGGGCAGGGAGGAGTAGGAAAAGGAAGAAAAAAAAAAAAAAAGGCCACACCACAGATGCTCAAGTGTTCATTACCCAAATCTTTGCAGGAAGCGACTGAATAGAATTACCTACAAAGAGAACGTGGCATTTTAACATTATACAATCATGTTCCTCATGGCAGATGACATCTATCTCCTTGACGGAGACTGTATCTCAAAAATACATTCACCGAGCTGTCTATAAATTCAAATAAACCCTGCAATTTAATTTTCAACATATCCATATGTTTGAGAATCAAGCTTTCAGCAGTTGAGTACAGTTTGTGTTGATACTACTGTACCCAATGAATAAGGAGGAAACAATGCAGTGCCACTGCAGCTATAGCCAGGTTTGGCAGGGGGCTGCAGGAGAGAAAGGATTTGTCCCAGTGTCCTGGGTCTAATTCAAGATCCAGTGAATAGAATTTCCCAGAAGTTCATCCTTTCTTGCTTGGTCAAATGCAACATTTTTCATGGTTTAGAGGAACTATGTCATTACTTAGTTAGAAACACAAAGAACCAAATGTGTCATTGTGTACCATGGAAATGCAGCCAAGAGTCTTTTAAGATAAAATAAAACGTTTAATTCTTTAAGAAAAATAATAAAGTAGCATGCGCATTCATTTAACTTCTTAAGTATATATTTTCAGAATATCTGATCAGTTATATTACGTGCAAAAGAGAGAACACCTGAGACAGCTGCTGTAACAAAAAGAAAAATGCAGTAGTTATTTTTCGGTTTTCAAAAAGGCATTTCCAAAATAAATCTCATCCCTTTGTGCATTTCTGATTGTATTTTTGCTAATGGAAAATGTTATTTTCTTATAAGCTATATGAGGGCTGAAGGAACAGCTTGAAAGAATGAACAAACAAGTAAAGTTTGTTCATAAAGGAATGTGACAGATACTGTAGGTTGAGAAATGTAGTCTTATAATGCTAGGTCTATTCACACAGTCAGTAGGATCCATGAAAGTGTGTTGGGATCAGCCATAAAACTGCTAATAGCTTAAAGCATTTGAAGATGCTTCTGATAGTAATCACCAGCAGAGCTACAGAATATTGATTGGGGTATCAAGTGATCAGTCGTTTCATTCCAAGTTTTTGGTGCAACCTGTGGCGCTCTAGTGGTAATGTGACATTTTGGTTTGAAGCATACCAGAACAAAAGCTGTTAACTTGACTATCTATTAGGTCTAGATTGGGCCTGACACTACAAACCTAAAAGGGGATGGCAAAAACTCACCCTACACATCTTACTCCACCAAGATCTTAGGAATGTTAGGAGGATGTGTGAGTTCAAACCAGTTCACCCACTTATGTGCTCCCCAAGACAGATAACCATAGGCAGAGTTTTGACCACATTGTGTGAATGAAAAAGGAGCGAGGAACATCCTCCATTCAGTGAGGTGGACTGGCCTCACTAAGTCTCGAACTTCATTCAGATAGTCCGGAAACAGTTCAGCAGTCAGGAACCTAACCTGTGACGTATGGTTGCAAACGTGTTTTCAGTGACATATTCAGCTTTTATAGAGCTGGCAAAGTCTCACATTTTGCCACTGGTATTTAAGGTTTCTGTCTTCATTTGCATAGTTCAGCCTTTTCAAGGCCAAAGTTGGGATGTGTCAGGCTTCTAGAATAATGAACATTTGTACAACATAGCGTGGATTTGAGTACTAAAATGAGTAAAATTCAGTACTCGGGTTCTCCAGGGTCAGCTCTTTTCATCAGGGAGAACGTGACAATCTCCCATCAGACCATTAGTGGTTTGTTACATGATAGGTAAGAAGATACTAATTTTTAACGTCTTGGATCATATTATACTATTTCTGTTCTTCAGTAACAAACTTTCTGAGCTGTCCAAAAGTGACAAAAGTTTGTTACTGATAACCATTAAGACTATAATGGTCTGTATGTTCAATAAATTTTCCCTGCCAGATATATAGTTAATCACTTTTTTTTTAAATAGAGGAGAATTTGGTGTTGAATATTTTGGTACATTTAACGTTCAGAAGTTAGACCTACATAGCTAGCTAATAAATTATGAAAATACATATTTGGATGACCTGATGTTAAGATACATGTTTTCATGTCATCTTCATACTCTTATTGTGAGGCCTTCAGATTTGAACCCTGGCCACTGATATTTTTTAAGATAATAGAACTATGTTGACTTATCCTGCCAAGCATATGGTCTTTGAATTTGTAGAAGTTTCTGCATAATGTTTCAGTAAACTTTTCACTGATGTTAGATAAAAGGATTTTGTTGTGGAACAACTACATGGGATACTTTATCTTATTCACATCTAACACAGAGCCTTCTTAGATTTTTTTTTTTTTAAAGGTGCTAAATTATTTTAGAAGAAATTAAATAATTATAGGCCTTGAAAACAGTCCTGTAATGTGCAGTTACATTCTAATCAGCTGCAATTTTCTAATCTTTCAGTTTTCATCAGCCAGCATCATCCATATGTATAGGAATTTTCTAATGTCTTCTGTTATTGTTGTTTATTCTTTTTTCAAAAATATTTAAACCAAAAAACAAGGGAGCAAATGTTTTAAAAAAATGCAGTTGTGTAGCTTTGAAAATTTATTGCACAGCTGGGGGCATTTAAAGAACTTAATTAACAAGCTCCAGCCTTAACATTCTCTCTCTTTAAGGGGAAAAAGAAATCAGTTAAGGTTTGTCCAATTAAATTTTAGGAGAGTTTGTTGATAAAAAAAAAAAAAAAAGCTGTGATTGTGAGCTTACAGTTTAAAAAGAGAAGCTCCACAATAATGAAAACTTGCAAGCTGATTAATTCAGTGGAAAGCTGTTCTGTGCATAGTTTCCACAAACTCATAAGCACTTGGGCATTTTTAGCCCAAATTTAATTATAGCCTTTGATAATCAGGCTTCGCTCAAAAGAAATCCCCTTCTTCCCATAATACTTGATGATGTAATGCTCTATTATAACTCAGAACTCTTCCCCCAGCACCAAAAACAAGCCGTCTTCATGTCAATGGAAAAAAAAGGTGACCTCTCCTCTCGGAGTTTTACATTTCATGTTCTGCAAACTGATATAGATCATCCAAGGCTGTGTTGGTTTGGGTTTTTTTTTTTGTTGTGTTGTGGGTTGTTTTTTTTTTTTGGTTGGTTTTTTTTTTTTTAATTTGCTACTGCCTGAAAACAGCTAATAAAGGCTCAGTTCAAAGCCGTCTATTTCTTAGTGGGGGGGAAAAGATGTTATTCTGACATCATTGCTCTGAATGAGCAGCCTGTGGTTCATACAGTATACGCTCCCCTGGAATGACAAATTTTCTGTCTTTTTCTTGGGGGGAATGTTCAGGCAAAAGGAAAAATGCATAAGAGAAGCAAAGAAAATTCATTTGTATAAGCTGGCCCCCCTACTGTGGAATTTTCAATTATATATATCTAATTATGGCTGTCAGTTGATGAATTGAGAAAAGACATTTTTTGTCCCCCCTCCTTTTTTTTGTCTCTTCGTCATCTCTTCTGTTAGAATGATTATAGCACACTTACACAACTAATTGCCTTACTGCTTATTAGTGATACAATTATGCAGGCCAGACTCCTTGTGTGAACAACCATCTGCAGAGAAAAAAAAAAGTGACACTATTCAAAACTATCCATAATTTAACCAATGTTATTCCAATGCACTGAGCTCAGACAATTGTTGGGCCTTCATATTTCATACCCACCCTGGAAAAAGAGGGTTGTGGGTTTTTTTTTTTTTTCTTTTTTCCCTGCTCTTTCTCTCTTTTTCTCTGTGCACTGATTCACCTCTTTAGACCCACTGTGAATTGGAAAGAAAGGAAGAGAAAAAAAGTGCTTCATATGTCAACAAAAAGGAGGGAAGTGAAGCATGGCTAATGCCCATTCCTCCTGTGGGCAATTTTTCTTCAAATTTTATACTAATAGGCATTTTTTTCTGCTTTAGAACCAGTTGAGAAAGTGCAGATGTCCTGACCACAGAAATCTGTGTATGTACATTTGTTGGCTTTTAAATGGTTTTAAAGCAACTGATGTACAACATAGAGCAGAGTAGAAAGTTTGCAGTGCATGTAATCGGTTCTTAGGAGAATGTGAAATGAATGTCTTTATATCACAGCTCCCAGAGTGGTAGGTGTTAGAAACCAAACAGGTGAAAATGCAGGAGTCAAAACAAAGCTTTGTGTATTGCTGATTAAGCTAACATGGAATATTTAAATGTCTAAAAGATACTGCTTTTAAGTAGTAGCTTAGAGATAATGTCAAAATGGCTGCTGGGGAAGGGGGGCAGAGAACAGCTTTATTTTTGTCATTTACCTTAGTTTCTCTGTATGGTTGTATTTGTCAAGTCTCTGAAGTGTCAGTCTACCGTTACTGTATTGTCAGTAGGAAGAAAGTAAGTTGTTGTGGAAACCTGAGTTTCTTTTTCTTTTTTTTAAGTTAGAATGAGAATACAGAAACATACTTAGGAAGAAAGAGCAAAACTTTGGTGTCAGTCCCTCTCAACATGTGTTGCAGAAGGCTCGTAATTCTTTTGGCTTACTAGAATGTAGTCTGACTGTAAAATAAGGAGGAATGAAGACATTTACAATCAGTCTTGGAAGTACAGTTACAATTGTCTTGGAGATACAGTTTAAAAATGCACAGTTCTTACATTTCCAGGCTTCTAAAAATATCAATGTCTATGTCAAGGGGAAGCCATCAGATGGCTTGAAAGAGGAAACTTGCCATTCCCTCATCATTCTTCCCACTCTTTCTAGTGCTCTTTGACTGTCATCGTTACAGCAAATATAGACTGAAGTATACATGTTTATGCTTTTGCTTGTACTTCTAGAACTTGTTGGCTCTATAGGTGAGTGTTCTGATATAAGCTTTGGCCTAGATTTGGACCTCTGGATCTTGGAGACTTAGGGTTTAAAAATTTAGTTCTTCATCCTGATTGATTCAGAATAAGTGTAGTGTCATTTATCTGTAACAATTTTAATGCGGTGCCCTGTTATTGTGAGCATGCCTATTAGAACAAGAATGAGCTCTATTTGTCTTCAAACAGGATTCCTGCAGTTTTGTTCATGGAGTCTCTGAGGGGGTGCCTTTAATCTCAGTGATTTAAATGCACATTCACAACTGAGAACTCCAAATTCCTTAAAAATGGCATACTTCTAATGCCCAATTTATACGAGGGGAGACTTACAAATCCAGCTTCTAATGATTTTAGTCCTGAACTTCTCAACCTTGAGTCCTTTCAGCTACAACAGGAAGGAAGAGAAGCACTGCCTTGCATTCGTGTTTTACTTGTGCCTCAGTTTCATGGAATGGACCATTTCCGCTTTCAAATAATTTTGTGTTTTTCAGGACATGCATCTAAGTGACATAGTGAAGGGCTGTGCTTCTGCAGTTTGTCTGGTGGTGGTGGTATCTACTGTGGGATTTCTTTCATCTTCAGTATATCAGTACAGGTGTTCCTAACAATGCCAATAAGAATCTTGCATTGGAAAAGCTTGCAGGCTGGAAATTAATGTGTTCTTGAGGGTATTCAAGTTTACCTCACCAATACTATCTGTGATCCAAAAGCTGAGTAACTCCATTTTGATCTTTCCTTTCTGTTCTGGAAAGTAAACCCTATTTTTCTGCATTCTGAAATTACAGCCTAAATCAGAGGAATAATAGTGGACACAGTTAATGGTTCAGAACCTCATAGAATACTTGCATACCAAAACACCTCGTGTTTCTGACTGTAAAATGTACTATTAATACTTCAGGGAACCTGACCTTCTAAGAAGCTTTACAGATTTTCTTCACTTAATTATGGATGACAAAATATCTTTGAGCTGTCTCAGCGCTGTAATAACTGGTGCACTGCTCCCAGCAGTTAAGAGTTGCGATACCTTATGTTTCTCTCAAAACACATATTTTTGGTACTCTGTAGAGAGAAAAACTGACAATCTAATTGTGCAGATTAAAAAAAAAAAAAACAAAACTAAAAACCAAACCAACCAAACAAACAAAAAAACCAAAAAGAAACCCAACAACAAACTTCCAATCAGTACGGTATGACGAAATGTCTGGAAATCATCCGGACATTGCATACCTGAACACTGGAAATCCCAAAAGGCAGATTAAGACTTTCTTATGTTATAGCCTATCTCATAGTTCCTGGAACCTTCCCCATGATGTTATGGTGTTTGTGACAATAAAAACTGCATTGAACAATAAGAAGGACAAAAACACTGGTAGTGTTTAAAAATTGTATCATCATGCATGCATGCAAGGCAGCTGAAGTATGCAGAGACAGCTTTAATGCTGGCATATCCCACACTTTGTGTGCCTTACTTAGCATGCTTCAGAATTTTTTTGGATAATTTCTTGTGTGAATGTCTGGACTGTCTTGAAGCAATCTAAGTGCAGTGTAACATATGATCTTCACATAAGTTTATCTGCCAAAAGTGTACTCTGCAAGTAGATTATTTTCTCTTTACTGGTTTTATGTCTCTCCTTTACCCGCTTCTAAACAACATATGAAGCATGCACAGGCTTAATAGGTGCCAACTATGGGCATGTCTTAAAAAGTACTACTGCAGCATTTCCTTGTACTTTGTGAAGACTCACAGAAAATGGTTCTACAAAGGGGCTGGAGGTGTGACAATGGCTGAAGGACAGATATTTAAACACTATTCTTTACCACCAGAAGCTAACTTTTAAACTTGTTCAGTATCTATGCTACTAAAATGTTTAGTGAATTTAATTACTTAGAGACTGTCAGGAAGAACTAGCCATAGGAACCTTCTCATTCACAAAGAACTTAAACTAATAAAAAGCAAACAAAAAACCAAGAGTGAGAGAGAAAAAACAAGCATGGAGGTGCATATATGCCTGGTATCATTTCAGATAGCTCAAGGTTTTCCAGAGGAGTTCTCCATGTATTTTAGAAACAGTCTAGAAAAGTGGGTAGGGCACACTCTCATGACATGGGAAATCTTGGGGGTTTTGTTTGTTTTGGTTTTTAGTTCAGGATGTGAACTTCCAAAGTTTCTAAAGTTTTGATGAATGCCTCTAATCACCAAGCTGTTGAGTAGGCTAGATGTCATACTTTCTGTCAGTTTTTTCATGGTAAATGACAGAAGGTATTAGTTTTGTTTCTCATTGAAAAGCAGCATAATTCAAGGTCTTAATTTTCATGAAACAGATGCCTTTTTCCCTGCTGAGCCCTGCTGTTAAGGGGGTGTGCTATATTTATGAGTTCCATTATCATCCAAATGCCTCTTCTTGGGTCTCCAATAATTTCTGTGATGCACCCTAGTGGTTTTGTATTTTGAAGAAATCCAGTGGATATGCATGGAATTCATAAATGCACTTAGCTGTTTCTGCAAAGCATATGATTTTAACATCTTTTAGAGGTTGTTGGGGTATTTCCTTTGCAATGCACTTCAATGTACAGAAACTTTCATAGGAAACATTGGATTATAAGGGACCTCGGTTCTCTTCAGCTTCAGCTATTGAGTTGGGAACATAGAGGAATAATCACAAGTTGATATTTTACTTGCCATTTTCTCCTCCTCTGTAGATAATAAATTAATTATCTATAAACCATGTTTCACAGTCCTAGTTTCTGGTATTACACTGGGAGCCAGCCTTGCCAATGTATACACATTTGCTGTCTGCTGTTTTGAACTTTTCCTCATGGATTTTGTGCTTCTCCTGTGGAGCTCCGTGCACACTGGGTAGTAACTCAGTTGCATCAATGGGAAACATGCTTAGCTCTGCAGAGTTTTCTTCCCCATATTGCTTCTGCGTGTTATTCATGGGGATGGATAGTCAGATTGGGAACAGGAAAGTCTGTTTTGCCACTTTACTGTGAAAAGCTACTGTCAGGGTTTCTGCTCTGGTCCTACATAATATAGTAGAATAATTGAGAAATAGAATAAAAATATACTTGACTTTGTGTGAGGGGAAAAAAAAGAATGGGGTTTGAGGTAAAATAAACTGCTGAACCAAACAAAATACTCCATCTCTTTTTACTCAAAATCACTAAAATTACATAAAATGTGAGAGGCTCAAGTTTTCTCTGGTGAGAGAACTTTCAGGTGTTTACTTAGCTTTATGGAAATGATTCTAAAAAACTGCTAAATATGTACTTATATTCCAAGGTAAAATTTTGTATTTCTCTGAATTAGATCTTGAGAGCATTTTTATGGATTTTCTTTTTTTCTTTCTTGATTTTTTTCCTCTCTTGGCTTTGAAGAAGATAAAACACATACATGAAACTGATTAAACAATATTTTTTTTTCAACAAAGATGACAACCTTTCTGCACAATTCTTATGCAAGAAGTGTTCAAGAATGTTTCCCATAAATAATGTCAAAGTGGCTTGAGGTAGGTATAAAGTGAATAAAGTAGCTGACAAAAGATGAGATGCTAGAATTAGGGCAAGAAAATTCCAAGCGTGACTCTGCTAGCAGAAGATTTGAGTCTTTCACTTCAGCAATCTTTTTTTTTTTTTTTTTTTTTTTTTTAAAAAGTGAAACGGAAAATTAAAAAATAGTTACCATTTCCAAGTATCTATCCCTCAGAGTTTAAGTAGGAGTCTGAACCTTAGAGCAGAGGTACAGAAAGTTGATTGCTTTAATTTTGTCTAAGAAAACAAACTTATTGTTACATGCAACTTTTTAATGTATTTCAATATCTGTCAACTCTTCTAATATAAGTTTAAAACAACTCTTACAAAAGCTTTATTATGGTATTACAAGTATTCTTCTTGTTAAAGCAACTTAATATAGTACTAGAAGAAATTAAATTGTACAAGTTTATGTGTACTACCCAGTGTCAGAGGATTTAAATGAGGATGTATTTGGCCTGTAATTTTTTGTACTGCTTTAGTAATTCTGCAAAAGCCTCTGGAACATGATATTCAAAACTAAATTACATTAAGATCATTATTTTTGCTGTAAGAGTTGTAACAATTTACACAACTTTTGAAACAAATGATATAAAAGTATGAGAATAAACATATTCCAGGACTATTTTGAGTGATATATTACCTATATGAAAGAAGCCATTTTGGATGTTTAGTTAAGACCTTACAAAAGTGTCACAAGATCCACTGGTTGGATATTCATTTAAACTGAAGTTAAATGAAGATTAGCTGTAAAATATATATTTTTTTTTTTATCAGCAAGATTAGCTGCTGAAGCAAATTTAGCTATTGATATGGCAGGTTTGCCATCACTTCTTCAAAGTAGCTGGTCATGATAGTTCATTTCTGACTTATGAATGTATTAATGCACCTTTTGTAGGAAAGATCTCCAAAAGTAGCAGCATGACAAGGTTAAATATTGGGGGAGGGGAGAGAGGGAGGGGAATGAGTTATAAGTGTGTGTGTATATGTGTATACACATAGTCTGTATATGCATTTACATGTATATACACAACCATCTATACAGTATTCCCTGTGCGCTGCCTTTAGCATTTCACTTGTGTTCTATTTTTTGAGCTGGGAGTCTGTAAACCAAATCAACCCCAAGTGAATTCGTATGACCTTGTATTAAATCTTTGAAAGCATTTAATAAAAACAAACAAACAACAAAACAAAACAAAACAAAACAAACCCAAAACCCCACCCTCCTCCCAGAAACTCTAATATTAGAACATGTACAATGAGATACCATAGTTACTTTTGATAAGTCAGACATTGCATTTCTTTTTCCCCTGATGTTTTTAATTTTCATGTTGACCAGACCTAATCTGGGGACTGACATGATTATACCAACACAGGGACCTTAAAGAAGTAATGCGCTGTCACCGGTATTAAAGTGGGGGGGAATCATGGCAAGTGAAATAACTTGCTTTGGTTGAGAAATCACTTAGCCTGTCATTATATTACACAACCAAATACAGTGCTGGCCATAATCTGCTGCCTTTCAAGTAGGAAAAAATACATTACTTATGCAGTGAATGTTTTTAATGTAACAAAGAGAAGGAATAAAAATGCCTTACAACAGTTTTATTAAAAACAAATTCCCACAGTAAATACATATACACTCTGGTACCATGGTGAAGCAGCCAAAGACATCACTGTTAAGTGCTATGGGAAGTACTTATAAATTACTTGAAATAAAAAACATTGTTGCCTGGACATCAGGGTTGAAATGCTGCAGTTTGTAATAAATTAACACAGAACTTCACTTCCCCTCCTCTAACAAAGCAGCCATTTGTCTGAATAACCCACATTCAGCTGTGAGTTATATTTTCACAACTGCAACTGCATTCATTTGCAAATCATTCTCCAGTTTTAATGCTCAAGTTTTAAATACCTTAAGAACTAATAAATAAAGCAAAGTAGAGCAAACAGTTGGCTTGTAGCCTAAAAACTGGCCTAATTTCTGGGGGGTTTTCTTTCTTCTTTTTCCTCTTTCACAGTAATTTTGTACGTCTGACATTTCTTTAAGCTGTGTTTTGTTTTTAGTCTGAACGTTTTTTCACAATATTTAAATTTAGTGAGAACGTTTCATATTAGCAGCAAAAATAAAGACTACAGTTATTCAGTTTTGAATATTAAAATGCTTGTAAGGATTTCAGTCCTTGACTAGTTTAGAATAATCTTTGAGTTACCTTCAGATTTTTCTGTTGTAAATCACTTTTATCTCTTGCATACAGGTTTTTATTTTTATTGATCCTGGGCTTTATGCAGAAGTTCTACTCTTGAGAATGAGCCTCTCATTTTCATAGATTAATTTTAAATATAAATCAGAGAGCTATTCTCTGTAAGGGAATCTGCTTTCACTACCTACTGGGTAAAAATGAAATGCAATAATTTATGGATATTTAAATAAACTCTTCAAAGTAGTATGATAGAAACATTTATTTACAAAACTTGAGTTTTGAGGTTATTTTCCTGGCATAATTGAAGACTGGTTTCTATAGATAGAATCTTAGGCTTTGTTCCACTTACTCATTTTGTTTTGAATAAATTCCTGTGGGCATGCCTGAAAGGGTTGGTAGTCATTTTCAGGAAGTGAAATTTAGGGAACAAAGTTCCTTGCAGAGGCTACTTTGGTTTAGAATTGATCAAGCTTTCATAAAAGAGGATTTGAAACACTTCTAAAATCTCTTTACGCCTTTTGTGAGAGTAGCCCATCTGCATGGCAAAGTGTTTCTTAGTGTAAACAGTGTCCCATGAATAGAAGTATACAATTTTAATGCAAAACCTTAATTTACAAAAAAAATCTTGCATTCATATTAGTTAGCATTGTACTCACTACTTTAGAACTAAGAGTATCAAAGTCAATTATTTGAAACTATTTCTTTTAACTGTCCTTTCTTGTTTGTAAAAGGTTACAGCAGTTTTTGAAGAAAAAGCATTCTGGTCCCAGTTCCTTTCTGCACATCATCCCCCCCACTCCCCATCCCCCTGGTTAAATGCATGTAAATCAGCTGCATACATACCAAACACCTATGTGCTTAAAACTTTGAAATAATCTCATCTCTCTGCAGATTTAAGCAGATAGGTTGCAGTGTCTTATTTCACATAACATCTATGCTAATCTGAGAGTGAAGGAGACAGTTCTACATACTTCTTCCCTCCTATCCTCCATTTAATTTAGAGATAAACATGTCTCCTTACTGATCCAATTTAAAGCTATTCTATTTTTCCCCATCTGCAATAGAAAATTACCTGTATTCTACTAGATCTCTCCTTTTGAACCAAATGGAGAAGGAAAAAATGAAAATACCTAGTTGACAAGATGGGAAGGGAAGAGACTGCCACTTTTGAGATTAGATTACTTAGATTGTTTTAGCTGTGATATGAAACTGGTCCCGGTGAGCTACATTGTGGAATTGAAGTTGCGTTGAGAAAGTAAAATTCATCTTTGAAACTGAGCTTATAGATCTGATGCTATGACTCCTCAGGCTTTTTTATAGTCTCTTTATTGAAGAAACTGGCTGCAACTCTTCAATTAATGGATAATTTTTTTATTTTAAGGCAATGGGTTCTGTTTAACCATCCATCCTGTGGCCTTGCCTCTGATAAGTTCCAATTATATTCAAGGCTATCTTAAGCAGGCAGCATTTTCTTACTGAAGAAAATGAAGGGTATACAGGTATCCTACTACATTCACACAGTGCAGATCTCTGTAAAGTGGCACAGGCTGCCATGTGTACCGAATATCATTTTAACCTGTGCAGCAGTAATGTGTAATACAATTATTATGTGTATACTACAGAGTCAAGCCTTGCTCACCTAATAAAACCAAGTAATTCCTTCAATTTAAACAAAATTATTGAAAAGAAGTAAAGCAAGAATTGTCTATGAAATTTGCAAGAAGCTTTTCTGTTGCATGCTGTCTGTTACTGGAAAGGATTAAAACCCTTCATGTGCACCTTTTGTAAATTCTCAGCAATAAATAGAGTTATCAAATTGCAAGTACATTTTCATTACACACGTGAATGTTCATAAAAGTGAAAAATTGAGTTACTTTGAGAGAGATTTTTATGAGGATAAAAAAGATTGGGGTTAAGATTAAGAAGTAATGATGTGACAGGCTTTAGCTAAGACAAAATCACTTCTCTAGTTAGCAGAGTAATTTCAGCAATACATCTTCTGTAATTTTTTTTAATCACTTAGTGATTACTTGTGTGCTGCTATTTGATTCATTGGCCATCAGTACCTGATTAAGATTCTATGCTTAGGCCATCATTACTTTTCAACAGGCCACCCATATGGTGTTAATGTTGAGCCAGTGCAAATCCCTCAGCTTAGCACTGTATATTCTGTTAAAGAAGACTATGTGAAATGCTGACATTAGCATATGTTCTCCTCTTATTCTATTGACCTTTATCCATGGCATTACACTACCACTGGATCTTTGGAGTTGGTCCAGTAAGAAATTGGGTTGAAATTATAAAATTAGCCATCTGTCTATTAAAAACTTTACTGAGCCAGCAAGTTGGAACAAATAAGCACAATGATGCAATGAAATGTAACTATCAGTTATTAGTTGGACTTTGGTTTTGATTTTCTGTATGTTTTCTTTCAATTATAAGTGGACTTTTTTTCTATAAGTCTTCCATTGTGATTTCTTAGGAGAATACATGCATGGTTGATGAGAACCTATGTCTTTAAATTTATAAGGTATTAATTTTTCTTCCTGCATGTTATTCCCATTTGATATTCTGAAAATCTCCCTCTGATCATTAATAAAAGTCTTTTTAAAAATGAAATTAATTATATAAACTTGGTATTCCTGACATCTCTCTTAAGGATGGGTGAGTTTTTTTCCTTTCAGTCTGGTTTGCTTTTCAGCCTAGTTTCTGTGATTTTGATTCTAGAAGTACTGCGGAAATATATAATAACTTAAAACATGATTGCAGTGGTGATAATTAGTTGTTCAAGAGCTACAATTTCAAAGAACTTCAACACTTTCCCTCTTCGATTGCAAGGTCTCTATTAAAAGTAGGAACTACAGTAGCTTGGGCTATAAAGAGCCCAGTGAAGCATTTTTGAAAAATAATTCATCTACTAATTAAAAAAATAGTGTTTGTTTATTTACAGTAGATAAAATGTTTCTATTGGGAAACAGCCTGCTAAGACTCTGCAGCTAGCTTGCTGTGCTGACAGCAGAACATCTGCAGTTTAATTTAATACATTTACTAAATGAAGTGGGTAAATAAAGGGATGTTAAACAGCTACTTCCCAGCCTCTGATAGTTTTACTTCTCTCCAGTGATCAGAAGCACTGATGAATGATTCCCCTTCTTTCTGTTTGCCTTGTTTACAGGAGGCTCCTGTGTACCAACATTGTTTCAAAGGGTGCCATGTTGCAATTGTGATTGATGAAATTACATTGGCCCATCATACCTCACTTTATCTGCTCATCTATCTCTTTAAATGCCCTGTATGTTACTGTCAGGGATTATTTTACTCAGAGAATTACTTTATGCCTTTCCAAATGCATTTTTTGAGTGTGGTATGTGGTCACCAGTCACAGCAAATGGAATAACTGAAGAATGAGGACTATGTGTGTTTTGCTCACATCCTGGACTAGTGAAATCCGATTTCAGTAGGTCAACAATTCAGTCCCAGCCAAAAATATCGTTACTTTTTCTTTCATAAAACATCTTATTGATTTGGTTTTTTTTCTTAGAAATTATCGTATATAAAGTCAGGATCACATTATGCCTTTCCTGTTAAGAAAATATTTTCATTTTCTAATAAAGTGGATTTAAGGGATAATTTGACCTTTTTTTGAGGCAGTTATTCTAGCTTGAGTCACCCTTGGTTTCTCATCCTGTTCCAGGCTTTATGTAGGCAGATGATAAACCCAGAGGAAGAAACAGATTTGAGTTAATAACATACCCAAAGGTGGATATTTCACCAAATATGGTACTTTAACCAAAGGTGGCTTTAAAATGCTCATCTTTGCCTCATCATTTTTAACCCAAATCCAGTTTGCCAGGTGAATCTTAAAAAAAGCTGTAACCATAATGGAGGTGTTGGACTCAGTAGTAAGAAGTGCTTAAGCCACTGCTTCTTGCCAGAAGCCTCATGAATTTACAGCTTGAATCACAGACAGATTTATACAACATTATATATGAGGTCTAGGACAAAGCAGAGAAGAGAATGCAGTTTTCTTCCTTTTCAGGCATGTACCTTAACCAGAAGTCCATTCGTATTATTAAGTGTTCAAGTATTTTTCATGGAAGGGTTAAAATGTCCATTTATCTAAGGCTGAGCTCTTTCTATTATACCTTATAATGACTCTCGGTAATTAATTCTGAAGATGATTACTTATAAACTTTGCCTATTTTCCGCATGGAATTCAATTGTATATCCACAGGTTTTACAGGTAAAATCCAGGTACTTCAGTTAAACCTGGTAATACAGTGGTGGGTATTAGAACGATACTCATTTAGATTAACTTGTGGTAAGTGATTTGCTTAGCAGGTACACCACTGCATGGTTCTAATCTGTGGACTTTGTGGTTAGGAATCTAGTTAGGAGAGGAGTCCTTGCCTCAAATAACACTTTCTCTGCCCTGTGGCTGAATCATGGTACTCTGATGTTAGTTATTAATTCCTATTAATCAAGGAATTTAAAAGGCTTATGAAAGGGTATGTTCTTGAGATGGTGATCAGGATGAAAAGGAAGTAATTTTTCATCAACTAATACGAATCTATTTCAATGTCGTAAGCAGTATTGGAATAATTGAAGAGTACATATTATGTCAAAAAATATATTGGATGTTAGCAACAGCTCGTGATTAATCCCCGTGTACCTCTAGAGGTATATATGTTCACTAGTGACGTTGAGCTGAGGAAAAGAGATGCACAGCAACACTTCCACTGCTGCTTCTTTGAGATTCCACTATGAAGATTCAGCTTTACATTTAATACATAAAGGTCTCAGGAACATTTGTTTTCTGGGAGGTCTAATGAATCAGAACTCACACAAGCACGGCCTTTTCTCTGGCTACCACCCCCCCCACAACCCTACCTCAGGCAGTTTGGTCCCTTAGTGCAAAGGGGGGGTTCCGTCAAGTTTGCTATTAGGTCAGTGCCCTATATTGGCTTGTTACATATGGAACTTCCCAGAAAATGTACTGCACTATGAATCAAGTATAGAGTGCTTAATAAGTGTATCTGTTCTCTTGCTGGAGCATCTGTTTGTCAGAGCAAAAATAAAAGTTATTAGCAAAACCTGACGTTTACATATTTATACAGAAGAAACAATTTAATTCAGTCTGTTATATGCACACACATACCTATATCAAAGATTCTCCAAAACATGTATATGCATTCTTTTTTATTTTAAGGGAGTGCATAAAAGTTTTCTAACCATGCTTTGAACTTATTCATAAGATTTTATGTGTCTACCTGGAGCAGATTTGAAATTGCTTTTTATAAAATATGCTGCATTTATAAAATGCTTTTTTGGATGCCTTTTTATTTTTCAGTGTTTTTATCAGCTCCAACTCTAGATTTCATAGAGCCTGGGGAATTTACAAAGGAGCCAACTCAGAGTAAACTTAAGTCACAGATATTATACATACAATAGTCTGTCTGCTGACGCCAAGCCTCACTTTCCTCCTCTGCTAATAAAAGCCAGTAACAGTTGTCTGATCTTTTGCATCAAAGACAGTGTTTATGAAGTGGCCTGTATCGTTATCTTAAAATATACATATAATCTATGCATTAAAAGCTTAAGAAGAATTATGAATCAACGTTTCATTGTAAATTGTACACAGATTTGAGGACTGAAATAGTGTGTTTCATTCATGAATACTGGACTTTCAAAATAGGAGCACCCATGAAACAGGCTTCCATCTGACTAATGTTATTTGCTTACCTGAATGATTTTTTTTTTTTGGGGGGGGGGGGAGGGGAGGAATCCAGTATTTTAAAAATTTAAATAATAATAATCCTTAGTTCTCCTGGTTTACCTGTGAGTATATAACAGATCGGCTACTTTGGAGACATCTGCATGAACAGTAGGTTTGAAGATGATTCTATGGATGACAGGAAAATTCTGTAGTTTAGTTCAAATATTATTTTTGTTCTTACATGATGAATCTTTAAAATACACAGTCCAATGGGCTTTACTCGGGATCCTTTTTGTACCTTTTTTTGTACTTTTTTTTCCTGGCAAATACCAATTCACTAAGCACTGTCATTCTTGACACCTAAAAGTAACAATTAATTCAGGTTGAATTCAGTGAACACATTCAAGTAAAAAACTACATTGGAATATCACAATGTTGAGTAAGTTCTCTGATATATTCAAAAACTCTAATGAGATTTGCCTGGGTGTGACATAATACATGTGAACAGCTTGTAACATTGTCTTCCCCGCCCCCCCCCCCCCCATATTGAAGTGCGTAGCTGGTGTTATGGTATACATAGGAGCAATGTTTGTGAGGAACTGAAGTAAATGGCAAGGAGGCATTGCAGTTTTAGACATCCTGTTGGCCTCATCTAAAATACAGGCTTTGAACTTTCATTTCCCACCTTTCCAGGTTGTCTAGGGGTTCTTGGACTTTGTGAGACTCCCTCTCTTCATATATGTAGCCCCTTATTTCCAACTTGCAGAAACCTTTTTTTTTAACAAGCAATTAGAATGCTCCAAGAAGACATTTAATTTTGTGTCTAAAAACATTTTGGGGTTTTTAGTTTGCTGGAGAAGAAATTTTTTTTAACCTGGATAGTCCAAAAAATTGTCACAATTCCTGAACTTTGTTTCTGGAATTTAATTTTTTTTTTTTTTAAGTGTCCAGCAGGACAGCTGCAGCTAAAAGAATCCAAAATTTATTTGTTTGAAATTGTAATTTGACTCGAAGGTGGAATAAAACTAATGTTTTGGAAAGCTTGATCTTTATTTACTGTGGTGATCACACTGTATATATAAGGTTTTTTGAATAGGCTTCAATGTAGATCCATTCTGAAATTATATACTCATTTATCATCACAAATACAATAACTGCTGAACAAGTGTGGCAGGGCTTTTGGAAAAACCTTCTAGAAACATTCATATTGTTGCCAAAGTTCTGCAAGATCTCCCAGCACTTGCCTTAGCCAGAAGAGCGTATCAAGCAGCACAGGGCAAAACAAAAAAATTGAGTTAGAAAATTTGTTTATAAATAAGGAATAATGGGGAGCAGAGGGATAAATCTAGGAAATGTATGTTGCTCCATGAAGTATAGCAAAATAGCTATCCCAGAGTGTATTTCCCAAATAATTTCCAGGCTACAGAGGTTTTGGCTATCTGCATGTACTGAAATGCACCACTACGTAATCAACTATTTCTGTTTCAGTGTACAAACCATCGTAGGTCTGTATCAAGTATCTACCAATTCTGTGTCTTTCATTTTTGTCACTGTAAATAAAGTATTTTTCATTAGAATGATTTAAAAAATACACATACAGGTAGAGAGGATAACTTTGATCACTTTCTAGTATGTATTTAGTATAAAAATTCACAAAGTACTATAAATTTGCATGCATCTGGTGTTCCTGTTTCATAGCTCATGTTATAGTTTACTTATGTCTTAGTCATTTGCATCAATTAAATTGAATTGGAATATTTTTCTCCTCCTGCTTTAGCCCTTCATCTTCAGCTGTCAACATGTACATGCCAGTCAGCAGTGTAGCTGTCAAAGCTGACATCAACATCTATAGTTGTATTTTTCTGGTGTCTGTATCTGTCTTATTCTGAGTATTTCTTAATGTTTGTCTTGCTGCTAATGAACAGATTTGCAAAGAATTAAGTTTCTACTATCCCCATCCTTAAGGGCCAGTGGAAAATGGGATTTTACTGTGGAAACTTGACTTCAGCAGAGTTACTCTGTTCCCATCATTAGGGTCAAATTCTGGAGCATTATAAGCTTTCAGTAATTTTTTCTTTGCGATCAAGAAATCCTAGCTTCACTGACGTTAATACAAAAATATTTATTTCAACTAATCCAATTATCCCATAATTTGATATTCCTGGTACTTCAGCTAACACAAAACCTGTGATATTCTGAAAAGTAAAATTAGAGAGCATATTGAGAGACAAAACCATTTATGGCAATATTCATAGTAGTGTGTAGTGCTGAAACCAAGTTGTGAGAACATTATTGCTCAAAATATATCCAAGTGATATTCCTTCATTGAAATGAAAAACTTTATCATTTGCTTGAATGGGTGCAGTATTTGTGTGCTTTACAGATCACTGAATAAAAAATCTCAAACTTATGATTCTTCTTGTACAGGTTTGGAGAAAGTGTGGAGAAAGCAGCTCAGCAATAAAGCTTTTATAAATAAATGAAAAGCACCTAATTTTCAGGGCAAATGAGAGCATATGGTGAGTGATGTGCTCCCAATGAGTACTGAAAAGCTTCCAGTGTAAATAAACAGATGGTAAAAGTACTTAAGTTACAAATTTTTCAAACCACAAATACCTAAGTCACAGGTCTACGCTACAGATTTCAAAGGAAAACTTTGCATCCAACTTTTCCACAATGTAAACATTTTCTTCCTCTTCACAGGGAGATAATAAATTGGTACTTACCACACAGGAAGGTTGTGAAGCTTATTGAATATCTAATTTTTTGAAACCTGAAGGGTGCTCTGGTATGCCAGGTATTAGTAATGCAGGAAGAGAGGAAATTTGATGTGAGGATTTGTCAGAAGAAAGTATCTTTAAATTGAGTAGCTGCAAAAGCAAGTTGTGTCTATGTGAGCTCTGACCCTACTGATTATGTTATTGGCCACCAGAGACATACAGTTGCTGTAGAAAAGTGTTGGGAGCCTGCTTTAAAAGCTAGATATTTGCGTGAAATGCATATCACTATATGTATTAATCTCTGAATTACTGCATGGCTTCATACTAAAGATAGCTCACAGAAAAGTCACAGATGTTTCCGAAAATAATGGCAACATCTGTGAGACATGGTTACATTTTGTTCTATAATTAGATCTATATTGATCCTCAATGCAAAGAGAAAATTGAAAGGATTTTTCTTATCATGATTTAGGAATCAAGTTACAGCTTACACGCAGAATTATCTCTAAATGTCAGGAGTAGTTCAGAAAACTTTTTTACCTTTACTGAGTTTGTGGAAATCAAATCCCAGTCTAACATGAAAATATTTATTCATGGTAAATTAAAATATGAATGTATAGATTAGATTAATAGTTTCATCAAAATCTGTTGCAGGTAGAATAGAGCTTAACAGAGAGACTTCCTTTTTCTGTCAGGCAGCTTCTCCTTAAAAATACTACAATAGATCTACATTGATCAATTCAAATATCCACATTAGCTCCAGGTGTCTGGGGTAGGAGAATCACGTATCTGAAAGGAACCATGAGATGTCACCGATGCCATTCCTCTGCTCGGAGACACTGTCAACTAGTCCTGGATGGGTATCTATCGCATTCCTATAATCCAGTGACAGAGATCATGCAGCTTGTCTCAGCACTCCATTGCATTAACTGTAGCTGTCCTTTCGTAGTGTTTTGTCCCAATGTCTATCCTAACTCTTCCTTATTGCGTAAATTCCTGACTTTTCTCCTGTTTCCCATTAAACCAATTGTCCCCATTTCCCAATATCACCATGTCCTTTTTAAGTGAACTTTTATATTTTTGAAAGCTCTTAACCTCTCTCTGCTGCTCATATCTAGAATGAATGTCCCCCAACTTCTTCAATTCTTCCTCTTTTAGATATCTTCTTATTTTTGTTGGTATGCTCTGGGCTGTCTGTATCAAATTATTCCATGTATTTAGTAAATTATGATGTTCAAATCAAAACTCAGCTGAAGTATTCCAGGGCCAAGTAGATAACCTCATTTCTGTTACACATGACATGTCTATGTGTTCAAGTACGACTCTAATGTTTGCATAATAATACAATATGTTCTGCTTTATTATTTCTGGGTTCTAGCATGTTTCAACTTTTGATCAAGAAGGAAATATGGGGAAGTCAAATAGAATTTTGTTTCTATGTCCAAGACTGAGCCCTCAGTCTTATGCACTGGTGGATCAGCAAACACTGTTTTACTCCTTTTCCTAGCAGAAACTGAGTCCCCCTCATTAGAAGAAAGGACTGATTGCTAATTTGGGCCTAGCCAAGGGTGATTTCTCAAGAAATCTCACATGTTTTTGCAACGCCTTGTGTTTGACATGTTCTAGTAGGAAAAATGGGAGTAGGAAGCAGTTTTGGTCACGTGCTAGTTGTTAAGATTGCTGTTTTGACTCAGTTGTATACACAAGATTAATTTTGTACCTACTTCTTTAGCCAAAATCAGAAATGAGTGACACGTGTGTCTAATAAAGTTGCTATTTGTCTTGATTTGTTGAGCTGATTTCAACAGTGCTTAGTTTCAGAAGAGTTCAAATGACTCCCAAGGTGTAAAAATAAATTCCTTTCATGGCGAGTAGCGCATGAATGCCTTTCTCTCTTCCCAGGTGGCTGATGTGTTAGTGTGAGAACCTTTTCCTGGCTTTATGGAAGCAGTAGAGTTTAGCTACTTTGAGTTTACATGACGAGTATCCTGAATGGGTCAGGTCCTGTGTGATTCCAAATCCTCTTCCAGAGTTTCAGATCTGCTCTTAGGTGCTGTTGAATTTCCCCCAGTGCATTTCGGAAACATTGGCAGAGTATGATTATCAAAAAGAGCGTGAGGGAGCTCTGCCTGAGGAAGACTGAAAAGAAACCCTTTTGTAGTTACCTGCGAGTAAACAGAAGAGTAGAGGCTTCCATTTCCTGGAGAAGTAAAGCTTTTTGCTTCACTCTCTCTGATCACCAGATACTCCAGACAGCCTTTTGTAAATGATTCAGTAGCATCTTTGGCTCCCAGCAGGAAAACTCTCTGAATTGCTCTTGGTAATAGCTTCAAACCTGCAGCTCCGCCAGGTATTTTTAGGTCTGTCTTGAAGACGTATCAGCTTCCATACACTTCAGCTTCTTTGTCTGGAGTCACTACAGCTCCAGACATATCATTGAAATGGGGTATAATTGTGGTCTCATGCCTTCTCAATCCACCCACCAATCTCAACTGCTTTAAAGGAGCCTCCTGCTGTGCTACAGGGAGTATTTAGAGCCTTTCTAAGCAAAGCAAACTTGAACTGTGGGTTGTGCCTGAATTTAAAGACTACCTTGGAAGGAGGAGGAGCGAAGATGCATTATGAAATCTCCTCTTTAGAACAATATGATTTATAATAGTGGAACACTTCAAGCTATGAATTTCCTCGAAAGTATGTGTTTTACACTACTTATCATTCTGGCACATTGAATTTTCAGTGAGTATTTTCTGTCATTATAGGACAAATGGTAAGATATTATAAGGCTGATTAATAGTATAATAGAGGTCTGCTCCATACTGTTATAAAAGTGAGTATGATTTGCTGAGAAGTAGGGAAATAATCCAGTAAGCAGAACATAACTGTTCAAGGAGAAATTTACCAAAAAGGGCAAGAGAGAGGAGGAGCGAAGCTCCTTTCACTGCTCCATTTAGATCAGGATTGTGTCCACGCTAGAACACTAGAACATTTATTCACAGAAATAATCCCTTTGAACTCAGTAAGGCTAGTAATTGAAGTTTTGTGTACGGCTGCATGCAGCTTCACTGGCAGCTGCTGTTTATCTCATGCAGTTTCAGTTTTTTCCTTTCAACAACTTCTGGATGCTTTATAGATGACTCCCATTAAAATGGGAAAGGAGAAGAAAGGAAGGGTTAATAAGGGGGTTGCGAAGTCTAGAAAGGAGACTGAGATGGGAAGTTTTTTTATTATTATTACTTTTGTGCAGCCCAAAGAATAAAATCAGCAAGACTGGAAACTTTTTCAACTGGGTGCTGTATTCTCACATTTAAAATATAAATTTTAATCTTCTATAGCTGTTGAAAGATGTGGCTCTGGCTGGCTCCTTGCTTCTAATCAATGAATAAAGTACAAATACCACCAAGTCTGTCTTTCATCATGCAAGTGAGAAATCTGTATGGTCACTCTAACACGTCTTACCAAAGAGCAGCTGGGATAAGATCCGTGCTTTGGCAAACTGAAGTTTTTTTAACTGCTAGAATAGAGCTGGTTGAATTGTTGGCTTTTTGCAATACAAGTTTTTATGACTTCTTCTAATATAAAACAGAAGATAGAGGGGAAACAATGCAAAATAGTATATCAACAGCAGATAACGTTAACCTAATAGTATATTCTATTGCATGGTTTCAAGAAATATTTCAGACTAGTAGTAGAAAAGCCTTTTCCATTCATTTAAATTAATAGTTGAACAAAGCAGTATTAAAAGTCAGAAAAAATATCAAGTAGAAGTCAGTGCACTTAATATAGAGAGCAAATGGACGATAACATGGATTAAGCTTTCTGAAGAATTTAAGGTATAGAAGTTAATCTCATAATTTATATCAACTCTGTTTCAATCAAATAAGGCTAATTACTTGTTGGAAGAGTATATTAAGAGAGGGAGAGAGCACAAACATGAAACAAATATGTATTTTTCCAATACGGAAAATTGAATTAAATTTATCTCTTTAGATCTTTTTAGAACTACAGCCATGAACAAAACCAAAAAACAGCAGTAGCAACTGCAATGATGTCTTACATAGATTGGAATTAGTTTGTTATAACTAAAATGGAACCATTTTTCTCAGGAAGTATTCTGTAGAAACAAAAACATACAAAAACAATAGAAAGAAAATATTTACTCCAGTAAATGGGTTCATACTCATTGTACGAACAATTGAGTTATTTATCTTAATTGGCACAAGTGCACATAGAGAATTAAAATTATGTCTATCAAAATTTTCCACAGAAATAATAACACAGGAGCAAAACTAGAAAAAAGTGATCAAGTAATTTTGTGGCAAATAATATGTTCAGCTATAGAGGTACCTAAAAAAGAAAATGCTTTTCTTATTTGAAGATAAGGTAACATCTACTTCCTACTGAGGTAAATTGCCTCCATGCCAAAGCCCACTGTGCTCAATGTTAATCTTTCCATATGTTTCAATGGGCTTTAATTAGGCAATAATTTTCAGTTTGCCTTTCTGCATCCCTTTGTCAGCAACTGGTCCTTCGTAGAACCTTCTGGGCTTAGTTTATAAAGGTTTTCCAAATTTAAACAGGAAAGATAGCATTTGCTTAGATCCCCCATGGCATTAATGACAGTTCAGCTCGAAACACAGATTCAGCTTTAATTCTGAACTTCCCCAGTCATTGCTGGGCTGTTTTCTGGATCAGAGGAGCCTGGACTCCCAGCTTCGATCTACCATGACCTTAGCTAGCCTAGTTCCAACTTCAGCCAGAATATAAATGTTAAGGAACCCTGTCAGTGGAGTTGCATTTAAGGCTAACAAAAATGTCAGCATCGTGTCAGTCAGAATCTGTCTCTTTCTTCATGGTTTGCCCCTTTAATATCTTCACTTTGTAAGGTCTCCCAGGCAAAGATTACTTCTTTGTGTGGATGTATGTGAGATTAGAGGGGGTAGTCACTACAATAATGCAAATAATATTAATGGAAAATTTTAAATAGAAAACTATGCTGTGATATGAATTTTGGGAATTTAAAAATAAACAATTCCAAAAGAATACATTTAAATCACTCCTCTAATAATACCTCAGTGGTTACATGCAATATAGACTGGGTAAATGCACATTCTGTTCTCCCTTGCATGAATTTAAATATAAGGCAAAATGGACAGATCCATTCATGCCTATGAAATTAAATCCAAATAGGTTTGCATAAGCATTAGGTTTAATGATCACTGCACAATATAATTAAAAGATGATGTTACCTGAATATCAGATTTTCTGTATGCATGTTTATTTGGAGTTTTAATTGAAAATAAACAAAATCAGAAGTGCAAAAAAAGTAGAAAAGATATGTGAAATGTAATGATAATGGTTGACTTCTAAACAGCCAAGGAAATTATAGTCATCTTATGTGTGGGACAGGAACAAACACCTCTTAATTGCACTTCATTATAACGTACCTTTCTCTTCTCAGTTGTATATATTAATTATAAAAATCATGTTTCAGAGACGAAAAGCTGTACAATAGGTTTTTTTTCCTTTTTCCTCCCTCCCTTATGCTGTCTGCAGCAGGATGGAAGAACAATATCAACTGTCATCCACAGAAACAGCTTAAGAGCTTTCAAAGACAAATCATAAAAAGAATGAAAGGCTATTATAAAAAAAGGAGGAAAATGCTTTGATTTCACAGATTTGCTACTTATTAATGTTTAAGGTTCTCTCTTCTTTTTAAAAGTATCTTCTCACATTGTTTTGTATGTGTTATGTGCAGGTACATCACTTTTTGATGACTATATCACATGACATGTGGATTACGTAGCTCCTTATTAACGGATGGAGGTTGAGGGGATAAGATATGGGAAAAGATACTATAGCAGCCCTCCAGGACTTGTATCGGTTCTTCAGATAAGTTGTGGAAAACTTGAATGTGAATTTCATGACACGTAGTGACACTGTCTTTTGAGTTTGGTGATTTTTCCATTTCATTCATGTGTTTCTTTGGAGCAATGCTTAAAGACCCTTGAAAAGTAAGGACATGGTCGTCTTACCTGTATTGTGTTTATCTGGGACCAAACTTTTTTGTGGCTGCAGATTGCTTTCTTGATTTGGATTTTCAATCATCCTGTTTCCTATACGATTAGCTGTGATGTTTCCTTAAAACATACATTCTAGCTTATAAAACTGAATAATGTCACTGGCTTTGTTGAATCTAGGAGCTACCTCACTGATGAAGATTTTGTGACTGCTGGATATAGCCTTGCAGTGTAATGATCTGTATGAAACCTGGTATGTTGATACATGGGCGATAAAGCAGTGAGGCATTATCTGGTTATACTGGCTTTTAGTATCTATCTTCTTGAAGTTTTTACCATTTCTTTCATTTTTTTTCATTTCACTGTAAACTTGGAATATGGTTTCCTGAAGCAGGAGTCTGTGATGCTAGGTGTCTTGTGTGCTTCCTAAGGCTGAATGCTTTGTTTCATCTGAGCCTTACAGCATCTCCTGCAGCCTCTGTGGATCTTACAGATGCAGTGGCTCTGTCAGAGTTGTAGGCAACCCATTTTTTTCTTGCGTGCATGGCCTATTGATCGCAGGTGAAGACCTGCTATTGTATATATTTTGTGTATGATGTATATATTCTTGGTTTAAAAAGAGAAAAAAAAAATCCATTAACTATTTCATTAGTAACTATGACTGTCAATGGTTCCTGAAAGGGTAGGTACTCACAGAGATACAGGTGTTTTGATTATGCTCTATGGTTTTCTGTATGTGCCTTCTAAACTTTTAAACTGTGTCTCCTTCAGAGAATAAAGAAAAGTAAAAACCCTCTTATCCAAATGGCAAGTTTTTTACTTTGATACATTCCTGAAAGGTAGATGCTGACTGCTGTCCCTTGAAGTCTCTCTGCTAATGCATTCAGACTTAAGCTTTTGCTTTTTCAG
This sequence comes from Platalea leucorodia, assembly GCF_965183815.1. Lineage (NCBI taxonomy): Eukaryota > Metazoa > Chordata > Aves > Pelecaniformes > Threskiornithidae > Platalea > Platalea leucorodia. Next base: position 40,504,780 of record NC_138830.1, read on the forward strand.
ATAGATCAGGTAACTCCTCCCAAAGCTGCAATAGCCTTTACTAGACCTTATGTTTGTTCTGGTGGGAGGGAAATCCTCCATGTGCAAGAACTTGAGGCTTACTAAATTTAAAGTGGATTTAAAATATGTATGAAGATAGGTACTATCTATAGGCACTATGTTCAGACTACAAACTATTACTTTAACACTTGTCATACCGATGAGTTCCTTTTTCTTTTCCTCCCCCCCCTCCCCCCCAAATACCTCAGTTATTAGTGAAAACTGTGATAACTGTCAAAGGTATGACCCCTTTTCCTCTCTCATGAACAGCTGCAGCTTGCATATTGTTTCAATGGATTAATAAATTTATTAAAAAGAAAATAAACTGTAGAAAAGGAAAGAGGAGTTCTTCACAGAACTGCTCTAAATCACAAGTAGGAGCTAGACTGGCCTGCAGATCGTCCTGAGATCTAAGGATAGCAAATATGTTATCTTTGAGTTTCTCTTCTGTATCATATGTAGTTCCATAAAAGCAGCATATGCTCCTCTGAATGTATTTTCTTCAGTTTTCCTATTATAAACTTTGGTCCGTATTATATGTCAAAGTAATTCAAAGACACAACAGAATCAATAGAATTTCTCTGCACTTCTCTCTATTTTAATGCCATTTGTGAAGCAGTTTAACCATTAACATGTATAAAGCTAGCTAACTGCATGAAGAATAATCACATGATACAATTTTTTCTGAGGAAATATTAACTTTAAGCTGGGATAACCAACTTCCCAGAATTCACATACAAACATAATGAAGTTAATATTAAATAAAAGGTTTGTGAAAGCTTTTATTTTCACAATAAGTGATGATGTGTCCTTGATTTAATCATGTTTTGTTTATGATTAATGGGCAATTCATCTTGAAGACCAAACTTAGATTCATATCTCATCAAGAATTTGAAGAAATCATTTGTTTAGAAAATAAAAGAAAGCTGCTTTGTGTGTTGCATGGTATTAAAAATTTAGCATAATACACACTCAGCAATAACACGGAGAATTGAAGCTGACAGGACATGGGAAAGTTTCGGTTATGACACAAGTGTTACCAAACCTCAGACTGTTCAGGAAATCTTCGGGTATAAATTGTGTAAATTCAAAGCATGAAAAATTCTCTTTTTTTTTCATTCTCTATGATGTTTTATTCATAAATGTAGACTTATGCAGCTGAACTCAAAATGTGAGCATGTGGAATATTTTTATTTATTTATTTTCAATATTTCTATTTATTTGTAAGGCAAAAATAAATGCATTCATGAAGAAAAACAGCTGGAAATGTGACCAAGTTGCTTTTGTTAAAGAAGATGCACAGTTGTGCAAGTTCAGAGTTTATATTTCACTAGGGGGTATAGCCATTTCTGTGACACTTCACCTACATAAAATATTATTACGTAACAGATCTGAGGAAAGATATGAAGTAAACTGGAATAGTAATGAAAGTATCTCTGTATAAATCCAGAACACAAAATTATTTGGCTCTATGATATATGTGTATCAATCTTAACACGATTTTTTTTTTTTTCTGATCATGATGTAAGGATTATTTTGAAAAAATCCATGTTAGAGTGGGAGCAGATAAATTTGCAGGAAGCATTATTTATAAATAACCCCTGATATAACGGAAATGCTTTTGTGTGCCAGTGACCTGAGATCTACAACACTGTATGTTTTAATTTTTAGAGGAGAAACACAGTCTGAAGATTGTTTGGTGTGGATAGATAATAGTTAATTTGATAGCCTAGGCATTCAGTGTGTGATATCTGACAAAATAGTTTTATTACAACGATAGACAGATGACCATTCTGGTGTTATCAATAGATGACAGAAAATTGTTTATGCCCTAGAATAGTGATATAACAAAATTATTGTCCAAGAATTAATGCAAAATTCATGGCAAAATTAAACTCTTTATAGAGAAATACGTATTTATCTTTAATTCTTCACTGAAGAATGGGGTAGCAGGTTTTACGTAGTGTTTTGGCCTGTGCTACATTTAACTTTCTGAGAAGTTTTTCTTCAGTGGTAATGATGCATGAGCTACAGGATGAGCAGTTGAAAAACACAGTGCAAAATCAGAGTATGTAAGGTGAGTTGCAGTTTATACCGTAGTTCAAAATATGTCTCTCCAGAGAAGTGTGTTCCTGTTTTCCTGGTGGAAGAAATCCTTCTTTCTTTTGTTTTCTTCATTTACTCATAGATAAGTGAACAATCAGTTACTTACTTTAGGTAAAGTCTTATAAGCAGAGGATTATATAATTCAAGTTGATTCTGGTGGTATTAACATATTACAGTAACATAAGAATAACAGAATTTTATAGTTGATTTGCTTTCCTGTGAAATTTTGTTGATTATTTGATGTATAACTTGGCATTATACTCTCCAACTTTAAAGGAGTTTAATTGAGAACTTTTGAAAAAATTTCCATTTTCTGGTTCAGTGAGTTCACTGCTGTTCATTTAAACTCCACATGCTTTACTTGGCTTTTACATTTCATAACTCTTTGTGGCATGTATGATTCAGGCTGATTCACCTTGATATTGACATCACAGAGTTCAGTGACCTGTATGGTTTGTGTCACCACTTAAAAATAATATAGCTCTGAGAATTTAGAGTGATCTTTGTCCTCTGGTTTGCTTAATATTGTGGTTTTATGTTTTTCTTATTTGTTCAGAACTATTTGTACTTTGGATTATTAATCTATAACTAAATGTTGCCCTCTGTGTTCATCCTGCTGACGATATTTGGAACCAGACCAAAGCTATTTTCCTTAAAATTGTGCAAAGCATTTATGTCAGTGTTTAATGTGAGTTTCTTCTTCATTTACAGTCTTTTTGGAATCATGTCAGAAGGGGGCAAAATTAGCACAGAGCAGTATTAGTACCTATGATAGTTTTATCTTTTTACAGACAGAAGCCTTGGATATCCTGCCTAAACAAAACCTTAAATAGAATGCTGTCTGTCTCTCTCAACAGCAATCAGAGCAGAGAATATGTACTGTCTCTTGAACAATTACAGTTTGAAATGAACTATGGCCAGTCACTATCTGAACTCACTGTGTAAATATCAACAAAAGTTAGTAAGGAAATATCCTATATCACAAAGGAAGTGGTAAGGAAATTAACCCCAAGGCACTGTGTCGTCTCCAGGCTGTCTTCATCTTTGCCTCTTCCAAGACCCCTCAAAGAGGGCACTTCAGTGTGATCACGCAGATGCATTACCTTTCAGTGGACTATCTGTGACACTGGCTATAGGGGGGAAAAGTCCTTCTTCCCGTGACAGCTTCCAAGCCTTACCCAGAGTCATTGCTAGAGTCTAAGCTGCACATAATCAGGATCACAGTTTTGGCCCACTCAAGCTGTACAAAAGATTTGAAGCTTAGGAGATGTTTGAAAGTTTGTACCATATTAATCTAAAAAGAAATGAATCAAGTGTGATGCCATAAAGAAGCTTTTGTTTTGGTTAAAAATTCAGATTTAGATGTTTTCCACTGTTCTGAAAGGTTGAACAAATTCATCACAGGTAGACTGAGAATGAGTTCCTTATCAGCCTCATGACATGAGGACTGCAAAGCTTCTCTGCTGCTACTGTCACTGGAACCTGTGCCATTGTTAAAAACAGCCTTAAATGAGAGAGTTATAAGATGGATATTTGTGCAGAGGTAGAGATCTAGATGATAAAAAAATATGTGATTCTTAATGGGCATGTAACAGTTTGATGTTAGTCATATAATGTGTTTTCCTTTTCTTTTTCGCTATGGTACTGTGTGACAGATGGTATAAAACAGAGCACCTCAGCTTCCTGAAAAATTAATCCAGTTATGAACATCTGGAAGCATAGAATGATGAAAAATAGAGGCTGTGTGAAGAGTTTTCAAACAAATATTGGAAGGAGGGGTGGGGGGAGAAAACTCTTGTAAGTCTGCTTCATTTGGTTGCAAGTGTGCCACATTATTGGTAAACCTTTTAACTCAGGCAAAATTTCAACTGCCATCAGAGTTTTTCTGAGTAATTTGTATTACTTAATCTTTAAAGGCACTCCATTGATTTCAAGGGAAGAGAGGAACTTCTGATGCTACAGTTCAGATATCCATCTTACAAATTAAATACAAATGAACATTAATCTATGCTAGCGTGAATGTTGGAGGTTCTTTATGAGTGGAGATTCTGCATGCTCTTTTTCCTGACTGCTATCACTGTGAAAGAATATGCCAGCTATGGACAAAATCTGTTTGGATAAATCTTTCTGTCCATGTATTTATCTTTAAGTGTGCAAGTAATAAATTTTAAAATCATGTTCCCATTCACATCCTATCACAAATTTGGTGAAATTGAAAAAAATTTACTTGCTCACATTAAAGTTAATTAAGTTGGAGACTTTCATCATAAATTCTAAGTTATCAAGAAAATATTTTGAAGTCTAAAGGGAGTACGATGAATGTATCAAAATCCTCATGATCATAACTGGCATCTTTAAAAGAGTGATTCCTGCTAAATGGCATGTATAGCACCACAGATGTGCAAAAGAACAAGAAACAAAAATGCCAGTTTCTCTTCCTCTCATTCTTCATGATAAGTGGTTCTTCTTTCATACTTGCAGAACGTGTAAGTAAGGTTTAGTTCTGAAACCCATGGAAGACAGATCAGTTCAGCATTTTTTAAGAACCCTGTATTTGATGTCAGGCAAAATATATACTTAAGCTAATATTCACCAGTGTGTACACACTAGGTCAAATCCTCTAGTGTTACAAAATATGATATAAATGGTAATTTTTATTTCAGTAACAGAATAAAGATATTACTCCAAAAATAGGGGGGGACTGTGTGAAAAGAGATGAAGTTTTAGTTAGTACCTTTTATTGTAAAGTTTTCAATGCAAGTCTGCAAATTACATCAGCCATCAAACAGAGAATTAAAGAGTCTATCTCATGAATAATAGCTATTTTAGATCAATTTATGACAGATTTATAAATTAATTACATGCATAAATAAGCGTGGGACAGGGCACAAAACCAAGATGGCTATGTTACATTGCGATTATATATTCTATGCTGGCCTGGACCAAGTAAATTTCCATCTACTTACAATTCTAGTAACCATTTTGTTCTGTTTTTAAAGTAAATGCAGCATAATTCCCCTAGAAGAAATGCACCAGATTTGAGCTGCATAAATATAATTCAGAATGTGGCTCATTATGTAATAATGCAATAAACAATGTGAAGATGAATCAGTATGCCTCAAAAATATTACAAAATAACTTATGTTTTCAAACAGAAATAGGTGCCATAAATTGCACTGAAAATAGGACTGCACAAACCTTTTTAGATAATTTAATTTCCCTGAAACAGTTAATTTCTAATTATTAGATTAGCAATGCAACAAGCTAATAAAAATGGAAGCTTGCGCTGCTTCACAGACAAGGCCTTCATAACGTGTTTAGAGCCCTTTAGTTCTGCTGTTGTTTCTATGTAAGAATCAATACCGCAGACAGCAATTATGTGTTGTTGTTTTTTGGCTAAAATTCCCACACATCTGGGATAAACAGATATTCTATTCGAACTTCCTCTGTTAACTCCACCAGTTTCCATGGAATGACTCTCTATATGCTTGTTAAGTAAATGATTGTTATAAGACTATGGAGACATGGTCGATCAAATTAACCCCTTTTGTCCAGCCTCCAAAATGGTTCCCTTCATTTGCCTAAATTCAGCTGCTTTGGGGAATTTTTTCAAGCTTGAAGGACTCTCTGGATTCATCACATTAGCAAACTGTAACCTGAGAAGAGGGTCTTTGGAGTAGCAGGACTTCTTTGGCCCCCAATTGTTTTGCTAATCAAGATTATTGCCACTATTGAGATGTGGAAAGATAGCCTAGCTGACAAAATTTGTCAGCTTCCCATGAAATAGTTCTGTCAGTTTAGTCAGGGTGCCGGCTAATATTAACATATAAATGAAGTCTCTCCCCCTCACCCCTTAATAGATGCAGAGAAAATATAAACACACACACAAAAAACCCCTCTGTGCTTAAATTAAACAAGCTTCTTTTCTCAGCTCTAGCCCATGTCCCTGGAAATCCTGTGAGTAGTGGAGCTAAAGGGAGGGGGGAGGGAAGTAGAATTTGCACAAAACTACTTTTAAGCCATAAAGCAGCAAAGCTCCACTCCCCTGCTGATAGCAACAGGAGATTGATTACGCCTGCAAAAGTACAAATGGTTGCCTGAATGCAAGTGGCAGACCTCCAAAGCAGTACGTTCTGTGTGCTGGTTTTACATTTTATAGCAGAGGACTTGGATACAAAGTGGAAAAGTGGAACAGGGGGTATGAAAGAGTTATCTTTGCCCAGAGGTCAAACCTATGAGAACTGCCCCTGCTAGTTGTAGAGTCTGACCGCAGAAAGATAGCAGGGGGAATCCGACCTCTGCGCTGCAATCGTCCCCTGCCATCACTCCCCGGACTGAATCACTCAGCACCTGTTTTTTGCCTTTCACTCTGTTTTCTCATAATCAGAATACATATTGTATTTTCCAGCTGACCTACAAGGTGATATAATCTAATGCTCTTTCACCCACTTACACAAATTTTGCATTATTTTGTCAAAGGCAAATGCCTTGCATCATTTTGGCGGCAACTCTTTCAAATCCCAGCTGTAGCAAATTGTAAAAAAGTAATTCAAACTTACACTCATTTTAATTGTAAATGGATGTACTGAAAGTTCTCTTAATCTTTTAGTCTTATTTAAATATAAATAAATTAATATCTTGTGATATTTGTAATCTGCAAGTCAGCAATATTGGCCTTTTGGTACTAAATTACCTCTTGAATGGCAACTGTGCAGCAGCTTTGTGTAGTTAGTGTACGCATCAGAGATGACTCTTCTAACAAGTTCAATAGGCTTTGCAAAGCATAGCTTTAAATAGAAGAAATCCTTCAATCATGATTTGTTCTTGCTTTATGAGAAACAATCAGATTATTCCTTTGTGCTGAACTGTGACAATACTCTAAAGCATGAATGAAAACTAGAATATATGTTCCCTCAGTGGATTACATCAGCCGCCTTGTTCATTAGGCTAACATGAAAAATAGATTTAATGTGTAAAATATCTGTCACTGAAGAGAATATTAAGAAAATTACTTGGAAGCGGTTTGTGGGAACTTCGGAGATAATGAGTTAATGACAAAGCACAGTATTTGTTAAATAGTTCAAAGCAGATCATTCCTAAAGAGTTCTAGACGGGTAGCTAAGCTCCCTACTTCACGACTTTCAGAAGTTGTCATACAGAGTTGATTTCAACTTCTCCAAAAATGTTGTGTAAATTACTGCGTTAGTTGCCCAGAATGTGGAGCTGATGAAGCATAATCCAAACAGCACCATTGTTACCTATCATCACAAGTTTAATGGTACGTACAATGTTCATGCTCATGCCTTTGATCTGAACTTCACTTTTCAATATTCTGAGAAACTTAATTAAGATGTGTTAGATTTACTTTCTTAACTGAGAAAAATAACTGGGAGCCACAATATTAAGCATTGTTGGCAATAGGATAGTTAATTATCATAATATAAATTCTCTTATGGTTAAAGTCACAGTCTGCTTAAAAGTTCAGATCTCGGAATCTCTGTGAATTTCCTGGATTTTCCTTCTGGCTCGGTAAAGTTTCACTGCACTGAATCCTTCCCCCTCCTGAGCTCTGGCCCCTTTCCTACGGGGTGTGAGATGAGGAAAGGCTAAGGGACACCTTACTTACTACCCAATATGCAGTGTGTTGATGTTTTTGTACAAACAAATGAGTAGTCTTTGCCCCAGGGAGTTTACAATCTGGAATAGCTTTTGGTTATCTGTTACAGTATCAGTTCATCAAAACATATATATTCTTAATTTTATGTTCATCCAGCTCTAGACCCTCTCACAGTCTGGCTTCCGTTATAAGCATCAAATCTAAAACTTCTTAGATACCTTTAAATAGCTAAAGGAGTAAGACTGACAGTAAGAGGTCTGTCTTCTACAAAACAGCTATCTTTCAGGTCAGTGCCATCCAGAACTCCCATAAAGTCTCCAGGAGTCAGCAAGATACACTTGACCATGTACATTAAAACCTCAGTTTACTCTGGGTGACTTTTTCTCACATTTGTTTCTGGCCACACTCCCTCGTTTTGCATCTGCAGGACTTGTCAGGTATGTAGTTCTACTAAGAAAAAGAAGTCCTGCCCAAAGGGAAGGGTGTGCAGCTTTCCTCCCCTGCGGCAATCGCCCAGCTTGCAAACTTGCCTTGGAGGGGGAGCTGATCAGTGCTTATAATGGAGTCCTTCATACCTCAGAGAGAACAGCTGCCTCACACTTCAGTGCACACAAACAAAACACCTGCTTAAACCCAGAAAAAACAGTAAGCAATGAGACTGGCTATATGTTGGATGTTGTTTAGACTTTCTCTTTTATCTTTTTTGAAATATTTTAACATATTTTTCTGCATTTTGGACATTTGAAAAAAATTGTGGGTTTTGGTTTATAGAAGCATGTTTTTTTGTCTCTTTTTGTGGAACATGAAAAACTACTGCCAATATTTTGCTTTTTGTCATTAGTAAAGATAAACCTTCATAAGTTTGGTTTGGACAAGCATCCTGCAAGTTTGGCTACCCAGCTTTTAGACCTACTTCAAAATATATTGCATTACTTGAATACAAGCAGCCCTTCATTCTTACCTATCCTACAAAATATTGGACAGATATTGAATACTGCCTAATTTGGTGTTTTTCTCTCATACGTTGTAGATACATGGGTGTATTTCTTGCACAGAGTAACGCCAGAGTTTCATCCATGCTATTGAAGGGTTTTTTAGTGTAACTTCAAGGGTGTAGCAAGGGTCTTTGTAAGGAAACTGGCATTTTAATATTTTAATTTTAAGCTGTACTTTTCAGTATATCAGGCTGGGAGACAGAAATGGCTCTTCTGGAATGGCAGAGAGATAAGTAACTCCACTGAAAATTAGTATATATCACTGATTAAAAGATGATTAACTTATACCTCAAGATCACCAACAACATATTGTAACTCCTCACTTCTGAGATCTGTTTCACACAGGTTGATCCTCATTTCTGATAGAGTTCCATCATTTTCAGCTGAAATGCCCATCAGTGCAGGGAAGCTGTCCACACTGGTCAGATTCTGTATTTCATGTCAATGGCTGTTGTCATATGGTAGCTGTTACCATCTGGTCTTTGTGATATAAATTTATCATCTCCACCAGTTGATAATGAGCCTGACTGATGCCATAAAACCCTATACTGCTGCCAACAATAATTGTCATTCTGTTTGGAAGTAGCAAAAGAGAGATTAAGGACTTAATGTTTAAATTTTAAATTAAATATTCTCTCACCATTATGGGTGGTCTCCTTCCCAAACATTGGTAGGACAGTATAGTAACACTACTCAATGCTATTGCCTGAACTATGCATAAAAAAAAAAAAATTGCCTTCAGTCCTGTCAACCTTTTAATGTTCTAAGTTGAATATGCACATAGCGTATACATTAATCAAAATAAGTTTGAACTTCCTTTCTTATTTTTAGTCTTGCCCTGAATTTTATTGGACTGACTAACTCTAAATAATAAGCATAACTATTTTATTTAACCAAGGGAAACGAGTGGGAACAAGTTCCGACTGACAATGGCTCTCTGCTGGAACCCAGAGAAGCAAATGCAAGCAATGCAGTAAGGAAGATCAAACTTGTTACACTGCTGATATTCTAAGAGTTTGAACTCAGACTCCCTGCTGGCCTCAATTTTACAATGATAATCATTTCCTAAAATGTCTTCATTTTGTAAATGAAGCTGTACCTCCCTCTGAAGCAGGGGTTTGCAAAGATTAAATCATTTACATTTCAAAGTGTTCATTTTTTGCCAGTGTGAGAAATACTCAAGCAGGAAAATGAGTGCTCCTTTTAATTTTTGAAAGCTGGGGGAGCATTCATAGTGAAAATAATCACAGCCTATTACAGCAGCCTTGCTTGCCTATTCCCACTTCAAAAGGATGAGCCTATCTTTTCCCCCGCCCAGCAGTGAATGACCACTTAAATGAGTGATGGCTTATTAATACTATGACTCAGCCACTTCTCGATAAGGAGAACAATAAGGGGTCAAAGCTTGAGCATCCCTTACAGGAATTAATGAGAACATGTTGCTGGTAATTTGGTCTTCTGGAGATTACATTTAAATTAAAAGGTTCTTGTGTCAGGCTTAATGGTGTGACCAATGTCGCCACTATTTGAAACCCAGAGACCGCATTTTTGTCCTTTCCACCTGTACAATTTCACTGACTTTAAGGTTGCCTTGGGGGTTGGACACCATTTAAAGAAAAAAAAAATCAGAGAAACTGACAAAACTAAACTTTCAGGAAGTTCTCCAAAAATAACCCTAAACTTTACACATATTTAAGGTCTCTTAAATTAAACACTTGGGCATCACGTTGTTTTCAGAGTCAGGATATATTATTACAAAATGAATGAAATGCATGTATTTGGGGCACATTACATTAACATTTCTACATGAGATCTAGAACTGATTCATTTTCAAAGAACACTCGCCCTGAAGTTGTTTGCTGTTCCCTTTTGAATAACAATTTAACCAGGCAGAGGTGACAGTGTTTGTGCAAGTGCATGGGCCTTTTCTTTGGTTCCTCATCCTTCTTTCCATTAAAGACTTAGCTCCTGGGATGTCTGGTTTTATTCTTAACTTTTATTTTTACATTTTATTATTGATATTGAAATTGTTCTTGACACTTTGAAACAAAGGCATAAGATATGACAGTGAGATCAAGGTTATTTAAAGGAGTTAACGTTATTTATATTGTTGCGTATGTTATTAATTACAACAGGGAAATCCAACCTACAGCTTTTCTATTACCTTTTTCTTGTAGTTATGAAAATACTGCATGTAATATCTTTTCCTATTTGAAGCCAATGCAATGATGATCTAGATAGGATTACAAATATAAAACAGTGTTTGTTGTGCTAACTAGTTTAAATTTTTCTTACACAAATGTGCATTGCATTTTCAAAGCACTTTGAAAAGATGTGAATCAACTATTTATAAACATTTCAGACATAATTCCAAGGTAAAGTACAGGTAGTTCAATTCAGCTGTTTTCTCGTTGGGCGGTGGTGATAAAGATGCAGAAAAAAATTCTAGATTGCTATAAAAATAGATAAATTATAAGCCTAAGATTTTTTTTTTAATTGTCTTGGTATGTTATTTCTGATGTATCTAGAACTCATATGATAATTTTCCTTTGTTTTATTTATCTTCTGACAAGATGATATTGCTAAATTTGTGGGAGAACTCCTATAAATCTTAAAAGATCTAAAACCAATACAGTGCTATAAGAAAAGCAAATATGGTTGTGCTGAGATAGTTGAAAAACTTATAAAAAATTAATCGCAGAATATTCTTATACAATACCAAGCCAGAGATAAGATTCTCTATTCCAGCCAAGAAAGATTTAGATCTGCACTGGAAAATAGAAGAACAGGTTCCAATGCAAGTACCCAAAATGTTGAATAATGCCCCAATGAACCCTCCATATTAGGCATTAGTTCAATGTTTGTGTGATTCTTGGCAAAACTGATAATATGTCATTTTGAGCAATAGGTGATCAAATTAGGAATTCAGAAGGTGGAGGGAGGCTAAGTCCATATGGTAGTATCATGATGGCAAGTGACACTGAATTGTTTAACTCCTTCCCTTGTCGGTAAAGATACATAAAAATGTATTGGAAAATGCATACTGCAAATGACCTGTTCTATAGCTTGTTCCTCCATTTGTCATTAAAACAGAGTTTCTGGGTAGCTGAGATTGTGTCTTGTCCTCTGTTCACCAGACTGACAAGATCTCTGGATTTTATGGTCAATCTTTGCTGACATCTGTGGGATGTTCAAAATATACTAGTTGAGTGCTTAAAAGAGCTATACAACTCACTTTTCATAGGAGCTCTAAGCCTTGTAGGCTCTTAAAGAATTAGAAGCCATCCGGATCCTTTATTATGACCCTTGTTTGCACCCTAGTGATAGTTTTTTATCCTTTATTTAGTCAGTTAACCATTGATTACTCTGTACCTACTCATGATGCAATAGGCTTGTACATATTGTTCTTGCCAGAGGCAATGAAATCTTGTACCATTCTGAAAGATAAAATATGACTGCTCCATAATCAGGAGAATATTTCATGACTTGGAGTCTTAAACCTCCTCTCTTTGCTATGCAATAACTTTTAAAAGGAAGGTGATCCAGAGCAATGAGGAAGAGAGGTAAAAAGAGGGGATGACTGGGGAGCCCAGTTTAGTTGGTGCCAAGGAGAAGGGCTGGCAGCCCCCAGTGCTGGGCACTGGGAAGCTGGAGCTGCCTGGAACTGCTGCCAGCCAGAGCCTCCCTAGGGGGTGGCTGGCTTGATGCAGGGGACTCTTGTTTTGTGACTAGTGACTTACTTATTGTTGCTGAGAAAAGTGGCAACAAGCCAAATAAAAGCCCTTTTTGTCCTTTACTCCCAACAGGGGACTTGGTAGTGGTTTGTCATCTGCCTGGGCATAATCCAGGCAAAGTCCCCATATGCAATCAAAATAGATTTTGCTACTGTATGTTTCTTAGGAAGTGGTACTCCAAGTTATTGGTACTGTTCATTCTTTTATTTAATGTTTTGGTCTGATTTCAATGCTTGATTTTCTTGGGGATTGTTTTTGTCTTTTAATCAATACTCATTTCTCAATATCAGCACTCCTTTAAATAATTCTGGTAGTGTATACATTACATAAAAGAGATATCATTTATAAATAGTAATGTCTATGAGTGGCCATCTCCCCTTAATGTAAATTCCAATATATTTCATGATCACAAATCTCCAACGTATAGGTTTACCATTTAATAGAAGTACTAGCAGCACAGACTTAAATCTCACAGATAAATTATACTGCTTTTGCACTGTCATCACAGTAGTCTATCATCATTATTTTTGTGCCATTGTAGCCTTAGTTAGGCTTTTATTTGTAATTTTTAAAAATAATTATTATTATTCAATTTTAAGGTACTTGAATATAATAGACCTAATGGTACCAGAAAATAAATCTTAGTTGTTTATCTGTAGCTATTGTAAGGTTTTGTGCTATTTTCCACAGTTATTCTGTAAGAAGGCTGTAGTGGAATACGTTGTCCCAAAGATCACTGACCGTAGATGATCATGCAAGATATAGGACAGGCACAGTTTCACAATTATTCATGCTGAGCAGTAGAGTATTTCTATTTTAAATTCAGTGGAACATTCCAGGAAGTAAGGGGCTGTGCAGCACACCTTAACAGATAATTTGCTTTAGCTACCTTTTCTCATGACAAATCTATGTTTTGTAGGGCAATATTAAGAATTATTTGAGAAAAATGTCTTTCATCAGAAAATATCATCTCATTAAAAACAGAAAGTTCATACAATCGTCTTAGTTTCCTTAACAATAAATCTTTTCTGAAAAAAAGGTAATTGTATCCAGATTACAGTGACTGGTCTAAGTAAGAGAGCTGCCTCTGCGCTAGAATTCAAAATGTTAGGATTATCCCCTCCTATGTGAAAGCACGTTTTTAATCTCTGTTCTAGTAATCTCTGTTTCTACAACAGTTCTACATTATCTCTACATAATTGTAGAAATTACAAATTAAAAACTTAATAGGAGATGTTGAGAGAATTGATACAGAAGGTATCTAGGAGGTGGCTAGAATATTCACCTGGGATCTGCAAGCAGGGAGAATGCTGCCACATCCATGTGTCTGATTAACCCAGATTGGATGCCTGCTTTTTTATTAAAACCTTGAACTTTTCGCTTTTCTTCTTGTGCAGTTCTTGGGCAGAACTGGTTGGATGTGAGACTCAGGGGATAAGAAGTACGTGGCGCTCAATTCTGCTTTTAAAAGAGTATCCGAATTGCAAGTATCTTCAAGAGTTGTTTCTTTCTTGTAATTTTAACAGATCAAGTAGCCTTATCTTGCTATGTAATATCATTACTATGCACCTATAAGACAAGAGATATTGCTTTTTCTTAGGGTTGAACACTGGATCTAATCCAGATTGCTTAACAGAATACTTTCATTAATGGAAATGGTACTAGTCATACTTAAAGTCAAGTTTGCACATTTTCATTATTGTAGCTCTCAAAATGCTTTATGTTTATTCAGGATCAGTTCTTTCCTAATGATACTGGAAGTAGCATGGTTCCCAAAAACATGTTTTACCATTTCTCTTCTGAGTAACTATGAAACACTGACATATTTTCTGTTGAGTTGATTTAGATTTTGTATCTCATAGGTCCTGATCCCTCAACTGAAACATTTAATAGGAAAATGTCTAGGAGTGGTGGTTTTTTTAAAGAAAATGTCTAGGAGTGATGGTTTTTTAAACAAAGTATTAATGAAATGTATATAGTCTAGAATGAAGTGTACTATTGCCAGATTCAGTAGGAATCGCAGTCTGACCTGGGGCGCTTTAAAAAAAATTGCGACGTAAAGCACTCTGAGAGCAAGTCCAAGCTTAAAGTGGATTCATGTAGGCCCACCCCCTTGAGGTAAATTTTTTTCATAACTGATTTTATTTCCCTTGATGCAAAGAGAAATGGAACATACTCTCAGTTGCCATCTGATAGTGAACCATCTTCTGCAACACACAGCCAGTTTGATTGTGGGACACTTAGTCCAGGTGGAATTTCTCCAGCTTGCTGAAGTTAAATTGTTGCCAGGATTGTGTCCTGTATATAAATAGAGGAAAGAGATAGTCCTGCTGGAGACTTGATTCTCAAAAAGGTTTTTTTAAACAAATGGCATTTCTGAGAAATTGAGCAAAATATTTCAAGATAAAAGAATGTTAAATATAGCTAGAAATAAGAGAGCCATATGTTCAAAGCGTATCAGCTTTGAAACCATGCACTTAACCCTGAGACTCAACAAGATTTCACATTTTAAATAAAAATTTCAACTTCCTGAAAAGATAAAGTTCATTCATCTTGAGGGTAGCCTAGAAAGAAAAGAAGGAAAATATAACCCATTGAGAAGCCTTTCACTAAGATAAGCATCTTTGACATTAGGCAAAAAAAGAATATAACGTGTAAAAATAAGACGGGTCGTATCCCTTCCTAAAGAACTCTGTTGTTACATTTGTACATCAAAGTAGGAGTAAGGTTATTTTCTGAATGGGTTTTTTGGCTAACAAGTACATTATCTTCCAAAACCGTTGCCAGAAACATAAAATCATAGTTCAATGGGAAAGAAATACACCATTTTAGCACTCCTATTTGAAACATTATACAGAGAGCAGGCTGTTCTAAGTTCAATGCAAATGTTACGTAAATATACCCATTAAAAATTTGGTCCACTAGAAGGAGTTTATTTGGTTGCTTCTAAATGATACTGATTAATGTCAGTATTTGTGTGTAACACGGTATACATGTGTTTGTGCAGCAGTCATCTATGATCAATTGAATTGATTTTATTTCTTACACACACTGAGGTTTCATCCTGGAATAAGTTTTCTAGTAACACAAGGACAGATCAGGAAATGTGTAAAATGGATCAGTGCCCAAAAGACTTAGTTATACATCTATTCTTGGAAAAACATGAGGACATATTGTCTTAAAAAGAAAGGCATAAATTACAGAAGAACGCAAGTTCATTTGAACTTGCATATTGAGCTCCGCTGTCTGTACAAATCCTCATTATGTTGCTAACTGTAGCATGTAGGTTCTTTTTTGAAGGTAGCTACCTAAATATACATAGTTAAACACAATTAAATCTCACTTAGTTATCTGAGCATATGGGCATATTTATTTTACTATGAAGTCAGCTTTGGCTTTTTGTAATCTATTTTTTTATTAATTTATAGGTATATTACCCCACAAGGAAAAAATGGGAAGGTGAAATAAAGTGAAATGTTTTTTATTTCAAATACGTTGAAATGAAGCTTTTGAAAGTATAAAATACTACACAACCTGATAATTTTCTAGATAGAACTTACTCAAAATTATGTTGGATGAAAGTCATCCATGAAAAAAGTTTCAACTTATTGAATGACTGTTGTCTTGAATGTAAAGTAGACTGCCTTGATGGCATTAACGTGTATTACAGAATATATGAGGATCTGTTTGAATGGTAAACCTTACTGTTGCACCTTTTGCACTTCTCCATCATTGCACTGTGTCAAAATGACATTTAAATTTTTTCTACAGGTTAAAAAAAAATGCAAAAATAGAAAGTGAGAGAATATGTAATGCTATACTCACTTAATTGACAAAATAACAATTGATAAACTAATGACAATTCTGCAGAACCATTGAGACATTAACACTGTATATCAGAAGAAAACCAGCCAAACCAAATCCAGAGCATCAAGAACCTGGTCACACTCTTTCTGCAGGAGCATTCCCCTCTGTGTGTAGACATAGCAGAGACAGTTTGCCAGAGACAGCCAGAATGAGATAGTAAATAAATGTACACTATCAGTAAATTTTCAAACTGTTAATGCTTATTCAGACTCAGGAACTGCTTCTTCACATAAGCAAAACAGACAAAAGTTTTCAGATTAAGCTTTTACAGTTGTAAACTGGATTATATGTTGCTTCCAATAGCCATGGACTGGGCTCTGTGTGGAGCAAGTACCTTGTGGTGCTGTGTCTCAGGCCCTGTGTTCCTGTGAATCCTGTTGGAGCCATTTGGGTTCTGGCAGAGCCTGTCTCCATCACCTGCACTTGCAAACTCTCACCTTCTCTGCGTTTCTAAAGTCCTTTCAGGGCCAGTGGGTGCCACAGGAATAGAGTAGCCATAAAGTGATCAGCTTCCTTAGGGATTTTACTGATTTTTGTGGTAGGCCTCAATAAATAGTGTCATAGGTCTCAGTGGGTTGGCAGAGTAGGGTGTTCCTTCTTCAGTGGAGCTTTCTTGCATTCAGGAGGCATCAGTTCTTGTCTTGGACTGTTCACGTACATAACTGCTTTCCAGGTTGAAGTCTAACAGGTCTCATTGGCTGTGTCTAAACTTCAAAGCAGGTGCCCCCATGATGTCCCTTGAAGTCCTGGCCTGTTGACCATCCAGGCTGTGATAGCACCACAGCTCTCCCTGCTCAGACGCCTAGGTCACCTTCTAGTGGGAACACCAGAAGTATGTGTAGCCAGATTCAGACCCTGAGAAATGCTTTTGTTTCCCAGCCCTTTAGATGTACCCAGGTAAAACCTGTTGAATTTCCACTCCTTGTTTCAAAGAACTTAACAGCCAAACTGTTACCATGTTAACTGTGCCTGTGTACAAGCTAGTCTGGTGTCCTTTAGAAATCAAGTTTACCCTTTCCCTTTTATATTGGACATTTCATAAACCCTAATAAGACTGCAGTCATAGTGGAGAAACTGCACACACCGCCATTGACAACAGTCTCTGAGAAACAAGGAAAATTTAAGGAATTAAGAGTACAACAATCTCCAATAAAACCTGCCCCGCTACTTATTACCATAAATGCATTTTGGAAAAGTGTCATGTTCATTATATACATTAAAAGAAGTGAACACACATTTGATTGTCTTATTGAGAGCAAAAGTAATATTTTTCAATAATACATTAAGGCATTGGTTTCAAACTGTTGGAGAATCACTGTTTGAATAAATGCAATGTGTTTACATGATGAATGCTTTCTCTAGAGGTTACCCTACCTTCTGATGATTTAGTCTAACCCTGTTTAACTACTTTGACAAGATTCTTGCCTGAAGTAACATTTTTAATTAGCATTCTTGTTTGTTTACGTCTAGAGATTGAGGGGAAAAATAACTAAAAGCTTTGGAACAACTATTGGGTCTGCACTTGCTCTAAGCTGGAAGAAAATAATTTTTAGTATATGTTTAAAATTATATAACACGTTTCAGATGTTGGTTCAGATTACTGTTAAAATGGCATTCAAATCTGGGAGTGTTTCTTGCTGGTTTTATCCCTTTAAAAATTTCCACTGGGCTTTTTTTCATCTTTAATTAAATTTCAATTCATTTTATAATACTAATTAAAGTATTTACAGCAAGAAATTCTATCCATTTGCAAAACTGCAATAAATTGTAACATTTTCACAAACAAGCAAACTTTTAGAAGTTTCTCAAAATCTTTATCCTGTATTTGTAGACACTGAAGGGTAGATCATCAGCTGGTATAAGTCACTGTCATTCACTGGAGTCAGAAGAGCAATTTTGATTTACAACAGTTTAGAATTTGGCCAATAATCTAATTAATATAATCAAAACCATGTACAGACACTAGAATAAACAATACCAAACAGTAAGGCAAGTAACCTATCTTACAATGAAAATAAAATTAATGTCCCAGGCTTCTTAAATCACTGTTTCATTACATAGCTTTGCTTTCTATCAGCTTTGATCTCCTTCATTTCATTAGAGCAAACTTCTCATTAGAGGCATGAATTTCTTCCTATGAAATTGATCTCACATTCAGCACTGATATCTAGTGACTTTTTCCAGTTTCAGCTTTAGTCTTTTTATACAGCACTTTAAAAAAAAAAAAAAAAAAAAAAAAAAAAAACACAAATTATTACATCATAAGTAGAAGAACATATGGCACATCCAAAAGTGAGTACACAATAAATATGTTTCTAATAAATACTTTGGTGCTGAGTAAATTACAGAAGAGAGAAGACAATAAACTACCATTCTGCTATTAATTCCTTTTCTTAGCATGGTAGCAGTTATTAAATTAGTTTAATCATAGCCAAGCAGTTGAGGTGCAGTAGCACTGCTTATTACACTAGCCATTATCATCTCACTGTTACCTTTCACTTGCCTCATCTGTTCTGTATTCACCTTATCTCTCAGAAGCATAGCGAGTAAGCTTTCTTATTTTATATAAAAAATGGGTGCATTTTATATGTCACAACTGGGCCTTGATATATGATTCTGGCCTTCAAGTTTTGTCAAAAATAAATACTGATGATAATAATTTCAGAGCAATGGACAAAACTCAGCCTCAGGATAGAACTTTTTACTTTGTTTAGCTTGGATTGATTCACAGATGCATAGAGAAACAGAGGAGAGAAAACTTTTAGAAAAGCATGCCCACTACGTACCAATTTTAGCAATGATTGTACCCAAAGTTAATTCTATGGTGTTAGCACTTTTTTTTCATTAAGTTATACAAGTTTATTTGTGGTATTCATGATTTCTCAGTATTTGGACAAATCAGGACATTTTCAGTGGGCTTCCTTATCTGTAGTAAAAGTAATGGAAGGCCTGCATTTTGGCATCTGACAAACTCTGTATTTAGGAGTGGATTCTTATATCTGTAGGCTGGACAAGTGGGGCTTCTGCAAATACACTGTCCCATTACAGCTTTCTAATTAAAGATCAGCTGCAGGAAACAGTAAATTTAAAATAGTGATGACAATATTAAAACTTCCTGAGGAAGAAGGAAAGTATTGAAGATAAGGAGGCGAATATCCTATTAGAAGAAATAGAACTAAATGCTCTATGGTGACTCTAAAGCATTGTGCAAGTATTCACAGTGGGCTATAGATGAGAATATGAAAAAGATGAGTGTTATAACATCAAGGGGTATGAATGACAAACAGATGCTAAACAGACAAATGAGCTATGGCTGAAGGAGGCCAGTGCTGTTGTATGCTGAGGGAAGAGAGAGGAGAGGAAGAGGTGGATAAAAAAAAATATAGCCCCAGAGAAAACTGAAAACCATGCTGAGAAGTAGTCTGGAGAAGATCACAGGAAACAGCTTATGGAATTAAAAACATTTGGGAAATTACAGCACTTAGGAGGAATTAAATATAAGAAAGTAATGGTCATCTATGAAAATAGAAACTTCAAAAAGGAAGGGACTGCAGCACAGAACCTGGAGGAGAAGAGCTAGAAAATCAGTAGATATGATCTCAGCATGAAAAAAGAGAGACATGGTAAGGACCCCATGCAACATATCAGTCTCTAGGAAGACTTTTTATGAACAGTTAACAATAGACTTTGGCAACAGAGAGCAAGGAAATGTCTGAGAGAGAGGAATATCCGACTGAAGAGATGGTCTTACATCAGTCCCATCATGACTGGGAAGAATGTGTATCAGTTATAAATAGCATCTTAATTTATTTCAAGTGGATATAACTTGCTTTTCGCTGATACTCTTTACTGCTAATTTGTTAAAGATGCTGAGATTATATACATAAATATATTATGCTAAATATTAGCATAATTTACAAAGTAACATAAAAATACACTGGAAGCAGAAGCACTAAAATAGTGCAAATGCATTTTTTATTTTCCTAATGAATTAACCATATTGAAAATATTGTTTTCAGACTTTGATTATCCATGTAAGCCAGTGGAACTATTTGTCAAGTATTCAGATTTAAGAAAATGGATCCAAGCATAGATAAGAAAATGAGTTCATAATGAGAATAGATGCTACAGAGACAAAAGATATCTTCAAAAATTGTATATGGCTTAATCCCATAGTCATTTTCTGTATGTATTTAGAGTCTAACTTTTAAAAGTATTTAAGTTCTGCTCAGCAGTGCAACATGTGGCTGATTTAGGAGCTGCATACTTAATGCTTACCTCCCCACTTATGGCAGTCAGGTATTTTTTTCTGTGTGCTTGCCAAGTCGTTTCTGTACCTAAGATGACATGAAGTTGCATGGGAGCCCAAGTTTCATCTTGTTTCCTTTGTGCAAAAATTTCTGAGGTGCAGGCTGTAGGAATTAAATACTAAAATTTCCTTGAATTGGACAGGAATTAGGCACCTCGGTACCTTTGTAGATCTTGGCCTGGCCCAGAGTTTCATGAACAGAGCGTAGGTCAGTCACTGTTTAATACAGTGCCTTCTACCACCATCGATACGGTACCTAATTTTAAGTGCTTAGTTATCTGAATAGCACTTGCTTGTTAATTTGTTAAAAGATCTGTGAGCCATAATCCCAAAGCTGCTTAGGCCAATGTAGAGTAGCCTGAGTAGAAGACAGTTTTTCCTTCCAAAATTATCCAGAAGGTGGGAAAAGTAGATTAAAATTACTTCAGGAATGGGTTCCATCTCCTTCATATGCTGGGCAAAAGAGGTGGAACCCATGGGGGACAAGGAGGAGTGACCAGCTGTGCTTGGAGAATGCCAGTTTGTTCAAACCATGGGGGTGCAGGAGAAAGAATGCTTTAGTTGTGGGTTCTGTGAATAACAGTCCAAGTGTTCCCAAGAGCAGAACCTCAAACTTCTAGTGAAATTTCTTTGTTGAGCGTGTGTGTCTATTTGATCTTCTACATGCCTCTGAGGTTGGTTGCCAAGAGAGACCTTTTGAACTTTTGAGTTTGTACTTTCTTACCTGAGACTACATATAGGTCTTACCATAACAGCTTGTTTTAAAGTTACAAAAATCATGAAATGCTTCTGTAATCATAGTCATGGTCATATTTTTAGGTGGTATTGCAAAATGGCTTTGTAAAGTGAGCATCAGTGTGAAATACACAAATAAATTCAAGAAATGTAACAAATGTCACAGTTATGAGAAAATTTGTGGAAAAAATAGAAAATCACATGAGCTACTTGATTCTCATCAGCTTCCAATTTAGCAAGAGAAGATGTAGCAAGTTTGTCAGGGAGACTGTTACAGTAATTGATTTGAAGCTGACCCTAGATGTACTGTTGCTACAGTAAGCACAGAGTTTGGAAATGTGTATTAAATGCAGCTGACAAGTGGAAATAGTAGGATCAGAATATGAAAGAGAGAAGAAACCAGAGTCAAAGGTTACTCTAAATTCCATATGGCAGCAACAAGTGCAAGGCAAGCTAAGCTTACCTCGCACAACAGAAGTCTCAAGTGTAGAATGCCAAGTTAGAGCCAAAAAATAACATTTCTTCCTCATCCACTTTAGCAGAAGTTTAGTAACTGTGCAGCTGGAGAGACAAGAGGAAACAAAACAGCAACATTTCTCAGAAAAATTAAAGAAAAGACACATGCGTGCTAGTCAGCCAGCGTTTGTATCCTTCTCCTTTCTTTTTCCCTGACCACTTTACCAAATGAGAAGGGTCTTTCCTAATTCCCCTTCAGGGTTCTGGTAGCAGGAGTATTCAAAGGAGAAGTATAACTGCTTTCTTTAGAAGTTCAGCCAACTTTAGTGCAGCTAGAGCCTGCACAGAGCAGCATCTACCTACCCTAAGGAAGCTGAAGGTTGTTTTACTCCCAGAAGAATATGTTGTTCCACCTTGTTTCTTCAGTATTTTTCTTAAAGCATTACTACTTGCAACTCCGCTTCTGAGTAATAAGAGCTCATTACAGTACTTTTGCCCTGATAATTCAGAAACTTGAAATGGAAATAACTTATGCTCTAGGATTCCTACTAGCTGTGCTGAGCTTGTAGCTCTTTTTTCATTCTTAAAGATGTCCTTGAGTCAGCAATACTTAACTAAAATACTCTACATGTGCCAGTTTTGGGAGACCTAAAAGTCGTCTTGACCTAGAGCTCTAGAACTGTGAACACTCTTATCTCTAGTTAACCTGTGAAAACATCAGATATTTCTAGGCAGAGAATACGAGGCTACATGGGCCAGCAACATGACAAATGGTATAATATGGTAATTACATCAGCATAATACAATACTATTTTGTTCCTGGGTAGCCGTTTTCATTCTGAGTGCCTCAAGATGTACTCCAAATTTTTGTGCAACCCGCAGCTTAATTCTGTAGTGATAATATTGAAAGTATTGTTTTTACAAATTTTACGGAAGGGTTCACATGTTCTATACACATAAGTGCTGTTAAGTGGAAAAGAGGTAAAGAATGAGGATTTCTAAGCCTTTCAAATGAAGCTTGTTTTGATAACTGCATCTAGTTATGATATTGTTCTGTATGGATTTAATATTATTTAAATACTCCATGACGATGGATTCTGTGAATGTGATACAGTAGTGCTTCTAAAAGTAGTTGTCATTGTGATCCATTAAAGTATAGCTAATGCAATATCTATCCCATGAAGTCTGGGATTCACGAGACTACAAAGTAATTATTAAGATAATAAGGTAAAAAATGGGCAAAAACACATTATATAACATTAGCTTTGATAAATGTTGTTCCATAAAATTAGTTTTTGAAGTAGAAATTTACTAGGTTGGTCATATAAGCATCTGTCCTGCAAAAGTATATTTTCTCAAATTAAAAAATGTCTTTCTTACAGAATTGGCTACAAGTGCCTTTTCTTATCTCTTATGGTTTCCAGTACGATGTAAATTCATAGCTCAGAGGAATGGTGTAATCTCATATAATGAGTTGCATGATATATTGAGCCACTTTTAATGTATCTTAGTTTGAGAGAGGGTTTTATTACTTTTCCCAAATATTATTTTGTTTCTTCAACATTATCGTAAAACCTCATTCAGATAACATTAAATATCTTCTTTAAAGCTTACACAGGCACCAGAACTGAGGGGATATGGATACAATGCAATCCTTAACTCACCCCTATTGTGCAGGAACAGAACAGGAGCTTCAAAGCTGCTGGGGGTCTTACATATCTCATATGTGCTGCAACAATGAAACAAATTATGAACAGGGCTTAAGGCTCAACTCTGAATTCTTGCCTTTGTGAGTTTGTGTCTCATGTCACGGAGAGCATTGATTTTGCAAGGTACTCGGAGATGTGGCATGTCTCTCTGTGAATAGGACCAGATGGATTATTTTCTGAAGTTTGATGTTAAGGCAGGGATATCTCCTTTTCTGGTCTGGCACTTCTATTAAGTCTGCACAAGGAGGCTGAGTAATATTACGGTTTTTATATATTAATTAATTCATTTCAATAATAATGTATTTATACTGATAAAAACATAATTGTTAATCTCACACAATGCAATGCTGTTCTGGTCTGCTTTATAATATGCTAGTATAGAAAATAGAATTATGTTAATGTGCAGAATCTAACCCCCCATCCCCCTAGATTTAGGCTGTACTGAAGAAATTATCACAAGGTCAAAGATGCATATTCAAAGTTATTTCACAGAGAAAGTCTGAAGTGGTAGCCAGTTTGGCAAAATATTTCAAATGTACTGAATTGGCTGGCAAAAGAATTATATCATATGACAAAAGATGCATGAGTTTTCACAGCCCCAG
This sequence comes from Platalea leucorodia, assembly GCF_965183815.1. Lineage (NCBI taxonomy): Eukaryota > Metazoa > Chordata > Aves > Pelecaniformes > Threskiornithidae > Platalea > Platalea leucorodia. The sequence continues at coordinate 40,528,949 of NC_138830.1, forward strand.
CACTGCAGTCCCGCTAGTAATACAGAGCCAGGTTACATTAGCTGCCATTGAGTTGAATCTGCTTTTGGATAACCTCCATGGGTTTACTCCAAGAGGAAAATACTATTGAGTGTAACAAGCTAAGCCTTTAGTTGTTCAGAAAATAAATGCTGTATTAAGTTTAATTACTTTAGCCACATACTGATGTTCTGAAAAAAACTTTTAACAAACCAAGTATTCTTAGCTAGGCTGTTGCCTTGGCTCTATGATCTTTCACTGTATAGCCATATGGAAGTGCTGCGATCAGAGTTTAGATCCTTCATTCTTTAGCCAGGTAATGAAACATAGAAGCAATTTCTCTTTACTCTCCCACCTGAAATTTCGATTTGGTGACATTATCAGATTTACAAAGATGAGCTGAATCTGTCTCTGCCAATACAGAGAACTGAACAGAGGGAGAAGATGTTATTACAAATAAAAGAGGTCAATAATTATCACCAAATCCTGCTTTGACTGAAGTGGCACAAATGGCATGACTTTCAGCAAAATGAATAGTTGCAAATCACTGACAGTAAAGCCTAATAAAATGCCCTTTCTATTCATAAGGTTGTTAACGGTTCATATTTGTATTCTGTAAAGCAAACTTGAAACATCCTTAGAATATAAATATGTTTTATAGGAATGGCACACTTTTCAGACTAATGTGAAGGAAAACATGGTATATATTCATGGTATATGTAAAAGAACATTGGCATTTGATTAGGCATATATGTCATACAGGAACATGCATCTTAGCATAAGCATCAACAACTGGATGTTGTTCTTGTAAAAGTCAGTGGAAGCCTTATCCTTGATTCACAGTTCTGAGACTTTGAAATGCAAGTTTCTTAGAGGGTAAAAAAAAAATCAGTGTGGATACCTTAACACCCCGCTCTTTCTGAAGTAGAAAGATTAAGCATCATGAGTTTTGCTCTGAAGTTGATCCTTGAAATGTAGCAAGTATGAATCTTAAAGATACCGTAACAGTTCTCCTAAGAAGTAAGTGCAGGATACCCACTTATAACTTTCTGGGCTATGCTTTGCTGCCTTCTTGTCCATTCTTCCAGTGTGCTTTATGGCACATATGTGGAACCCACTTAGAATCTTTCAGAACCCAAGGTTTGTACAGTGGGATATTATTAATAATTGAATTATTTTCAATTTTTAGTATAACTACGGCATTTCAGAAAAGCAGAGGGAAGCTCTTTTAGATTTGTTATAATTACAGCTACATGGCAACGTTTTCTCGACTTCTTAATAGGGCTCTGCTTTTTTTTTTTTCTTACAAGTGAAACAAAATCACTGGCCTGTTCACAGAAAAAAAAAAAATTCTTTGGTCTCAAGTCTTTTGTATTCAACAGGGAGGCTGGACTGTGCTCCAACAAACAGAATTATTCAGCAAGTCATTGCCTTCAAGAAGTAATGTGTAACACCTTGTTTTGTTCCTTGGTTCAAAAGGCACTGTCACTGTTGTACACCAGTGTTTTTAAAAAAAAAGACTATAATTCATATGCAAACTAAGGGGGGATTCATGATTTCATAATAAAATGTTGAAACGCTTTGATCATGAGCTGGAAGGAGGTGTGAAACAGTGCTTCAGAACAGACAGATATTTGTGTAATCAGCCTTTATGTATTGCCAGTTCAGAATAATAACATATAAAAAGCCCCAACTTACCTCATCTGCCTGGTACAGCCAAGGCATAAATAAAAGAGAACAATGGAATTACTATTACTCACTCACTGAGCCCCAGCTACATCACTGTATTCTTTATAATTGCTGGCAGGAAGATTAATGTTTTGTTAAATATCAGAGTAAGGTCACAAGGGGGCTTGCAGGGCTGTCTAAACATCTAGGCTTTAAACTCCTTCGTTCCTTCCTTTTTTTCCTTTTTTGATTTTAATTTTAATTTCACAGAAATGAACTTGTAGCATTTCCTTTAATTATGGTGACTTTCACATTTTTGCATTTGAAAGGCAGCTTCCATTTGTGACAATGCAAAAAATAAACAAGGGCAACAATTGTTGTATGGCTGGTAAAGCTTAATCACCATATTGATAGGAAGATGGTAGGTTTTTTGTGTGTTAGAAATAGACCTGAGTTCCATTTTGTCTGTCATAGCTCTGTTCCTTCATGTCTGTTAGTTCTGTATTCAAATTAGGAATTTTTTCTCATCATATTAATGTCAGTTATCCTAAGTAATGATACATTCGGTTTAAAAACAGTCTCTGTAAATGTCTATTCACTTATAGCTCATGAACACCAGGACAATAACAGTTCAGGAGAAAACCTCCTAGTTTTGCAGAATGAGGAGATTTATACCTTATGTACCTTCAGAGTGTGTGTACCACCAGACTGAGTTTACTAGCTCCAATTTCACATCTTTTGGAGCGAACAAATACTAATGTTTCTTCTTTGTATAGATAAAACCTTACAGTTGTTAGTCTTCCCCATCATTCTTGGACTACGTGGGCTATAGAAATAGTCAAAGAAATATTCTATCATAAATTAACTGATTTTTTTTTTTTTTTTTTTTTCCTGGAAACTAAAACATCTGATACGTATGGTAGAACAGCGTTACTTGGAAATGACTGCTAATGTAGGAGATTTCTGGTAAATATAAACACAGTTGTTTCTGGTGAAGGAGCAAAGAAATTACATAGTCATCTTAATCTCTTGTTTAGACTATTGCCAGTCATTTGCGAAATGCAAATATCTTCCTCATTTAGCTAAGATTATCCTCCAAATTACACAGGAGCAGTCTGGGCAGCAGCAACCAGTCTTGTTTAGAAAAATGGTAAATATGTTTTACAGGTCTCTATGTTCTAACTTTTTAGAGGTGACTAGCCCCAGATCCACCTAGTGTACCTTTACTTTGTAGAAGGATTCTCTGAAACAGGTGCTTTTAGCCCTGGAAGTGCTCAATGCGTGGGCCAACATGACGACTGCCACCTGAGTGCCATGGGAACATGATATGCCCCCTCTTTCCCTCTCATAGTGCTCAGTAAGCTCCCTGAGCAATCACTTCTGTGAACACCGAGTGGGGCATTAATGGGACCAATAAAGCAGAGAAAGGTTTGTATTAAAGAATACTTATTTCCTGGTGTCATTTGCACGCTAAAAACACCCTTAAGTCAAGAATTGAGAGGGCTCCTTAACAAAATGGTGTCATTAGGAATCTGTTAGTGTCTTTTAGTGGAATAGGTCTTTTCTTGAAGAGGGGTAATTTTATGTGGTATTACTGACTTTTATGAACGTTGTCTTCAGTTATCCAATATTAAACAAAACTAAGGACTTCAAAGAGCAATGTATGGACAGCAGTAGTGAAAGTCATACATTTAAATTCTACTACTTTGCATAGAAATAGCAGTGCTGCAGAAGAGCAATAGCTTTATAAGCAGTCCACAACACCTGGACAGCTCTGCGTGATTTCAGAAAAAAAGGTTTAGCGATCTGAGTTAAAGGAGATAAGAGATTCAAGAACCCATGTTCTTGATCTAGTTTAATCTATGACTCTTGGAAAAAGTATTTTATTCCGTCTTTCTCAGTTTGCCTGATAGAAATGAAAAATAATGAAAAATCTGTTCCTATTTTCCTAGAGGTCTGTTGCAAAAATACTATGTCAGTGATTATATACCAACAGGCGTTAAAATGTTGTTATAAGAATCCTGTTTTCTACATTCTTGGATGTGGAACTGTGAAAATTAGCTATAGAAAATACGATTTGAGACCTAGATTGACTAATCCTGAAAATATTCTTCAGTGTCATCATTTCTTGTTACCACCATTAAATGTACCAAGTGGTATTGCCACACCACAATCATTGAACAGGTACTGGAGTTTTCCCTTGGAGTCCTAAGGAGCAGGAAAGGAGCCTGGAAGGACTGGGAATGAATGGGATTTGTTAAAATAAATGAAAAAAAAAAAAGTCCACTTGCAGTTCATTTAGTTTGTAAGAATACTTTATGAACCATCACGATATTGTGAACTAATTACTCCATAATTTCAGTTTGTACATCTCCCCTGGAGACATGAATGCTGTTCCCATTTATATCAGCCAAGGATTTGGTGCAGTTTTCTCTTCTTAGCAACAAGTGCAGTGAAAGGTATGGACTGGAGGACTTGGCAGTCTTGCACCTATTTTCGCAACAGAAAAACTACTAAATATCAATCAATAAATGTTAAACATAAATCTGTCCCCTCTAATGTTGTGGCTTCAGCAGGGCTTGCAAAGAGCCAGAATGTCCAATCAGAAGATGTTTTGAGTTTTAACACCAAGCTTAGCTGGTTACTTGGTTCTCTTCACAGAGAATCTACAGATTTGCACACTCTGATGTTGCGATTACATATTACCCCATCTGTTCTCGATATGGTTTATCTAGAGAGTGGAGATGAAGTCCAAGCTTCTGCAGGGAAAATAAATGAAGTAGGAAAACAGCAGGAGAACTTAGCACTGGAAATGAAGACTTTGCCAAGATTTTCAGTCTACTTTCAAAACGTTCAACTCAGTAACATAAATCTTCTCAAATATGGGGTTTCTTACAGCTTCCTCTCTCAGAGATACCAGAGAGGTTTACTTATCAACTATAGTCGGTCCAGGGCACATAAGTCTTAAAACTGCCCATTATTACTTGCATATGCTTGATCATGAAGCTCATTTGTCAAAAGCCCTTTACCTTTCCTCGCATTTTCTTCCTTGTGCATGCTTCTTTGGTGATGTTTCTGTAAGAATCATGTCTCTGGAATTGTTAATGAGATTTAAATGAAGAGACAGAACCTAGGTTTTGCCAAAAATCAGAGTGGTTTTCGACTAAGCCAAACCTGTGGACAATCAGCCGAGACCTACAATCCAGAGTTATTCCAGTTCTTTTAATCCTGGCTCTCATCCAGCTAACTCCTTAACCCAACCCTTAGAAAACACGCTTTTTAACCATCCTCAATGGCTCTTTTCCATTGTGTGGATAAATCTCTTTTCCAGTTCCTCTGGGGTGGCAGGAGGCAAGCCAACCTGCCATTGTAACGTTGCTGCACTAAGGGTCCCTGAAGGGCAGCTTCAGCATATCAGAATCAAATATTAAGAAACCTTGAAGACAAAGTTTTAGCTTGAGTTTTGTTTGATATGGTCAAAATCAGAAAGGAATTTGGTGGCAAAGTCAAGGATGGGAGCTATTTTTCCAGACTCTTGTTTCTTAGCTCTAAACATGATGCACACCGACAAAAAACATGTCTTCATTGTACATGTTAAAATGAAAGGAAAGATTATTGTTCTTTAGTTGTGAGCATTTTTCCATTGTTAAAAACAAAAAAGTTGGTTAAAACTATTGATACATGGTCAATGAATGAAAGTATTAATCAGTGAAATTTAAAAAAAATTAGTAGAACATCTTTAATATAGACAATCCTTTATAATTTATAGACACAGTAGGCACAGCATTTGTAATAAATGTAAATATGTAGAAGTATGTATGGTGTGAATAGAAGAAAAATAAGGTGGAAGAAACAACCCTAGCAGTTATTTATTGAAGACATCTAACACATTAAAACTTAAAAAGTGAAAAGACTGTTCAAGTTAAGGACCTATAAAAGGTATTAACATGTACAAAAACCAAGAATGTGAAATTAATTAGTCTTGCTTTAAAAGAGAATTTTCCAAAGTTTTCATGATTTATGTTAGGCAGCTATGGGAAAGCATAGTTCTACCTATTTGTTGATCCATTCAGCTGAACTTACTGTACTTATTTATCACCTTGTTAAATCAGACAGATGTGACGTCATCTCTCACTGCTCTCATCCAGCCTCTCTCTGCTGCAGTTAAGTTAAATCACTGGAAAAGAGCAGTCGGGAGCACAGAAGAGTGCCATAATTGAAAATAGGTGCGTTTTCCAGTTGAACATTCCTGCAATTTGGAACTGGAAACAAAAGTGAATATACAGCTTTGCTCCTTGGAGGACAAGAATGGGAATTATTTTCTCTTACAAGTATGTCTGTTCTATACAGCTCAAGTCAGTGATCATATTTTAATTAAGTACCATCTCTCCATTATTTCTATTACTTTGAAGTACAAAAACTTTACTATGTCAACTTTTTTTCTCAAGTGTGGACAAATAAGTCATTAAATGCCTAGAAGAGGGAGAGATGCTATAAATATCAAAGGTAAGAATGAGTAAACTCAGAAATACAATGTGCCAGTGATAGACATCAGAATAGAATCTACCACTGATATCATGGCCCTGTAAAAAACATTTTTTTAATCAGAAGACAACACTGGCTTCTAGGATTCTATTTTGCCCATCACTTTGTGATAGCTGCTGTTGTTTATTAGTAAATATCAAAGAAAACAAGAAAGGCATTGACAAACCTGGAGTGAGTTCAGTGGAGGACCATCACAAGTGACTCAGATGTTGGGATTTGTTGGACTAGATGATCTCCAGAGGTCCCTTCCAACCTCAAGCATTCTGTGATTCTGTGACTTGTCCAGCCTGGAGAAGATAAGGCTTTGGAGGGACCTCACAGCAGCCCCCAGTACCTTCAAGGGGGTTAATGAGGACATGGAGCCAGGCTCTTCACAGTGACGGATGGTGGGAGGGTGAGAGGCAGCACGCACAAGTAGAAACAAGAGAGGTTCAGACTGGAGATGAGGAGAAACCTTCTTCCCCCCAAGGCCAGCCAAGCAGGGACACAGGTTACCCAGAAAGGTTGTGCAGTCTTCATCCTTAGAGATTTTCAAGATCAAAATGGATAAAGCCCTGACCGGTCTTCACAGACTGTAGCTGAGCCTGCTTTGAGCAGGAGGTAGGACTAGAAACCTCCTGAGGCCCCTTTCAACCCGAATTATCCTATGATCGTAAAAAGGGAATAAATTGATATCACCCTTACTCATGAGAAAAGAAGACCGAGGTTTTAATATTCTGGAAACAGATCGCAATTCTAGAGTTAAAAGTAAGCTGAGTTTTCCATCTGAAAGTATGTTAAGATGTGATCATTCTAAGAGTTTTCATTATATTTCAAAACAGTCCGGGAATCCAGCTCCCTCTTCTGAAATGCCATGTCAGGACATGAATTAGCAGGTAGGGTACTTTGATTAGAGACAATATTTGTGAAAATTATATAGTAGAAAAATATAGCCTTGAAGCTTATGTGCCTGATAATAGACAGTGATGGTTCTTAGTTTATTGATAAATCTAAATATAAAATACAGGTTGCAACACCTATTAGTAAGTTCCCTGGGAGTGTTTTCTTATTATATTTTTGTGTGATTTTATTAATTTCTATGTAGCTGATTTGCCTTCAGAGACGTGTATCTCTCAGATTCATCTCTAGGGCTGGATTTGTCTATAAAGTGTGGTCGATGTTTGCATCATCGTTTTTGATCAAGTACATGGCATACCAAAGATACAGATTTCAAAAGCAGCTCTATTACTTAAGACTCTGTGTATCAAAACTAATCTATCAGTAAAAATCATATGACATTTCAGTCTACATCCTGAAAGACATTAGGTGGCTACTTTGCAGTAAATCATTAGAATTTGGGCACATAAGACCTTTGAAGATCTACAGTACTTACTTGAGGATATGACTGGTTTTAGCACGTTGAAAAACGCTGCTGGTAAAATCTGTAGTGACAGAAATCAGACATTTAGATGAGAATTATGTTCTCTTAATTACAAACAAATTTACAATAAAATATTTGATTTTTTATTAAACTTTAGATTGAAAGAGAAATTCTGAAACGTAAAAGAGGTACTTAGATCTCTTCCACAAAGATTAATGTGGCCTGGGTTTTGTTAAGTCACAGCTGCCCATAGAATCTGATGCTGTGAGCAGATTAGTAGGAATAAACTATAATTTTAGTTGCAAGACAGGTTAGACAGCTTTTATATCTCCAAGGAGCATTCAGAGGGACACTGCGGCGGGCCCTGAAATACTGTAGACCTCCAACGGTCTAGTTTCCAATGGTCATCATGTTACTTGTTTCATAAGGTCAAACTTTACAACCCAGTTACTACCATAGATAATTCCTTCAGAGGTATTTTACCTATTTCATCTTTCCTGTGCATGAATATGAGAACTACTTTGGCAGAATTACAGTTTGGAAAGATAGACTATATGAAATTTAATTTCTTAAAATGACATAAAAATATATTATTATATGTAGGCAGAAATTAATGATAACTGCAAATATTTAAAAAAAATAGTAAAAATAAATAAAAACCAAGCTGACTGTTGAGAGAGAAAGATAATTATGATTAAGGATAAAAGAAACAGAAACCCCTGGATTATTAACTGCTCCAGGAAAAACAGTCTCTTAGCATTCTGAACATTAAAATTTTTTCCTGTCTTTCCATATACTCAAAATCCAAAATAACAAGAAGTATCAAAACTATATTGCAATAAGAAGTACAGGAATGAACATAAATTGGTTACATGGGACACAACATTTTGAGTCTTACCATACTCCAAATTTACCTACTGTAATGGATATGTTCTTTTGTATCGGGGGGGGGGGGGGGGGGGGAATACTTTTATCCTTTTTTCCGCACAATTAACAATTAGGAATTCAGGGGAGATGTCTGCCTACACGTGATGAAAAGCTTCAGGCTCTGTGACTCACCATGATAAAAAAGTATGACAAAGTCAAAAGGAAAAGAATAGAGTAGGTTGTGTTGAGTCAAGGTGGTCCGAGACCTTCACTCATGTAAAGGTAGTTGAAAATGTGTAAGAGAAATAGCAGGTAGAAGAAATTAGAGTGAGGATAGGAAACCTGGTGGGGTTAGAAAGGGTGGATCTGAAGGTATGTCTCTAAGTTTTCACAGTAATTTCTCATCTGAATTATTCTGACTGTCAGAATTGACAGATCTTTATATACTTCCATCATTACTTGAACACCACAATTTGGAAACATGCAATCCTGGGTTTTATGAAAACCTCTGCTACTTCACATCTAATCTGCATTCCTGCTCGGAGGGCTCCAGCCCTTGTGATAGGAAGCTCACTGAACAGCAAGGAATGGGGTGTACGTTACTGGGTGTGCACACTGGAGGGTGCTAGTATTTAGAAAAGTGTATACTAATTGTGATGGGGTCTTCCCACATGGAGAAATCAAAGTGGAAGATCTGAGGTTTTGTCATGTAGTTGCTGTAGGAGAGCAAGCTGTGACTGTGTGTCAGTACTCTGACTTTGCTTATCATCCAAGCTAGACAAACATTAAGTAATTTTTTATGCTTATTCAAAAATTTGGAGTCAGACTATGATTTCCATTGCTTATATTACACATGCTTAATATACCTATGTACAAGTCCGTATCTTAACATCATTTTCCTATTAGCGTGTTTGTCCTTGTTTACGTGTGTATTCATTTGTGTTTTCCTCGGGCTATTTTTAATGTCATTGGGGAATTAAAGGTGATGTATGGTGTGTTCTAAAGAAATGTAAGAAAAGATAATATAGCATATTTCTTCCATACCTGAGTATATTAATTCTTGCTTACATAAGAAAATACACCAAAAAATTGTAAACAAGGAATCATTTGGAATCAGATTATGCATGAATAATGATACACAGTCTCATCTCAGATATAAACAAACAAACAAAAAATCTAGTTTCACTGCTAATGGTTTTAGGAAACATTTTTCTTTTTCAAAGGAAATTACTCAGTATAATAAAAATATGTGTTTTAAAATAAATGGATTCATTTACCTTTTGTTTCAAGATAAATAATCATAAATCCTGTACTTAGCCCTAAAAGAGGTATAACTCTTTCACACATACTTGTCTTGGTGATGGAGTTTGACCTTGGCTTTATGACACTCATGTCTGTTTTCTTTAAAAACTCTTCCTGGCTTTTATGGCTGCTTCTTTACCTGCAGTTCTGTTGGTCACTCTGCATCTGATTTAAAGCTTATCAATAGGGAAATTCTTACTAGCTTCACTGGGCTCTTGTATCAGGCTCTGTAGGTTTGATCCTTTTGCATGTGAAGTTTATTGCAATGCTTCTAGACTTCAGTGACTCTTCTGACCAGGACTTCTGTATATCATTATGTGCATACAGTCATAGTTCATTTGTTCATTGACCTTTCCAAGTCTGTTGCACCAGAAATTTTTTCCACATAATGATAATTTTTAAAGAGATGCAATTTCAAAAAAGTTGGGGAGTTGTTTGCTTTTTTTTGTGCACTAGTAACATGTAATTTCTTCCTTGACTATATGTTTTTAACTTTAATACCAGAGGATTAAAAAAAAAAAAAATAGCATTGTACTTAGGTTACAGATTCAGTTTAAGTGTGTAAGTATAGAAAGAGAAAATTTTTTTTTGCTCACATGAATAAAGCTCCTTAAGTGTTTGCAGGATTGAGGTTTTAATTTGTAACCCTGATCTGGCTGCATGTACAATTCTAATAAAGTTTAATGAACATTATTAAAAGTTTATATGCAGGCAAATAGGGTTGCACATTTGGAGTAGTCATTACTACCCTCCATAAGAGACGTAGCTTGAGGTAGCTCCAATTTTCCATTCACAAATAGGGGCATCAGGACAGTAGGAAGGAAAATAGGATCCCCTCATCTTCCAAACAAAAACCGACAGTATATCAGGTTTTTTAATGGGAACCAGAAGTGCTTCTTTTGCAAAGTAAAATAAGAAACAACATTTCCATACAATATTACTTCAAGTTTATACCTGAAGTATAATACATGTGCTGTAATAATGTTCAAATTCAGTAGTTTTAGAGTGCAGATAGAGAGATCTGGCCAGTCGTCCCTGAAGAAACAGCTTGTTAACACTAGTGTACAGTAAGAAGGAACACAAAATGCAGCTTCCCTGTTTTGCACTAAACCATGTCATGTAGCTGTTTCTCAATCACTGACTAATTTCGTTGCTCCAGTTGAGAAAATATTACAAATACTAGTAAAAGACTTTCACTGAAGCCAACTTAGCAGTACAAAAACAGTTTAGTTTCACCCCTTTGTAGCTTTGGCTTATCTTTAACATACATAACCTGGAACAAAATACTACTGTAAGATTTGCTCAACAGAAGTTAGCAAAACTCAGGTAGTTATTCCTGTGAACTGCGTTCTACACCTGTGACTTAACCCTGAATGTCTGAGACCAGAGGGTCTCATCTGGAAGAGATAATCATGTCAATAAGTTGATTTTTTTAAAAAATCTCATTGGTTCCAAGGGAGGTTAGTCCTGCAAATGAAGTTACTCATGCACTTAACTCTTTGCCGGATCAGGTATTGTAAACTCTCTGGGGGAGGACCCATGTTTTTTTTTTATTTGTCTGTAAAGTGCCATGTATACCTATGGCACTGTATAAATAAATAATAATAATAGAAACAATAAAAACCATCTAGGGATTAAGCAGGCCTTTTAAAGAGGCCAAATGTTCTTCACATAAATCTCGGATCTAATTTGAGCTCTAATAAGCTCCATTTCCTGCTTTTCCAATATTTTTAAGCCGCATTGCAATAGCTATCTTTTTTTTTTTTTTAACAGTTGTTTTAAGAGGGCCCTAAGGCAAGTATCTAATCAACCTAATGGAATTTTCCATGCAGTTAAGTGTTTTATTCAGCTCAAAACGTTGTCTTTGATTAGACTTACCACCTTCCCTTTTGCCTTTTTACATTGTTTTGGCAGGCTCTGCAGGTGTAAAAGCTCCATCTCCACTGCAGCTCCATCATGTGTGAAATAGCCTTGTTGGGTGTGCCTGCTTCGTTGCTTCTGAGCTGTGGGAGAAAACTTCAGAGCCAGGCCTACAGTTCCAGTCCCAGTTTTGGATCTGCCTGTGCTATGTTCTAGATGTATGACAGTCCTTTGTACAAGGTACTCAGGTCAGCTTTTAATTAGCTAACTTGTATCCAGCTAGTGACCATGTAGTACTGAATACAATCCAGGCTAACTATCTTACAGTATTTGCCTGGAGTCTGGGATAGACTTTGTAGTCTTGTTGTCGTGCTTGTGCTGCATCCATACCAGATTAATTAAAGCCAGTTTATGTATGCCTGTGAGAATTAGAGTCCTCTTAGATGGCAGTGTAGGTTTTTTTTCTGCAGAATGTGGCCAGCTCAGATGCTTTAAACAAACTCTTTTAGCCTTCCAACCTTTTTTTTTTTTTTCCTTGGTTTTCTAGAATGAAAATTGGTTTAAATCATATGAGGATATAACATTACATTATGCTTAATATTTACCCACCTCATGAGGTGTTGTGAGGATTTTAAAGTAATATTTATACAGCATTTTGAAGATGAAAAGCATTGCATAAGTGATAATTATTATCTACATTTATTTTCATGCCTCAGTTGAAACATCTTTTTGTCTAAGATACTTAATTTTTCTTTTGCTTTTTTTTCCCCCCCCCCCCCTTAAATTACTGTGTTATTTAACTTTATGTGAGATTTTGGGATATAATTTGGGAGAAGAAAGCTGCTGTACAAGTTATATTATATTGTGTCAGATGGTTTTTCTCTTTTTTGTTTTTCGTCCCATGATGAACTGATGCTTTCACCAATCCAATTTGCAACCAGAGGTTTATTCATGCCAGAACAGAAGAATAGTTTGATGTTTCAGGAAATCAGCCAAGACTCAGAAGGCCTAGATTTTCTCCATTCTGATACAGTTTTCTTATTTGACATTGGAAAAAATCATTTAATTTCTTCATGTCTCAGCTGGCCATCTGTAAAGGAGAAATGCTGTTTCCCTACTGTGTACTAGGGTTGTAATATTACTTTTCTGTATTAGGCAGTGTTCATAAGTGTGATAGGAGAACCAATATACTTCAAAAGGCATTGTTAATCTCCTGTGTGCAGATCACTCGTAGGATCCAGTGACCTACAAAATGGATACGGGGCCTGTATTTCAGAAATACATACTAACTTAACTCTCAATCAACTAAAGAAGACAGTTTCTGTCTTCTTTAGAGAGAATCGGTAAACAATGTTTTCAAGATAATTAATAGGCATATCTCCAAGGTCTCTGTCAATATCTGCTTACAAAAACAGAAGATCTCTACATCACTTATGGTTTGGCCCCCAGAAAAACTATGATGAAGTTGTTCCTATGATTTTGTGTCACATACAAACAGTCATTTCATTCTGTTATCTGGAGTCCACTTGTTCTTGCCATGATATGTAAAGGCATGTCTTCTGAGGAATTACATGTAATATTGATTGCTACTGATGGACCATATATTGGTAATTAGATATGGGGACATACATGTCCATCCACCTTTCTAGGAGGAGGCTGTTATATTCAAGTTATTCCCTACTATAAGTAGTAGGGGAAAAATATGAAGGCATTGTACAACGTATGATCAGACAAAAGCTTCTAAACATAAACAGTCATGCTTTTATTAGTTTCTTGATCAGCATGCAATGCTGAAAATATGAGTAAGATGGAGATCAAAATTTATCGTATTTTAATTGAATTCAGTTATGCTTTTCAAATGGTTCCTCTATCCCAGTGGGAATGATCCATGGCAAGATAATGTTACTTAATAGTTTTATTTCTAAAATGCACCTTCTTTTCTCTGTGCATGCAAATGCTTTACAGCTCAATAAAAACCATTGTGAAACAGACACTAAAACATTATCCTAAAAATCATTTCACTTTCCGCCTTAAATGTAGCCATTAAAGTAATAAAAGGAGGTCTACTACGCAAGGAAAAAACGAAAACCAGAAAAGTTTATACGTGGGGATAACAGATCATTCTAATCATGTTGAAGTTTCCATCTGTTGCAGTTTCACTCTCTTGAAATTGTACCAGATAGACTCATATCCAACATTCCCCACTGAAAAAAGGTTGGTTGCTTGAAGAGGCAGACATTTTCTGAATGTACTACTTTGGAAGAATGAAGACAAAGTTATAACCTATGAAAGGCTATGAACCCTTTATACTTTGGCAGCTGTTAATGTTAAAAAAAAATAAAAATTGATTATTATTGGAAGCTGATCCAGTAGTGTCACTGTATTCCTGTCCAGTTCTGATGGTCTTTGCCTGTATATCCAATACTGAAGGTGAAATGTGTGCTTCAACGTAGTCAAGGGAATTTCCTTATGTAAAGGCAGGAATTAATCCTAACTTTTTCAATTTACCTTGTTTTTCTAGTTAATATAAGAGATGTAAAGGAGTAATAAAAGGTTTTTCTTCTTGTGACCCATTTGTATTCAGAATCTAAACTGCTATTTTCTGAAATCGAGTTAGCTCTAGATTATTCTTATCTTTTCTTATCTTATAAGCTAAGCTTATTCTAGAATAATATCTCAACAGACACTATGCGGTTGTATCTTATTGCTTTAACGTGAGATAATTGTCCTCTTAACATTTGCTTAGAGATGTTCAATCTCATGTATAGTATTAATAAGACAGGTTTTGAAGTTTTTATTAAGATTCTTTTAAAAGCTGATACTTGTTTCCTATCTATTCCCAGACTTTTCAGAGACTGGCTGGTACTGGATTAGACTGTCTCCCCAATCTTTTTTTTAATGCAGCTGTGTGTATCCTCCTAGACACCCCACCCTGGTCTGAAACTCACTTCTAAAATGTTATTTTCAAGGTTTCTAAAAGTGTGATGCAAAACTTGTATTTCCTATAAGTTTGAGATCAGGAAAGCAGGGGTTTCAGAGTCCCACTGTAAATCAAAGAATTATTTCTTGTGATCGTAGTATATGATGTCCTCTTATAGAAATATTCTCCTCAAATGTAACTACACATGAGTTTGGCCAATATTTTTAACCTTTAGACGTTACTTTCTTTGTGTCCTGCTTCCTCCTATTTTAGCAGGTTTTTCACCACAGCAGCTGTTAAGGTGATACTGTAGAATGTATTTTCAGCTCTAAAAGTCTTCATTTGCAATTATTCTCCTCAGAAATGTCATTCTATACATATATGTGTATATATGTACATGCACATATGCATACACACACACACGTGTATACCCATATAAACAGAGACTATCAATGGTCATAACTCCACTATATGATCCTCTGCATTTGGTTGAACTAGCTAGGGAACCTGCTTGTAACCAAGAACTATCTGTTTAGAAGAACCTTTAAAACTATATTTCAGACCATATCCAGAAAATCTGTATGTTCAGCTTTCTCTTACAAAAACAGCTATTGACAGCCAAATTTTGTCACACTATGAAAGAGGCACTCAAAAAGAAAGCTTGGAAATTGTGTCCTGCAATCACTATTTTTACAGATAGAAATAACGGATTATGTTAAAATGACTAGCACTATGGCAGTAGATCTGCACATCAAATATTGTTCTCTTAGCTGATAGTAGCACTGACTTCTTACAGAAACTGTTTTCTATAAATTATGTACCAATTTGCAATACAAAGAACACCAAAGTATTTTATTGTATTTTGATATCTACTGGCTTGTGACAGATGCAGTTTTTTTAAACCTGCACATTGCTATCATTAAGCTGCCTAAAGACTTGCTTTTCAACTGAAGCTTCTACAGAGCTGCAAAAGATGAAAATACCTCAAAAATGTTGTTTGCCCTTCACAGTGTGTGGTGATGCAGGAATCATAACAGTACTACAAAATCTTGAGTAACAAAAAGTAGCTCCTTTCTAAATTCTTTTGCCTAAAACTTGAAGCCAAAATTTCTTGTGTGGGAACTCATAAAAACTAGTAATGAAAACTCATTGAGAAATGAATAGTCAAAAACTCAGGTGTTGAACAGAGCCCTGATTAGCCTAATTTTAATTGTAGGTTTGGCAGTTATTAAACTTTCAGAAAAGACACCTATAAATAAAAAAGCAGGGTAGTAAAATCTCAGTATTACAGAACCAAACATGTACTTACTAAACATGAAAGTAAATGCTATCATGCCAGGTAGATCTTGGAGTTAAAGGATGTTATGTAACCCTGGATAGTCAGCAGGAAACAAGAAGATGTCAGGAAGTTATTTCCTATCGGTTAATAGCCGTATGGTTAAATTGCTCAGTTTCAGTACATTGGTAAGTATTTTCAGGAGTTTACCATCCATGAGTCCAGAACAGCCATGTGGGATTCCTGATAAACAATGCTTTGAGCTGAGATCAAGCTAAAGCAATGACTCCATTGAATGATCGCTTTGGTCCCAGAAGCCCCAGGAGTTGTCTGTAGTCACTGCATGGAGTGGTACCTCGTTTGAATGTTTCAAAACTAAGAATGCTTTCCTAGTGTGAAAAATCTTCACACATAACCCTAAATTTGTTTTCTCCCCTTCAATGATGGAAGTCTTCCATTAGCTTCCACTCTGTTTGTCACCTTGGCATCACTTGTGCTCATGATCTTTTTTCATATTTCTCCACATATCATCTTTTTCATTACAGAAATTCAGGAGTTCAAGTCAAGCACTCCCAAACATTAAAGGTATTTGGAAGTCAAACCCAACTTTTGGGTTTGACTAAATTTTACAGTCCTTAAAAAGAATAGAAACAAAATGCATGGGTGGCACGTTGGCTCAGGAACATGATTAGCAAATTTCTAGTTGAGTTCAGCAGGGCAGATACGCATCCAAAATATCAATAGCTCTAGCCACCAGCAGGTTTTGAAATAAGAAGCTGGATGTGAATCCTGCTTTATCAATTTCTGCTGACAAGTGAATTTAACTTCGCAAAGTGTTATCTGCTTACATTTTATTTAGCTACTATCCCAACTAAATTTAGCTTTCCTAAAACAATCTGGGCATTTAAATGAGTTTTCTGTCCATGCACATTTGTAATTTTTGTACTACTCACTTCTTTTTTGATAGCACATTGTTTTATTCCTTCAGTCTTAAAAAAAAAAGAAAGAGAAAAGAAAAACCTGCCACAAAAGTGATTTTTTTTTATTGCATTTCATTTTAAGTCATCTTTTTAAAGATCTGTCATTTATACAATGACAAGAAAACTTTCTAAATTGGAACTAATTTATGAATTCCTTCTTTTTGGCATAATGTCACTTTGCAAGTTAAAATGATAATGACTGGAAAGATCAAATATGTTTATCTAAAAAAAGAAGAGGGGTTTTAAGAGTTTGCTCTCATTAGAAATCTTTGCAAACTCTGTACACAGCAGGCATTATAGATTTTTTTTTTATTGAAAAAATCCTTTAGGTTAAGTAAGAACTGTAACTGAGAAAGGTAAAGTTTGGAGACAGCTCAGAATCCCTTTGTCTAACTACAGATGGGTGAAATATCTGTTTTTCACTTATGTGGTTGTTAGAATGAAACTTGATTTTGTTGCCAAACCAACCCTTCAGAGTACTCCGCTATATGTGAGCGGATTCTTCCTACTCACCCTGCCATTCATGTGCAATCCTTTGATTGCACAAATATTCACAAAACAGTGTGGTGCCTGGCACTCTATGTGATGAGAGGTTACAGCACCGAGATGCACAACCGAGTCTTTGCAACCAGTAAAGTAAAATTATGTGTTGTTTTTTAATAACATCTCCCTTGTAACAGAGTGGTTTACGAATATGCATCCAAATGGCTTACAGTGGAACTTCAGTACACTGGAAAACTTTCTGACCTCTGTCTTTTCGTTACAAGGACTGTGATGCTAAGGAAACAACTAAGCTGTAGCAAATGAAGTAGAATTAATACCATTATGCTCACAATATGCCCATTGCCTGGGGGGAATGCTGTCGACTGATCTAATAATACCAGAATCGCATCCTCACACCAATGTAAAATGCATCCATATGTTTCTTATCAAGACTGCTGGTGGTACAAGTCCTTGATCCAGGCAAGTGATAGTCTTTAAAGCTGTACAGAAGAAAAGTTTCATTTGGTGCTGTTGCTGTGCCCTGTACTACTGCTTCCTGTTATACTTCTGAATTTCTTGTTACTACCAGTAATGTTGGCATTTCACCATCTGTTCTCTCTTCCAAGGTTTCAGTTTGTATTTTTATCCTGTGTTTTAATCTCTGTGATGTGCTCTTCACCAATGAAGTGTTTAAAAGTAGTGCGAAGAAGGTATTAGTCTGTGATATAAAAAGGAAGAAATATGTGTCCCCCACTCATTTTCTTTCAGTGAAGGTGTAAGTATTTTTAAAGCAAGTACCTAAAAATAATTATGAAAGAATTTTGAAAATACTACAAAAATGTCATATGAGATTTTTCTAATGCTTTGTCTAAGCACACTGGATTCAGTGCAGATTTCAGATTGCAAGTAAATAAGGAAACAATTTCTACCTTATATTACCAAAAATAGATGTTGGATGGGCTAGTAGTTTCATCTTAATCTCATTTTAACTATAGCTTTCACACACAAAAAAAAAAATCCTTCTAATATCTTATGCAAAAGCATACAAAGATTAGAAACAAAAATATAAATATGAATAAGATAAAGATTCAGACTACATTGTTTCCTATTTAAATCACTCTGAGGATTGTTTTTCTCCTTTGAGATTATGAAGAAAGTTCCTATCCAGGGTTTTCCTTTGACACCATGTACAGCTGATCATTGTGTCACTGAAGGAGATCTCACAGTTGAGTGGTGATCTCTGAATGTCTGTCTTATTCTCAGAAGCTTCCACTGTCATGCCCTGATTGTGCTACTTTCATTGAGTAAACACAACTTTTGAGGAGCAGTTGTTTTGGACATGCTAAAAAAAAAATTAGTGAATTAGTATCTTATTCACAATATAACCCAGAGACAAATAAGTGTGCGTTGTCTTCTTGTCTCTAGAATAATTGGGGTTTTTTTTCATCCTTTATACGCAAAATTTCTAAGGTAGTTCAACTGTGATATGGGACAAAAGCCATCATTTATGTGCGGTACTCATACTGATACTGCTGAAGCATACAATTCAGTACCGTTCCCCATTTTATACTCCATGTCTTGAAGATGAAAGCATAAGTAGGAAGACTACAATTAGATAACATGCCCATGAGCTGTTTTACAAAGCTTCAAATCACTAGTGAAATATGAAAAGTGAACACAAGAGCAGGTGCTGCAGCTGGCTGGCATAAAAAAAGAAGTTTCATTTCTGTCACATATTTGAAGCACAAGAAGATGGGAGTGTCTATGAACAGCAACATATTGAAAGCCTTTTCAAAGAAAATAAGTGATCCTAAGCTATCTGGATGCTATCCAGATTTCTTTGGAAGTGCTCTAATATAAGGATAACTGAAAGCCCATCTCTGAATAAAGATTTAACATTAATCTTTATTCTGAGATCAGAAATCTATCCTATCTATCCAGTACATTAGCTGTCACATTTATAGGATCATGTCCTGGACTTATGTGCTTTACTTCAAATTATTTTATTTCAAAGATAATTTGAGAAATGTTGAGATGCTCTGAGGTGCTAAGAATCCATAGTGTTAGTGCAACGTATTCAAGAAACTTTTCATGAAGCAGAGAGACTGTAAAAGATGATTATACAAAATATTCCTGAACTAGATTGTGTCAGTTCATTGTCTGTAGGTGTGGGTAAAGATGTCCTTAAAATTATGTATTTAAAACTATTAAAGTCATTTGCAGATGGCAGTTGGGCAGCATTTAGCTTTTTTATGAAATCCAACAAAACCCCAATTTACATCAGCTATGTCAGAGATAGATAAATTTTGATTATTTTTTTCTATTCAATTTTTAAAAATTTATTAAGGTGGTTAACAACACAACATATAGGACTGTGAAAATTCCGTTCCAGCTCCACTTTGAGAACTGAATCCTGTTCCCTTTCCTTTCTGCTTCTCTCCATATAGAGAGAGCTGGAGTATTGAGAGACAGTACAGGGACCGTGCTATTGTTACAAGCATTCTGTTTGTAGAGGCATGACAGGGTGCAAGAAGAATTAGTTCATGAAATTGTTCTTTCTCCTTCCTTAGTCATAAGAAGGAAATGTGGTAGAAAAGTCATGACGCTGTTCTAGAAAGATTATCTTGGTGTATTTTTTCTGGTTTTCAAGAAGGGGGAGGAAGAATAATAGAGATCTGAAGACTTGAACAGTTCCTTCTTGCTACAAGAATTATCTTTATATTTATTATATTTTCTTCATAGAATGTCCAGTATCTGACTACAAATGATCACAGAAAAAGGTTTTGCCTGAAGACATACCTGGATATTGCTTGGTGCGAATGTTGAGTTACTACAATGATGTCAGGGTGGAATCGCACCGATGTGTCTGAGGAAATGTTTTTGGCTGACTTTTTTCTTTAGATACATGAATATAATTTGCAGTGAAAGCTTTAGAATTCTTCACTGTTATGACCAGTCTTTTTATTTTGGAATGTTCTGCCCCCAACTTGTAGTATTGCTATTGTATTG
This sequence comes from Platalea leucorodia, assembly GCF_965183815.1. NCBI lineage: Eukaryota > Metazoa > Chordata > Aves > Pelecaniformes > Threskiornithidae > Platalea > Platalea leucorodia. Next base: position 40,549,216 of record NC_138830.1, read on the forward strand.
TGACATTGCCATATTGTAGCATTGACCACTTAAATGGTTTTACCTCTTTCTTTCTTCTGTTTGAGCTATTTATCTTAGCAAATCTCTGAGCATGGACACGAAGGGGGGAGGCTCTGGATATTATTTTAATATGAATTCTTCCTATTTAGCACAAGTACAATTTCTTTCTGCAGTACCAGTGTATATGTGCCTACTACGGTCAAGTGCTGTTTTGAATGGATTTCCAAAGGAAATTCTGCCAGAGTCGTAGCTTGTTGGATGCAGTTACAATAATTCCAATGGAACTTCCAGTAGAATCACCCAGCTGGTTAAAGGTTAAAGAGCCTCAGTCAAGCTGCCAAATCCTGGTACTTAACAGCAGAAATTTTTAAGATTCTTTTTCTTCTGTTCCTTTTTGCTTTTAAAGAAATGTAGGATAGCAAAAGTCTGTCATAGCCTGGAAGGTTTGTGCAGACAGAAGGTAGTTAGCAAATGGAATTACGTGCAGAAAGGCTTTAATCCCTGCAGCCCTTATATAAGAACATCTGCTTGAATTACTGGCCATACATAAATTGTGTGTGTGCTTGTTTTTGTCACAGATCCTTTCCCTCCACCCTCTGCTCCCCACATCTTATATGATACAATGAAAAAAAAAAAAAAAAAGCTAATTAGTACTTCCAGCCCCCCCATTAGTGAAACTTGATATGTTTACTAAAAAAATAATTACGACATTCCATTCATAAATCTTTAGCAATGTCAGCATTATACTGATGGAATTATGATGTCCCAGTACAAATTGTCTGACCTGCTTTATGTTCCCCAGCACATAATTAAGGTGGCGGTGTGTTAAAGGAAGTAATTTTGTTCAAAGCTTTGGCACCAGCCGTGCAATGTCTTTTGCTCGTATTACTAACAGTTACCAGTCAATGTAAGGAACTGCACCATGTTTGGCCCTGAGACTTGACATATTCTTGTAGCTCTGAGCACAAGGCTTTAAGCAACACATGCAAAATTAAAAATAATGTTCTGTGCAGTGACTTTGTCAGGATTTGGGTCTTACTCTCTTGAGGATTTGAGTGAGCAAATAAATTAATGAATGATGACAAGAAAAGCTTAAAAACAACAAGCTTTAAATTTTTTTCACAGATATTTTGAAATATAGCTTGTTTCCTTTCTTTATAATCTTTGAACTTTCTTGCTCTGTTCTTTGAAGATAGAAGTTTTAAGAGAGTCTCTAGCAGGCTTTTGAAACTCTGTTAGTAAATTTAATTTTATTGTCAGAGTGCATCTTCTGAATATTGATTCTACAGGATCATAATAGTGTACATTTCTGGAGAAAATACCAGTGGCAATATAGGATCCTGATCCCACAAACAGCTAAGAATGTGTGCCTCACTGAAGCTCCTGAGTAATCACATCAACACTGAGAAACACAACGTTTCTTTACAGTTCAGTCGTACAAATATCTTCCTTGCCATTTGCAGTCACTGATGAGGTCTCCAAGCCTGTTGACTGTAAGTTGGATCTGAGCCTTTGTAGAATCATATTTTATAAGCCTTTCCATATATTCTTCAGTGACTTCTGGGTGCAACTCATATTTGCAAAATTTCCTTGCATGTTAGATTGCAGGATTTGGTTGACCATAAAGAAGTTGATAAAATGCATAATTGCTAACAAGGTAAATGTGATCAAATATATTTTCTTTATCTCTGTAAAGCACTCAGGCTTGGGTGGATGATAGGGAAATTGCTACTATTAGTTTAATTTAGGAATTGAAATATCTAGTACCTTGAAGACTGTGAAATAGCCTCTTGACTTCACTGGGCTTTAGAGCATACCTGTAATGAAGACCTCTCTGTTGTTCTTGTTTTTATTCAGTAGAAAAAACTTCTGCTTTATTCAACTTATTTTCTTTGACATGTCAAAGGAAGTGATATTGATCATGATATTACACGCACTCTAATTCCTACTACAGTTAGTACACAGTATATTTACATTTGTTGAAAGGAAGAAATAGTCAATGTGTCTAGAAGCATGTGCTCATATTTGAGCATGGCTGAAACTTTCCCCTTAAAGTCAGGAGAACATTTAATCCAGGGTTAGCTTTAAATTCTTTCCAGTTAGTTACATAGCCTGAGTGTATACACTCCCATGCCATTATTTATATTGAGCCTGCTATTTTTTTATATAACATTCTCTAAAGATTTCAGTAAAGCTTGTAAGATATATTTTGATATCACTGGATCTTCAACACATTCAAAACAGATTAATAACCCAAAATATCCATTTTAAAGCAATTTCCCTGCTGTGAGATGGTACAGTACTGGCCTTTCTGCTCTGTTCTCTAAATGAAAACACATTGACTAAAAGACCATAGACATTCCTTGAAACTTGTATTGTTCACTTCAGTTGATCTGAATGATACAGGCATTTCATTTCAGCATGCTTTTCTACTGTTGATTCAAGCCTACAGCTAAGGCTCCTAAATAAATCACATATCTAAACATGTAGAAATGAATTATTGAAAATTCTGGATTTTAATCATCTTATACCAATGTCAGCCTGGTTTTTTTAAGTCTATTGCTTCTGAGGTTTAGGAAATATGTCATTAGACAGATTGTCTTGTGAGGCCAAAAGTAGCTGTTACTCTTTCCTGTAAAATATTAATTGCTGAATAATTTCCATGCAAATACACTAGCAATTATTAATTGCATTGCAATGACTTGGCTGTTTATAGCCTGTAAATTGAAGCATTAGGTGTATGTAAATATCTTGACTATAGTGGGAAATGGAAAGACACTGCTTCGTAATAAAAGCTGTCTTATTCAATTAGCAGCATGTTACATATCCTGTTTCCTTCTAAACACCATAGGGTCTCCTAAACATTCACAGGGTTTGTGTTGACTAAGCAGTCTGTTGCATTGCAGATTACAGCAAGCCTTGTACTTAAAATTACCATTTGAAATAAAATAGAACAAAAATTTTACCAAGTATAAGTAGGGCTGTGGCTAAGCTATTTGAAAATCAAAGCCAAAGGGGGGGCAGGGAGGAATCAGGGTAACATTTATTTATGAACAAAGAAGTTTCAGAGTGGCTGAAACTATTTGACGAATAGTCTGAGTAGAAACAAAACTGACAAAAACGTTTCAACACAATGTTGAAATGCTTCATTTTGAAAATGTCAAAATGAACTGTTTTGACGTTTCGAAATATTTTGGGTTTGTGCATTGTAATGGAAGCCAAGGAAATAAAAGGCTAAGTTCACAGAACTATGTGAAGGCTGTGTCCTCTTACCAAAGAAATGCTGTGAGATGCCTGGGCTCAAGCACATCTCAGTCTTCCTGCCTTCCAAGAGAGTGCCCTCACCCTTCCACAAAATGATGTGTACTCTGATTCTCATCTTCTTCATGATGATCCACTTTGCATGGTCGACTTGTATATCACTGAGCAGAGAAGGAATCATTCTCACATCCTAGTTGTTCAAACATGTGCTAGGAACACAGAAAAGCCTGAATTTCTGCCTGTGCATTGAATGCAGCAGAGACTGAACTTTAACCAAGGACTCTGATGTCTCACACCCCCACAGCATCAGCTACTTTGGGGTGAAACATCCTTAGACTTCTCCTTTGTATGGAGTATTTAAATGTTATTTGCTGAAGGGAATGGAATTCATCATAAGCTATACTTGGAGTATCTTTGGGTAATAATCCTTGGGTGTCTAATTATTCTTTTCCCTTTCTTTTTCTTAGTTTCCCCAAATTAAACTTTCTTTATGAGAAGATTTTTTTATAACTTATTTCACTTGTTTTTTGTTTTTTTTTTTTAACTAGACATCTGACAAGAAAAAATAATCAGTATTTTCACATTTCTTCTCCAGTTGATTAAATCTTCAAAAATAATGATGTAACGAGATTCCATATTTGGACTGATGGAAGTTGCTGGAATGTGTCAAGGACCAGAATTTATCTTTACATCTCTTAGGTTACTGTCTCAATAGGTGTAAATCAGCATAGCTCCATTCATGTCAGTAAGGTGTGCTGTTTTATACTAAGCAGGGGATTGACTCACGATATTTTGACTTATATTAGGTAAATTACAAGTAAGTGTGCTAATGGGTTTGCTTTTTCCCCACTAATTTTGGTAAGTCCTTACATGCTGTTATGCATCTGCTTATCTAAAGACACATAACTTGTTTCACTGGCTCAAATGACATATTCATAAACATAAGGTAATTAACGCTCTAAGTTTCTGGAAGACTGAGCTCTAGGATTGTATGTCTGGTACATTTTGAGAAATAATAATATCTGTGATATATATTTGTGTGTGTGTTTGTGTGCATGTACAAGTATATATTGTTAAAATCCATCATTTCTTTTCTTTCCACCTCACAATTGAACAAGATAGAAAAAAGCAAACTTAGCTTAAAGAAATTGTATTAGTCTCCATTCAAGCAGTAGTATAAACCTTTCATGTCACTAGTTCCTGTGGGCATAAGGAAACAGCTGTAAGAATCTTACTTAACATTTTTCAGAGTATTGTTTTCATCTACAACTTCATAACTGAAGATAGTGAGTCAAAACTGTTGCAGGTCAATATTATATGGACTTTATTAAAACTGAGGAATATACGTATGTAAACAGATTATTTCATAATATCGTCAATCTGCCTTGTCCTCCCATTCTGTTTTAAAAAAAACTCCTCCATTGCAAAGAATGTTATTGTGACACTTTTATGAAAACAAAGAGTGCATATTGATTTTCCAAAATGTTCTTCAAGAGTTTCATAAGGTTGCTTCATAAAATGTTAGATTATGTCCTTTGCCTTTTCTTCCCATCATTTTTATCTGCTGAAAAAATCTGTGTGAAATACAATTAAATCAGAGTAACCATGGTGCATAAGGCCATGAAGAGCAGGCCTAACCACTTATATAGTGCTAAGAGTCCTAAATCCTGCTGTTTTCAACCCCATTATTGATGGCATTATACACGTGCCTGATTAAAGTTTAAATATATGTCATGGTTCAGATTAAGATAAAAATGGGCTTTTCTGAATCAGGACCTCTTAACTGCTCTTCCAAAGTCCAATAAATTCAGAATATTTTGGATTGCTTTCACTGCACTTAAAGGTCAGGCCTTTAAATAGATGTTTAGGGAAAACTGGTTTTTTATTTAGCCAAAAGCGTATAATATGAGACCTTTTGGTACTGAGATAGTCCTGTTAAATTATGTCTCATTACAAGGTTACACAATTAAAGCACAGGCTCTGACCTCTTTCTGCAATACAAACAAGGAGTCAGATTTAGGGGCATGAAGATGTAGGTTAGTATCTCCAAGGATTGTCACAGGAATTGAGTTAAGCCCTTCTCAAACGTCACTAGATGTGCCTTTTCAGCCTAGATGGTCTTGTAATTTTGAGTCCCACCCTCTATAAATCTAGTGAATAAATTAGTGTTCTCAGAAAGATATGTACATATATATCCAGGGCATATATTGTGGATCATACATTTTTCTTAAGCTATGGTAGATGCCTGGCAGCATATATATAAAAAAATCAATGAGTGATCAGTCTAATAAAAACAAATGGGGAACTCCAGCCAATCCCAGTTTGAAGGCATTTGCTGGTATATTTATAATATCCAGGTGTTTTAATAGAAATTGAGATTTATACAGTAAATTATTTCATAGCTTTTTCCTGTTTGACTCACCACATTTATGCATGAGAAGATAATTTATGTTCTTAACAAATTTGCACACACGGAAATACATTTTGTGTATAAAATAAAATACATCTTTAAGAAATGAAGTCAAGACTATACTTCTAGTACAAATCTTTGTTCAACTCAGTTTTGTATTAATTGTAAATATTATGCATAAATATATAAGCCAATTATGAGATTTTTATGAGAAGATAACATGATTCCTAGGCAAAGTATTAATTTAAATTTCCCTTGTTTTTCACTAATGAATTGATTGTTGCTTTTTAGCGGGTTTTGTGACAAACTTTTTTTTTATATACTTCAACAATACCATGTGATTGAAATCAGCAGTACTGTTGAAATGAGGATTTATCTAGAGGAGCATGGTATTACATTCATAGTATTTCTTCTCCTTCCACTTGAAGTCAGAAGTCAGTGTATAAGATATTTTTAATTTTTTTTTTTGAGTAAGAGAAAGGCATGTCACTGGGAGAATTTAATGTACTAAATTAAACAGTAGTCAGAAATGTAAGTATATGGGGTTTTCTTGCTTCAAAACATAATATAAAATAACTATTTACTTTTGATTCTAAAGACTGTCACTGTACGGCATAGCATGCATGAATAAGAGCTGAATTTTCATATCCTAATTTCATTAAAGTTCTTTTTATTCAATATTTGACTAGGCATTGCAGTCTCTTACAGTGGTACAAAGCCCACTAAGACCAGTGGAAAGATTTCTGTCAACTTCAGACCAAACCTTATATTGGCAAAAGTAGCCAATCATATGCCATTAGCAGTAATGTTCACAGATATGAAACTTTAGACTTTATTTTAGTACAGTGTATTGGGGCTGATGTAAGACAATGCAATATTTGTTGTTTGCTATGCGATGGCTCATGTATGGACATTATTTGAAAAAAACAGAAATAGACCTCAATTTCAGCTTTGATACAGATGTGTGCTTGAAAAATACAAATGTCTTGATGCTCAGGGCCTGCTTTGACATCCAGTTCTGTGTTATTTGGGGGGGGGGGGCTTTTTAATTCTGTTTTCCATGGATATTTGTGCACTATCTGCTACTGGCTTTTGCCAGCTGCCTTGTGAAAACTGAATTCAGCCAAATGAGTGCAGGGGGCATTTTGTAAAAAAACTGTCCATGGTTGTTCTTGTCAGTCTTTGAGCCAGTCCTTACTTGCATGCAGTTGTGAGTGCAGACCTGGTGTGAGCTGGAAACACTTGGACTGCTGTTTGTAGGGCACTGGGCTGCAACTCAGTTCCGCTTGGTTTGATTCCTGGATCACCCAGTGTGTCCATGGCAGATCACTTTGGTAACTGTGAGCTTCCCCTCATAAGACTGCAGCAGCACTTTTCTGTCTCTCAGCAGGGTTATGAAGACAAAAATCAGTTCATAATAGTAAGATTTTTAATTTCTACTCTATTGAGGACCTTAAAAACACTTCACGTAGGTAACTCAGCCTCTTCTTACCTATGAAAGGGCACTGATAAGTTGGTTCTTAAACTTCTCCCCTTTGCTCTGAGTCCAAACTTGGGAAAATTCAGTAACAGTTTTGTATGCTAACTCCTAACTTTAGGCCATTGAAGCAACAGGTCAGCAGGAGGCCAAGACCAACAACATGTCACAAATCCACACCCTTTTAAAGCAATAGCATAGACAAAACAGGCAAGATGTTGAGCTTTGTGTAGCCTGTTAATGTTTAGTTTTAAGCCATTCCACATCAAGATCTTCTATTGTTTTTTTCTGCATATAGGAAGAAATCATGTGACATCATAAGATATAAAGCACCTAAGAACTTCTGGGATCTTGTGAATCAGTTTGAAAATATCACAGACAATCAGCAAGCTGACTCAGTGCTTCTCGTCATTTTCTTCCGATTCCATATTCCAGAAAAACCCAACAAGTACATACCACGTATGTATGGGAAAATATTAGTTGCAGTTCTTTAGTCTGTGATTTTGGAGGAATGCAGACTGACTAATTAGCATGGGTCTCTCTGGCAGAAAAATCTCTAAAGCTCGTTATAGCTTAGTGTATACCTCTGAAAAGGCAAATGCTGGAGTAAGCATCTTTCAGATGCACTTTCCACACAGGAGAGTTCTGAAATGCATAAGCAATGGGAGGCTTGCACTGTTCCTGTCTACCTTCACTCTCAGGATTTGTCAGTATGGCACTGTCCACAACCACTGACTCTATACAGTTTTTGGATAATCTTTAGTCCCATTCCCCCAGCCCCTAGCCAGGTGCAGAATTTATATACAACCTCCTGGCCTTGAGGCAGGAATGCTCCCTGGTGAGCTATCCTGACACTATAGTACATCCTGCCATGAGTTTTAACATCACTAGAGACATTTTTTCCCCCAAAGGAAATAATGACTTGCAGCAACACAGCTTGTTGTGAGATCTTGTTGGAAATCCAAACATGTGGCAATTTACGAGTGTCAGCAGATTTTTTTAGACTTGTGTGGCAATACGTGCTGTGTGTTAGATGTTGGAATCTGACCCTTTGGCTTTGCCACAGTGGTGTCCCAGGAAAACCATGTAGAGTTGCCTCTACTCTCTTTTCTATTTACTTACTTTCCCTTAATGTACTGCAATATAGTTTACCTATAAAGCAATTTGTATGTGTTCTGCCTGTAGATTGTTTTTCATGATCCAGAATCCTGCCTAAGGCCTTTTTATTTTATCTGATCAATCAATTTTGCTCTATTTTTTTGGTACCTTTCATGCTTTCTTTTTTTGGTACCTTTCATGCTTTCTTTTTTATGGAATTCTTGACTAACTGAATTAGGGTTGTAAAGAATTAAGTAAGAAGCAGAAAATGGTGATGGTCATAAATTTATTTTTTCTTTCTCCCCTCAATCTTGTAATAATTAGTGTTTTTTAATAAAAGCGGTTTTTTTCCTACAAAAGGTGAAACTCAAATTCTAAAATCCAATTTGAATACCTGTGTTCTGCCTAACTGGAACGGAAAGCAATATAGATCTCGTACTGTTTCATGACAAAACAGTCTTTGCATTCATCCTTGAAAAAGTGAAACAGAGTTTCTGGTTATTACTATTAAGAACAGCATAAATAAACCTGAGCACACTGCTGTGTAATGTTCAAGTAGAAAATAACCTTGTAACAGACTGCCTTGTCTGAAACTTGGGTTTGGCATGTTTAGCGTGTTTTACATCATCAGTTTCTGTTACAGCTGTTGGCACTAGCCTGCAACATGATTGAGAGGTTTTGATGACCTCAGCTTCTACAGTTTATTAAGTCATCCAAACAAATAAAGAGGCTCTGTCAAGTAGCTCGCTCCCAGCATCTGCCTTACCTGTATATTGTTATGGTCTAGTATAATTGTAATTTGAATTTTAAGTGTCTATCAGTGAGGGAGGGAGAAAACTACTATTCTGTGGCTGAAAGGAAAGGGAAAAAGACAGGAGCCTTGGCTACCGTCTCTACTGAATACACCAAAAACGGCTAAGAAATCAATCTTTTAATGGCCTCAAGATTTGGTCATATTAATAAAATAAGCTAGTTTTCATTCTGAAGGTCAGTAGCAATCTAATTACTATTATTACAGGTATTGCTAGAACTGCATAGAGAGGCAGGAACACATCTGTATTGAATCAACTGCAAGGAACAGTGAGAGTGTAATGTATTCATCTGAAGGAAGCAGACTGGTTTTTTGAAAGTACATTTCCTTGGGCCAGTGGCATATCTAGTGACTCCTAGTTCTCTGCTAGTATCCAGATGGTTCTGCGTTGCAGAGAGAGCAATGCCATTTTTAAAACAGTTGATTGTTTCTTCAGAATTGGAGATTTTCAGAGAGCTTTTTCATTAGTTCTCTGTTGAGATAGGACTGATAGGCTTAGGACATATATGATAAATGACAAAACTTGAAAACTCAGAAGCTTTATTTTTTCCAAATTAGGTTAAAGTCTTTAACTTTCATCTGGAAATCCATGTGGTGTGGTGGTAAAACTCATGGTTTAAGCCAGGTTGAAATTAGAGTGAAAACAGCTTTCCTGTTGGTATTTCAAAACATGTCAGGCAAGTAGACTTTGGCAAAATGGGGCACAGAGAATACCAAAGCAACATTAAGCAACTCTGATTATCCCCAAAACCCTATTAGAGCATAAGTCAGTAAGATTTACCACAGTGGAAAGTCTGTACCCAGTTTCCATTCCCCCACGCATGTGTTGCCTGGAAGTGACTGCATGTGGCTGTACTGCCCTGGGATGATCCCCTGTGCCTGGCTCTCAGGCCTAACTCTGCCATTTGAAATCGGACAATGCTGAAGATTAGCTTCAGTGGGCAGGAAAATATTTGGAGACTAAATGCCTCTATTTTCTTTTTCCTTTGGAAACTATAACATAGCACATAATGCCTTGTAGGTGCTAGTACAAGCCGACTCTTATATTTTCAGAGGAAAAATACCCAAAGTCAACAGCAAGAACTTCATAAAGCCTATGGAGATTTGGTGAGTGGAGGCGAATGCAGGTTAGAATTTAGTATGGCTTCTAACTTTGTGTGGTCGCTCTGTGGCAGTGTCACTACCTGAAGTATACAATGTCATGTCTTCGTTGGAGAAGGTCCAGCCCACCTGGATTATCTGATGTTGGCCCTAGGAGGCTATGGTAAATGTGTCTTCCTGGCAAGTATAGCTATGACTAGATACCACCAATATGAGATGTGGCTAAAGCTAACTAAATTTTTAGATAAAATCTTGTAATCCCTGTGCCATGCCTCAGAGTTCATCCAGGGACTCTGCATTTTTTGTGTGTGTAAATCCAAACAGATGATCTTGAACGGGCAGGCAATGACTTTGGGTTTCAGTACCAGCACTCAAAACACACTGTAGACTTCAGTGATGCTGGATTAGATCACATTCTAGAGATCATATGTGGAAATGCAGCTTGCTGTTTTCTTACAGAGCAAAAGGGAGGGTCAGAGTATCCTGGTCATGACAGAAAAAGCTCTACTTACTCTTAAGTTAGGAATTTGCTATGTAGTAGTTAGGACTATCCTGTCACCATCAAGAAAATGCTAGCATGGGCCACTAAAGTCCTTGGCTGGATCTCATTCTGGGGGAGTTTGCAGTGATGCCAACAACTCAGAAGTGCATCAGAAGTTGTTTTAAAGTACTGAAAAGCATCATGTAAACAGTGAGCAAATACGTGAGTAAATGGAGAATGAAGTTGTCATCAGCTGTCCTTCTGCGGAAGCAGGAAAATGCATGTTGTGAAACGTGGCTAAAAGCAGAACTCTCTTTTATTTGCTGCCTCAGTTAGTACCCAGCTTTCGGAAATACAAAGCTGAACATTTTCAAATCCACCCGCACAATATATCTGCTTAAGCTGCCTCAGGAATAACTCTTATGGAAAATGATGAAAAAAAGCAGTCATACTGTCCTTCAAGCCAGTATTTTTCTTGTGGTTTTAACTTAGGTCCTGGTCAGAAGCTAATGTGCTTTATTTTCCGTCGACTTCCACAGTCTTTGAATCCAGTTTTTAACATGCACAAATTCATGAAAAGCTGGGGAGAATGTTTATTCCCAAAGTGAAGCAGTCTTACAGATATTTCTCTTTTTCTTCTAAGGCTACCCTTTTCTCTTTGGAATAAAGGTGTGGGCAGTAGGCCATGCTTCAATGTCTGGGACCATCTGCCAATGCAAACAGAAAAAAATTAATTATGAATGGTGTCTTCCCATGCTAATCATTTATTGTAAAGGAGTTTTTCAGCTTGTTTGTAATGGCTGTAGCCTAAGGGTGCACACTGTATAAATTGCCTGATTACAGGATACAGAACACTTCTTAATAGGCCTCAGATGATTAGGAGAGGGGAAAGAAATTAAAAAGGCCATTTCCCTTTAGGTATGCAAATGGATTGCAGAACAATAGACAAAGATATAATAAACCATGATAAAACATACCCTCTTTTCTTTTACCTTAGATTACGTACTAGGTAAGTAGCAAGCTTCATTACATGTGTCAGCCAAGATGTCAATTGTTTCATAATTGAAACAATGCCATTGCCAGATAGTGCATGTTAGATTTCAAGATAAACTACCAGGTTTTGTGTCCTCAAGCAATTTGGGGTTTGCTGCCTAAATCTGCCTTAGCAATGGTTACATTCTGACCTTGGTTTAATTTAACTCTGCCTACTTTAGCCTCTTTGAGCTGCCTATTCAAATAGTAAAGACTAAATTTGCTTTTGTCACACTAGATCCTCCTCTCAAGTCATAGTTTACATGTCTGCATCTCCTAAACAGCTAGTGTTTTACCACCTATTTGAAAGTAGCTGGGTGTGTTTAAACAATTAAGTGAACAGCAGGAGCCATCTCCTAGTTGACTGTCACGCTCTTACACATATATGCAGTCCTTCTTTCCCATACACTTACACGTGTACACATCTGTGCGGGTCAAGCATCTGCTGTTTCCTGTGAGCTTGAATATTTGGGGAGATACAAATTCATGTTTCCTGGTACTAAAGTAACTTGACTGTCTTAATAGTCAAAAGCAGCTCCTAGGGAATTGAAAGGTGAGAGGTGATAGATAATATTGCCTTTAGGGATTGCTCTTCGATGACACCTAGGGCTCCTTGGAGTCTAAATCACTACAGAAGTTGGTCAGAAGTGGGTGCTTAACAACAGCAACCCTTTGAAAAATCACACCCACACCTCTCCACCCACCCCACGATGAAGGAAGGTTTTCACAATACATGGTAAAGTACAGTGAGGTAGCTAGCAAAAGCTCTCAAGTGCTAACAGGTCAGTCTGAAGCAAGGTTTCCCTTCATATGTGACTGAAGGGTTGGTTCTGACAGCCACATTGCTGTGTTGCCAGTATTCAGCAGACAGCACATCCTGAATCACCAGATGGGGTTTAAAAATCATAGATTTTTAAAACTATGAAACTTTTGAAATCTTTTTATTCTAATATATAAGCATTTAGGCTTAAGATTTTCTTTACAAGTATGATGTGTCAAAACTAGCAAGGATTACGTCCCCAAGTCCAGTCCATGCTGAATTCTTTGGATAGTCAAAGCTAGAATTCTCCCATAATTATAAAAGGCCAGGACCTGAACATAAAATATGAAGCTCATTCTAAAGCTATCAGATTTGAAAACTGCCTACAATTTAAACTCCCTGCATTTTGCTGTATTTCTTACAACAGCACAGGAACAGACAGTAAATTTGCAAGTTTAGCCAGGGGAAGCTTATGAGAGCAGAAGGGACTGAACTGTGTCTTACCATCATGAGAAGCTCAGCTATGCATGAGAAACAGTGATGTTTTAGTGTGTCTCCCAAAATAAATCAAAATCTATATTCAGGAAGTAATCAGGTCTAAATATTTTTAGATAAATATTTTGTTTCCCATATAATAAGTAAGCAAACAAGGGAGTGAAAAAATTCTCCAAGTATGTGAACTGTGTCTGTATGGTGTACTTTCTGACAGTTCAGTCTTCCCTACTTTCTCAACCCAGTCTTTCTCCAGAGAAGAAATGTATTTGCAGGTGCACCTCACATGTAGAGCCCAATCCTCTGATCCAAGCTCAGGGTGTTAAGTACAGGACTGACTGTCCCCTCAGTTGGAATCTGTTGATCGTTATAATAGATTCCCCTGGTTAGGTAAGGCTGCCAGGTCAGCCTTTAGCTCCGTGCAGTGGGCAATTATACTCTCAATCGGATGCAAGGCAGAAAAGAGTGGAGGGGGGGAGGGTAAGGAGAATTTTATGATACAGTCATCTGGGGCTTCCAAGAGCTGTAAATTGGGATTTAGAGTGATATTGCTGTTCTTTCATTTATTTCACCAAATAACAAGGGAAACAGCACTTTGAATGTAGTACTAATGAATAAATAATGCACTCATTTGAAAGCTGGAGTCAAGATTGAGAAATATATCCAGTATTTTTTAGTGGCCCTGAAGTTCCATTAGTGTACCAGATCGGAGAGGGGAGCCATGCAGAGAGATGCACGCGGTGCAAGTGTAGCTCTGTCGCTTGCCCCAGCCAATGGGGAGGCAAGCGAATGATGTTCCTTCCATGTCTTTGCTAGTAGTGCCTAGTAGTGCTATGCATGCTTGAACTTTTTTCACTTAAAGGATGTGGAAAAAAGAGAATGTTGGGTTAAATATTGTTTGAATCTGTCATTCCTATTTGTTTAGCATCCGCACACCACTTGCCTGCAGACTCAGTCTTGGTTGCATCCTGTGAGGTCCTTGGCCTGCTGGGACAAAGCACAGTGAGGGATCACCAGTCCCTCTAGGGAAGCTCTAGCCACTTCTTTCAGTGCTCTGTGACCACGTCCTTGGACTATTTGATGAACTTTGCATAGATAGTTCTGGTCCATTTGGTTGTCAACCAACAGTGCTGTCACTGTGGTAATATGTAAACTTTCTGGATTAGATGAAATGTTACCTGGTCCCTTAAAACATCAAAGATGATCAGAGAGCAAAGCACTTTAAAGTTTTCTGTTCTCCTAATAATTTCTCCATACTTCACTCTGTGTATTTTCCTTTGCAGTTCTTTCTAAACAGCCACCCTATATGGGATTGTGTAGACCTGCTTACAACTGTCCCTTGATTGCGCAGTAGATCCTTTCTACAGTGTTTCTCTCTTGGTTCAACTACAGCAAGAACAAACTATAATTTGTTGCCTTGTACAGCTCCAAATATACTGTTGCTGATTACTTTTCCTAATAATTTGCAAACAGGGTAGAAATCTGTCATGTGCATCTTTTCTGTCTTTAATATACCTTGCTAATAGAATCTGTAAAGGCCTAGAAGCTGTGATGAGTATTTGTGTTGTTTTGGAAGAGAGTACCTTCCACAAATATGAGTTTGTGGAATTTCCCCTCTCCGCTTCTATGGATTGTAAATTCTTGATGAATAACTGAGATCAGGTCAGAATGGGATGAAATCTGTGAAAGATTATTGATTTCTTTTAGAAATGAAGAAATCGGTAAGCTGTAACATGGATTTTAAGATTGGTCCTGCTTGGCAGATCACCTGCTGGAATCAGTGGTTTTCTGTGGATGCAGGCATTTCAGGATCACTATCATCATTCAGACATGAAAAGTTATTTTTAAATGGATATGTAATAGACTGTTAATTTTTATAAAATTAATATTTGCAGTTAGCATCAACAAATACATTTCATTTCATTTGATGTTTGTGTTTTTCCTTGTTCTTAACTATTAGATAGATGAAAAGCTTTGAATCCAGTTTGAAATATGGTATTATATAGCCTACATTAGGTATCTTTGAAATAGCATGTGTGGGTGTTTACGACATTTTTGAAGATTGATGATTGACAGTCACTCCCATAAAAAGTAGTAGTATGAAGAATCACTTGTTCCAAGAATGCTGAGAACATTCCTTACTTTGATTTTTATTCCTTCATTTCTAAAACATGAAAAACAGTTTTATTTTTTAAGAACAGGAAAATATGAACAGAAAGGCACTCTATTAGGTTAATTTACTGTTTTTTATTTGACTGCCCAATGTAAAAAATCAGCTCATATTCTACCTCCTAATGTCATACAGAGTATTTTTTCAGGTCTTGTTGATTGTAAACTCGGTACTGTATGATCCTTATTACTCTACAAAACCTTGGAAAGGCAAAGCAACTAGAAAAGCAATGTAAGGAAAAAATGATTTTGTGAGGCAATCCCTTCCACAGTGAGTGTGAAAACCGGAAGGAAATAGCATTACCAGAAGGGAGAAACAGCTTTACCTTCTAACCGCATTTCACCACGCTTGGAATAAATGTCAAATAGCGTTTTGGACTCGAAGGAAGCCATATCACCAGAGAAGCTGCCTGGATAGCAACCTCCTGTTTGAATGCAGACAGCTCATTGAGCAAATTTAAGCTCTGCGTGATTCTCCTCTCCCCTTTTGCTTTTGATATGATCAACACCCTGTTTCTACTCTGGTCATTATACGTGATGATACAAAGTATCATATTGTGGTGATACTGTTTAAGATTGACTAGAATCTTAAAATGCTTTTTCATTTATTCAGTTTTCAGCTTTGTGGTGCGCACACACAGTTTGTTGTTTCCAGGTTTGTAGGCTTGGAGGAGTGTATTAAGGATCAAAGCAAAAACCGATGATGATGGGTACATTAAATTATTTTTGTTACCCGTTACAGGATTTTTACAGGTGAAATGAGTTTTTATCATAACATTTAAATTTCAGTCTCTCTAATGTTTTGGCTAAGACTTTTTGCTTACTCCTCAAGTTTCCAGTGGATTCAGCTGGCTTTGATACAAAACAACCATAAACTTTACCTTGTCTATTCCAGGTCACTCCTCACTATAGACAGCTTTTATTAACTAGTCATATAACATATAATCATATAACTAAAAAATTGCCATATAACTTAAGAATGCTAAATGAAGTGTTCTAATTTATAAAAATAAGTTCCTTTCTCATGGGCTTTTCTGCCAAGAAGTAGGTCTTAGCCATCAGTGTTTCACTTAAATTTCATTGTACAACATTGGTAGTACTTGTGTAGTCTTTGAGGAGTATTGGCTTGTGATACTACAGGGTTTGGGGAGGGGCAATTAATTTTTATTTTGTGTATATAGAGCAGAAAGATACCTATCTGCAGACTGTTCCTGTTCAGCATGCTGACAAATGAGATATTTATTTGGTGCAAATAAGTATTTCTCCCCCAAACTTCCTTACAACAGCTGTGAATCTGGGCAAGTTTCTAGATTCCACACTTTAACAGTTACCATCCAACTGTAAAAGATAATGCCTATTTGTATACACTTCACTGACCTGTCTCTTTCCACAGCAATGGTGCAGTATGTAGTAACTGAAAGAAGTGCTGGTTTAGCCTTCAATATACCAGATTTAACAAAAGAATCAAGTCAGATTCCAGGGCTTGAAAACTATTCTTTTCATGAGTGAATCAGGTATGTTTAGCATTTAGAGAATATCTACTTACCTTTTTAAAGATAGTATATTTATATAAATAGATAGAAGACAGTACATCTAGTTTATAGGAGGGTGGGGCCGGTTCTGTTTAATACCTTTATCGATGATCTGGATGAGAGGATTGAGTGCACCCTCAGTAAGTTTGCAGACAACACCAAGTTGGGTGGAAGTGTTGATCTGCTGGAGGATAGGAAGGCCCTGCAGAGGGATCTGGACAGGCTGGATTGATGGTCCGAAACCAACTGTATGAGATTCAACAAGGCTAAGTTCCGGGTCCTGCACTTGGGTCACAACAACCCCATGCAACGCTACAGGCTTGGGGAAGAGTGGCTGGAGAGCCGCCTGGCGGAAAAGGACCAGGGGGTGTTGGTCGACAGCCGCCTGAACATGAGCCAGCAGTGTGCTCAGGTGGCCAAGAGGGCCAATGGCATCCTGGCTTGTATCAGGAATAGTGTGGCCAGCAGGACCAGGGAGGTGAAGTGCCCCTGTACTCGGCATTGGTGAGGCTGCACCTCGAGTACTGTGTTCAGTTTTGGGCCCCTCCCTACAAGAAGGACATCGAGGTGCTGTGGCATGTCCAGAGAAGGGCAATGAAGCTGGTGAAGGGTCTAGAGCACAAGTCTTATGAGGAGCGGCTGAGGGAACTGGGGTTGTTTAGCCTGGAGAAGAGGAGGCTGAGGGGAGACCTTATTGCTCTCTACAACTACCTGAAAGGAGGTTGTACTGAGGTGGGTGTCAGTCTCTTCTCCACAGTAACAAGCGATAGGACGAGAGGAAATGGCCTCAAACTGTGCTAGGGCAGATTTAGGTTGGATATTAGGAAAAATTTCTCCACTGAAAGGGTGGTCAAGCACTGGACCAGGCTGCCCAGGGAAGTGGTTGAGTCTCCATCCCTGGAGGTATTTGAAAGATGGGTAGACGTGGTGCTGGAGGACATGGTTTAGTGGTAGACTTGGCAGTGCTAGGTTAACGGTTGGACTTGATGATCTTAAAGGTCTTTTCCAACCTTAATGATTCTATGATTCTAAGTGTAGGTAAACTTCTAGCTCTGCCTTTGCCCTGCTAGGTAGACTGCTTATATTGCAGTGGACCAGTTCCTATTCAACCTCTAAGAGCGGGATTGGAACGTTTACCTTCCCCAGAAAGTGCTTTGATACCTGATGAGAAAAGAGGATCTCTAGGATCAAAAAAAAATTGTTGTCATAAAAATAACAAAGATATTTTCTTGTTGTTTTAAAGGACAGATAAATTCTCAAATTATACGTCTGTGCAGAGAAGTAAAAGGTAAGATCCCCTTTGTGTATCTGTGTTTGTTAACCTAATCTTTTCATGTTCAAAATGGTGGGAATAATAGCACTGCAAATAATAAGTTATTTTTAAGGCTTTTTAAGTCCTATTTCTCAATTGTCTTGGACATGCGTACTTGCTAATTAAAAGGAAATTCTGTGTAAGGCTCCTCACATTAGACAGCATGCAAATCATTTCCAGCCTCTGCAGAAATGGAACATTTCTGTTTGTTTTGTAATGAAGCAATTGTGCATCTTGCAGTCTGCAACCCTCTGCTTACTATATACAATAAAAAGCAATATATATTTCTAGGTTACCAGTACTTTTGCCTATATTTTGTGAACAGGAGCAAAATACCACAATTTCTGCCAGCTCCTGGGTGATAGCTCTATGTGTTTTAATAGAAAAAATATGGTAATCTGTTGAAAGATTGATAAATAACTTGTGAAAAAAAGTTAGTTACTGGCATACTCTGAAATGCCTGTTGTCCCCCATCATAGTATGAATTCATCATAGCATGAATCATTCAGTAATCCTGAAACAAAATATCACAGGTAGCATATACCTTTACATTCCAGAAGAGTGACAAACATGGTATTTTATAGTGCTGGGATGACTGATGATGCAGTAATAAGTAGGAGTAGGACGTACACTGGAGTTACAAAGATCTCTTTTTAAATGAAGCCTAAAAAGCAATCTGCTAGTGAGTTTTATTTTGTGATTGCTTTGTGCTTGGGATATTGGGAGCAGAAAACAGGGATAATTTCAGATCCTCTAGCATGATTATACTTTCCTGACATGTGTGTACAGGAGGACACAATCTATTCTTGTTTCTATATTTGAAAACTGGGGGCTTCTTAGGTTTACATGCGTCATTCTGCATATATTTTTGCAAACCAATGCCAGTGTAAGGTTTCCTCTTGAAAGGCCGTTCACTGGTGAGGCTCAAGTTCTGCAGTTTTTTTCCCATCAGATTCTGTGACCTGTTTGTGAATTTAGTGACATAAGACACAAAAAAGTTGCCAGGGAAAAGATAACCTTAGATATGGTTCCAGTATTTTTTGTGTAGCACAACTGATTTAAGAGACTGTTGCCAACCTCACATCTCCTGCTGCCAGAAATTCACAACAGCTTTTGAACCCAGATCAGTTTACAACTTACTTTATAGCATGACTTCATAAACAGTTGGAGTGGTATAACTCAAAATGAAATAAATCGCGGCAAGAGATGGGAACAAGAATATCAATGCAGGAGACTTCCTTTTGGGAAACAGAACTGAGGTGTGCTCACACCCATCCTGTTGGTTGACTTCCACTGATAGCAGAAACAAATGGGGGGAGGATGTTGGAGCTGTTTCTGCAGACAGTGCCTGACCATGGGTTGATGCATAAGAGCACCTACCTATAGGCTAAACATGGTTTACCTTATGCACATTGATCTTTAGTTGATTTGCTTTCATTTTTTTCTGAGTCTCCACACATACTAATCCTAAGGGTGTCAAGAACATTTATGTGTTTGGTAATAGACCTAAAAATTTATACATATATTCAAATAGGTGATCAGATATTGGCAAAGAGGGAGAGAATCACTGATGCGAGGAAATTCTTCTAGGCACACTGTTTTAATACTGATGGGACCATTGTTCATGTAAAATGTCCCAATCCCGTTCTAAGAGAAACATCATTAAATGCTCCCAGCTTAATTTCTTAGGCTATTTTACTTAATAATGTAGACTTATCATGCTTTGAAACACAGAGTTTTACTAAAGTAGCCTTTAGGACTTTGTGTGTATTCAGACTAAAACCAGTTTAGAATCTGATCAGAAATGAAATCTATTGCTGATGCAGTTCTAGGATCTATTTTCCTCAGTGGTGGAGTCAACTTTGGTGGTTCCCTGGTTTCTGGGTCACAGACCCCACCTTTGCTGTGCTACTACAGATTTTTGTGAGGCCACTTCTGTAGATTTCAGCACAGCAAAGAGGATTAACTGCAGCACAGGAACAGAAATGAACAGTCAGAGGCTAAAAGGAAATACAAGAATTTCTATGCCTTACTGTCAGAGAAAAATGTCAGGTAATTACACCTTGAGCAACACCAAGATTGCATTTCAGTGATTATTAAGACAAAAGATATCTTTGAACTTGTTTCTCAACCACCTCTTGCCTCTAAAAGGGCAAGTTTATTGTCAGGTACATTAATACATTTAAACAGCCTTTATGCTGTTTTATAGATTAGCCATAACTGTAGGAAAACTATGACCTGATCCACTGTCCAAAGTGTGTGCTTTTTGAATTAGGGGTCATGGGTGTGTGGACAGAGAATTTAAAAATATTTCTGTGTGTGAGAGCTAAGGAAGAGGCAGAGTTGGAAGGTCTGCAGGGGAATTTTGGAGCTTTGTGGCATGTTTGGCATTGTGCACGGACAAGTGTTAGCGATCTGTGCTTCAGAGACGTCACTCACTGAAACAGTGTGACCAACCCACAGGTGTGCCTGTAACACATAAGCTATACTTCAAGTGGTTTAAGGATTTTGGTTTGGGGTGGGGGGTTGGGTTTGTGGGGTTTTTTTGCTAACAAGCATCCAGTTCAAGTGTGTACCTCACTGTTACTGTGTCTGAGCTAAAATATCTTGTCACTGTACAATGATTTTTTTCTCTAAAAAAAGCAAGACCCAAATCCTAGAGTCTCTTAGAAGTCAGAAAACACAGTTGGTATCTACTAGTGGCTTTTATGATCACTCTTTTTAAATAAATTAAGCAAACAAAACATTTTTCCTCCCTTCTACCTAAAAAGTTCTGGCATCAGCATGCATAAGGAACACTTACAAACTATAGCAAATGATTTCTTAGGAATTGTCCTTTTTTTCATTTATATATATGTATGTATGCACTGTTGAATCTTGGCTTTCCAGCATCATGTGTTTGTTTAAAGGAAAAGGACACACACCTTGAAAGTCAGTTGTCAAACAAAGTGCTTGAATTCCACCTGAGCAGGATTCCCAAAAGAGCAATCCTTGCCAGTTCGTATTATGGAAAAGCCTAATACCGACATGCTGTTCCGTGGAGCCTTGTCCACACACTAAAGCAGCCTGAATTAATTCTCATGTTAGAGTCAATCAGCTTGAGAGTTTTCCTGAAGGCAGGTGTTTCAAAGTGCATGCAGTTTTAATGAAAAGCGAAGATAGCTGTTCTCAAGCATGTAGACCTAGAAAGATAATTTCCCAGAGGTTGCTGTAGATATACCAACCCATTAACAGTTAAATAAGTAAGATTCTCTCCAGTGTCAAGCATGTCTGGTAAACCAGCTTTGCAAAGGCAGGAAGCTTGTCTCTCTTCTTAGGTCTCTTTTCCCCTTTGTCTGATGCAGTTATGCAGGCCCAATGCTAAAATATTGTACTTTGTGATTTTGCTGTGACACCATTCGTCATTTTGGTGTTATCTTGTTATTCCTTGACTCCTCGTTCTCAGTGAATGTTGTTTCTCATTGTGATGGATTTGGTCGTCTTCATTAAGAAATGAGGAAAGGACTTTAATGGAATTAGACTGCCAACCATAAAACAAGGTATTTTCAAATCCTAGAAACTTGGTATACGTGAGCTGAAGGTTCGCTGACACTGAGTATTAGTATCTGCATTGTGCTTGTTTAGCTAAGACAGCAAGGAGGAAATGTTTAAGAGAGGTAAGCTTATATGGGGACAGACTGTTCTTAGGCTTTGTTTATATTTATTTAGTTAATAAACTCACATAATAAATTAGTTTCAGTCTATATAAACTGTTTTCAAAAATTACTTTAAGAATATCCATGTAAGGTGAGTTTGGGTGTAGATGGGGACAAATCAGTACCTCAAGCGTGCCATGTATATTCTAAGATTAATAGGAAAATCTTTCAGTGTGGTCCGATTGCATCATCAATGCACCCTCCCTATTGAGGCAACTTGCTTTTGCAGCTGTTTGATATAAATTCCTCGCATATGTCTTGGTCCAGTTGGTTTATTTTTATAAACAATAAATAGCCCAACATTCCTGCAGTGTTTCCCTTCCCTCGGACAGTCTCATGGAGCCATTTGCCATGAAGACGGTGGCTGAGATTAGTGGCGTTTGCACAGATGGCGGCCATCATTTTGGAAATCTCATAAATAGTGGAACACGTGGACTTTTTCTCCCCCCTTCAACATGATCACAATAGATTATCAGGGCCTACAAATCACTACCAGATGATATTAAGTTGCTTTGATAACACTCTGGGTCCCTTCCGGTGTGATATTTTTCTTCATTAGAAAGGATAGCTCAAGCACACCAAATCCTCTTACTCTTTTCTCAAAATTTATAGATCTCAGTCTCTAAACTAATTGTTAGTTGCACAGCATGCCTTAAGCTGTGCCCAGACAGAGCAATTACATCCCCCGGCCCTGATTAAAGGCACAGAGGAAACAGAAGTGCAAAGAAAATGAAACACTCTTGGCTGTTTGGGCAGGATGTCATTGCTGCTGTTTGCCTTTTTTGACATTTGTTGATAAAAGTGAGAAAGGAGGTCAGTTATCCATCACTGACCCTTGTTCAAAGCCAAAGATGTGACAAGCTTGTCTCAGGCTACTGACTCCGTTTATGAAATTGTAAACTAAAAGGGGTTTCTAGGCCAGTGTGCTTCTTTTCTATTAACAGCTCAGGAATTTCTTCATTTTCCCCCTGCTAAATTATATTGCTTTCTACGTCTTTTAAACTCATTTACTTCCCTGTGTATGTCTAAAACCACAAAATGTCTTTGTTCATGAATGACCAGAGCTGTACTATCATATAAGCTCTGCAAATTACCTGGAACAAGGAAAAACTGATATACAGATGTTTCTGCATATTCAGGCACTTCTTATTGAATGTTTCTCATCTGTAAACTACAGCTTTCTAAAACATGTATTTTCCTTTTGTGATTTACAGTAACTTTATGGCTGACTATTTGTACACTTTAACAGTCAAATCAAGTTTTTCAAAGAAAAAGGGGAAAGCACTATTTGCTTTCACCCAATATCTTTCTGAAATCATCATGTCTAGGTTTGTAAATTTGAAGCCGAAGTACTTATTTTTAAAGTACTGAAGTGGCTTAAAAGTCAATCATATACAAGCATTTAAAAATTAGATGATAGAGAGCAACAACTTTCTTGCATTAAATCTAAGCTTAATTTTTCAGTGACATCTCCGCTAATGTTTCCAGTCTACTGGGAGTTATCTATTTTGTAGAGTAGTTTGTGGAAAAGGCACAGTGTACTGTGCTGTATTTTAAATATTTTAGCCAGGACTACCAGAGACTTCACATTTTGAAGTCTTTGTTTAACCAGTTGCTCTGCTTGCTTTACATGTTATACTAACACTGCTTCATACTGAACAGATGGGTTGTACAAAGGATCAAGCCTGTAATCTCATGGTGTCTATGAGGAGACGGAAACAAACAGCTTAAATATTTTTGAAAGTAATAATAGATTTATGTCCCTAATTTTTTTCACTTCTTGTTATTCTATTTTCTCACTTTTTAAGATACAGAGGGGTTTTCTATTAAATGACTTCACCCAGTCCCAATGTTTAAAATGTCTGATAAACTCAGATGTACATGATAGTTCATAACTAATAGTGGTAGTTGATGCTCTCCTTTGTGTCACTTGCACCATGACTGAATGGAAGAGAAGTTTTCAGCAGTCACTGTTTCTTAAAATGACCAAACATCAAAGAAGTTCAGTGAACTTGAAATTATATCAGGAAGTAGATCAGACAAAACCTTACTTGGGTGCATCTGTAGTTTCCCCAGTTTTGTGCTTTTAGGTGGATTTAGTTTCAGATATTCCATCTGTGGAAACTGTACACTTGCAAAACTAGAGGTCACTCCCCCATGAGCCTTAGTCCCATGGACAGTTTTATTATTGCTGTTGAAGGCTGACTGATCTGGTATTAGTAGAATAATACAGTAAACAAATGGCAAGTAATAAATTAGACTTTCACACTTTGAAGTCTTTGTTTAACCAGTTTTTAATTGCTTTATGTGATACACTAACACAGATTGCTTCATGGTAGAAAAATTGTTTGCACCATGGATTAAATCCATAATCTCATGGCGTCTGTAAAACAAAACAAAACAAACAAACAAAAAAACAACCAAAAAATCCCAACCAAACAAAATCAAACTAACAAACTTAGATAAAATGCTTATGGCCTAGGACTCCCGCAAAACTGCGGTAATTAACAATGGAACATTATCAGTATGGGAGTTAGTGCCTTAAGACTCTAAAGATGACAGAAAGCATGAAACCTTGTGTTACATTCCCACAAGAAGCAGTGAGGAGCAAAAACCTATTTTCAGGTGTAGTGAATTTCTATCCTTCTCAGATAATCAGAGGTATAAAGACAGACTTCAGATTATATTTGCTAAATGCAAATTACCTCATGCTTGAAGTAATCCTTTAGCTAGATCCCTTACAGAAAAGTTAGGTCCCCTCTCCCACTACCTCTTTATCAGTCTTCACTAACCAGTATTGCCAGAGAAGTCCTGCAAAAAAATTCCAGTAGCCTTACTTCCAACCCTAGCTGACAAATATAGCTGTTGAGAGACGTACTGCAGATGAAGGGGAGATTCCTCTTTTCTTGGCAAAAGCCCACATAGATTTCCCCTGTATTCCTTTTCATAGCATGCCTATTTAGGTATTTATCTGTGCAGTTCAGAAATCAAAGAGAGTAAACCCAGGGGATTTTTGGGTGGCAGACAGGGGGAGTGAAAACTCTGTTTTTCCTGTTCCCTTGTTATTTAAGAACCTTGCAAGGAAAAGGAAATCCACTCTGACTTCTATTTTCAAGCTATCTATAAATTATTTTCTGATACAAAAATAAACAGAATGCACAAGATCTGCTAGATCTACACGTGTGTTTTTGGTGCAATGGGTGAATATAACTACTGTTCCTGTAAGACAAGGCAAAAGTGAGACATTACATGCCATGTGGGAGAGGCTGTTAACAAATTGGTGGAAATGGTTACGGTTTTCAACTTGTCAAGCATCATTTTCTTAGCTTGATGACACCTTGTAAGACCAATAAATAATTTATGGGGTATCTAAATGTTCCAAATAGGAGTTTAAGGACTGGAGGAAAGAGGTCTAGGGTCTCATAGTTAATCCTATTCGAGCAGCTTCTTATTAAAACAGCCCTCCACAAATTGATTACAGCTGCAATCCCTTTTAAGAAGGATTATTTAAAAATCCCAATTATAAAGACTATTTGTAAAGAGTAAAATACTTAGTGTCAGTTTTGCATGGAGGCTCAGTTGGCAGAAGTGGGTTATCCTTTTCCTGCCTTTCTTTTCAGGAGAATCTGCTCATAGTGATCATTTCAAACAGTGCTTTTAACGCAGTCACTGCAAAGGAGGTTAGCTGCTTCTCTTGTCATTTGTGTTCCTTGGCTACCTCTGCTAGCCCACCTCTGCTAGCCCCTAGGTTGACTTTTGCCTCCTTTTGGCCCTTCCCCTGAACTTCATCTGACAAAAAGAACTGATATTTAAAGTCCAGCCTAATTGGTTCTGAGATCCTTTAATAGCGTTTCCGCAAAAGGGCCCCTCTGCCATTCTTAAAATTAATATGTACAACCTACAGTAAATGTGAGTGAATATGACAGGAACAAGGGGCTAATATGGCAATGTTTTGCCTCATTTTAGGTGCTTAAGACCACCTTTAAAAGACTTCTTCGTGCCATTCTGGTGACATAAGCAGTCATAAACTGACTGATGAAGACAGTTTTACAACTGTTTTGCATGACTGGAGCCACGCAAAAGAACCAGGGCAGGCCAGTGGATTTGATTCTGTGGTTTTCATCCAGAAACATTTCTAACAATCTGATTATGCCATTATATTTTAAAATATTCTAGTGAGTTCAGAGGGATTCATATAATACACTTTGACTCCTCTAAGGAATAGTTTTCTTACGGGTAAGCAATATAATACATCATGTTTGCATTTTCAAATAAGACTACCTCAGTTGTACGCAGTCAAACAAGCAATGCACCTTCTAAGACTTCAGTCACCAGAGGCTGTTGCTTGAACTGCTGTGAAAAAGCTTATTTTCTTATGGCAGGAATGTTTGAAATAGTGTATATTAAATATTGAAGAACAGTCTTAGAAAGAGAGTTGGAAATTTGTACACATGAGTACTTAATCAAGAAACTGAACACTTAGAGATCCAGTCAGGGACAGAAACATACCCTATAGCCATTTATCTAATCAAAATTAACCAAGTACTTAAAGAGTGAACGCTTGTAATGAGCTCCTTGTGAATAAGCTGGCAACCACGAATAATTCTCTGAATACAAATACACTTTCAAGGAAAAGCTAAATTGCTTCTGAGCAGTTAGTGAATAGAAAAACAAAAAACAGGTGGCATTTACCAAATAAATTATGTTTCACCCAGTTTTGCTGACCATGACAAGAGTGATAAAGACAAACAGTAGTTCCTTTTATAGATAAAGAAAAACGATAGCCGAGTAAGAAAGATGGTATATTGGGCAACTTTTATTCAGGTCTCCATTTAATCACACGCTCACCATTTTGTTCTAGTCTTACTGCTTTACCCTCATGTTTTATTCTGAGTACTTAGGGTCACATTTTTCAAGGCCGAAATCAACTGCAGCTAATTTTAGCAGGAGTTAAATGCAGGCCTTAGCATTCTTGTGCCTGCTTACATATACACATTTGTTAATATACATAGTAGCAGTCTCCTACTTCAGATTGTGAGGGTACATGCATTGATGGTAGTGAAGCATGTGAGTAAAATATTTAAGATGTCTGGCTAGATAGGCTGGTATCACGGGGTATAAACATCTCTCCTACTAGGCATGTATGATAAGTAAGTACTAGATCAGGTCATTCATGCTTGTGTTTATGCTCTCATTTATGTTTAAAGACTGTAGGAATACAGCAACATCTTTTTCATCAAACTATAAAAAGGTCTGACTATTGGAAGTCTTTTGAAGTGTGTATTTTACTTTGCTATCATTTTCCAAGCAGGGTTAGGGGAAGGAACCCATTAAAATGTTTATTTGTATTTATTTTTTTTTTTCTGAGGTTTTGTCTGTTAGTTTATGAGAAGACAGACTGCTAATAAAGCTTTTAGTCTAGCATCTCACCACTATGTGGACTGCTCTGTGGGCTTCTTTCTGTATAGACATATACATATCTGCACACGTGCATGCATCTATTTCACAGGAGTATCTAGTCATCATTCCTTTTACAGTAGTTTTAACTTTCTGCTACATGTGCTGAGCTGTAAAGTATTAAGCCTTATAATCCCTCAGCCCCTTAGATGTGGTTTGCTGGGGGGGGGGAGGGCTGTAAATCCGTGGTGGCAAACAAGAAAAGCCTGAAGCTGTGAGCAAACAGGAAACAAATTATCTCAATCCCAGAATGTAAACTGCCATTGACAGAGATGCATGAAAGAATCATAACAGGGAAACCTGCTGCAATTTTTCATCCAGTTACCAGCTGAATCACTGCCATTACACTGAAGAAGCAAGCTGCCAGCCCAACACTGACATGGCAGAGTTCTTTAGGTGTGTGTAAAAAGCAACCATATAGCCTGACTGGCATTTACTCCTTTTCATGCTTGCAGACTGATAATTATTATGCACTGCCTCAAGCTTGCAATTAGAGGCCACCAAGAAAAAAAAATAGCTGAATTTCAAGATTAAGCCTTTTCCATGACTAGTCATATTTTCCCAGCAGGGAATATGTTGTTGCCAGTAAAAACAGAAATCACCTATGCCACACTGTTGCCAGATTAAGGGACATATTAGCTGCAGGAACAAATGGAGAATTTACATATAATAAAAAGTAATAGTAACTGTCATTGTTACTGGTGACATAATTAGCGTTGATACTGACTCCTGTGTCACAATGCAGCTTTTAAGGGGGGATAAGATAAAACACTGAGCTCCCAAGTACTTGTAATTATACATAAAATTATATAGTAATTTTGCAGTATGGATATTCACTCTGTGTTTTGAGCTTGTTCTGGTTCCACTTTCCCAGACTCCTCTTCGGTCTCCCAAAGCTTTGCAGTTTAAGTTCATAGGAGATGCTTCACTTCCTTTATTGCATAAAAAAATGTGCCCTGCTATGTGCTTGCCCTGCTTGGCTCAGTTTCAGTGGTAGGCAGAGTATATAAAGTTAGTAAAACATTAGAGAAACACTGAGGACAAAGTGGAATACATAAAGAAGTTGTCAATGAGGAATGTTAAAAAGAAGGTTTTGAGTTTCTTTTTTACTTTCTCATTTTATGACTTCTTCTGTGTTGTATAGTGATGACTAAGATAAGTTGCTTTGGAAAATGAGGGCTGCTCTGCAATAATAATCAAATCAGTCTATATATGGATGTGTTTAGTGGAATGTTTATTGTAAAAATACGTTGGTTTCACTTAATGAAGGATTGGGGGGGGGGGGGGGGGGGGGGGCAGCAATAGAAGGAGAAGGAATGGCCCCCGTTGAAACTTCTCAGCACACCATTAAGAACCATTTAGGAAAGTTCTATCAACTCTGAAGGTTCCTCTCCAGCCATTTGAACCAGGACAAGGAAAGTCCCACAAACGCAGGAGAAAAAAAAAGAATGATAGTTTTCAAAGGATGATCTGTTGAGAGATGGGATTTTGTGGTTCAGGAGAATCTGACTGAGGCAGAGCTGCTGTCTGGGAAGAATTAGAAGAAGCAGCCCTGCTCAGGCTGCCAGAAATGACTGGCCTTAGGTGACAGCAAACATCTAACTACTATTAATAAATAATACTTTTGTTTTCAGAAGGCTGTGTGATCACTATTAATTGCTGGATGCAGTCTGGAAAGATGAATTATGATGGCTTGGGCTCACTGGACTTGCTGAACAAGAGAGGTAGACTTTTGGACTTTGATGTAAGTCCAGTTCCAGTCTGAGGGTGTTGTTTCTGCCTCGTGGATCATTTACAGAAATTAATAACTTGCAGAAAATTAAACCCATCTCATTGAGAGGTTTGATTAAGTGTCTGAGCTAGTGCTCAGGTGAGATCAGTTAGGTGAGTTGGAGGAGAAACAAAAGTGAGACCTGAAGCTGATAACCATTACATTAGTTCAGCTGCCTTGTGAGACCTCCCTGAGAGTGAAGGGAGCTGCAGAAAGTAAAGGGCAAAGTTCTGAAACTTAAAAAGTGCCATAAAGATATTTTGTACTGTACTTGCTTCTATGACTGTGGGTTTAATGTAGCACAGAAATCATCCTCAGCCACCCACAAGTCCATTGCCCAGGTTTTCAGGTGGGTTTTGTAGCTACTCTGAAGGTGGATCATGGATGAACATAGGGTTCAGTCACAGTGTGGATACTACCAAGAAACTAGACAGAGGCAGAAATACCTGTGTACTGTGATATTTGTTCCCTGCTTCTTTCTGTCATGCTTGCTTCAGTAATTTTATGAGAGTACTCCCACATCACAGGCTTTATGAATAGGAAAATAGCTATGTATGGTCAATCTGGAATTTGGGTTAGAGGGGGAGCGTATGTGTGTGTAGATAGGTGTGTATGAAAGGAAGCAGAGTTCGGTAAGGGTAACCTTAACTCTATCATGTCTACGCACTAAGCCTCGTAGGATAGCTTCAGTTATTTAGAGAACTTGTACGTATATATTTTGTCTATCATCTAGTATTTTAATATGTGATTATTAGAACATTTTGAAAAGCAGCGGTATCTGGGGAAAAGAGGAAAGCACAGACTACTATCCACTGCTGCTCTTTCATGTGGGCACAAATGACACTGCAAGCCAGAACCTGGGCAGAATCAAGGAAGATTATAAAGCCCTGGGGGTGAAAGTGAAAAATACTGGTGCCCAAGTTATCTTTTCCTCCGTTATACCAGCTGGAGGAAAGGGGGCAGCTAGAAATAGACGTAAAATGTACATCAGCTTCTGGCTTCGTGGCTGGTGCTGTCATGAGGGTTTTGGCTTTTATGACAACACGACATTCTTCAATGACTATAACCTGTTAGGGAGGATGGAATCCACCTGTCTAGAAGAGGCAAGGGAAGCTTTGGCAGCAGGGTGGCCAACTTGGTATGGCAGGCTTTAAACTGAAGTACTCAGGGGGCAGGGTTCAAAGTGGCAACGCTCACGCTGTCACATCCAACTGGGGAATAAGCTAGGCCAACCAGAGCAGCGGACAAATGTTCCTTACCTGCCTCCCAAGATGAGAACCAGAAGGCCAACCACCTTAAGGGTGTGTACGGCTATGGTGGACCCTCTTGCACTCCTCCTGGGAAACATGCATGCTTGATTACCTCTCTGAAATGCCTGTACACCAACACATGCAGCATGGGGAATAAACAGGAAGAATTAGAGATCTGTATGGTCGCAGGGCCATGATCTCATTGCAGTTACGGAGACATGGTGGGATGGCTCATGTGACTGGAATGCTGTCATGGATGGCTACGTACTTTTTAGGAAAGACAGGCCAGCAAGGCGAGGTGGTGGAGTTGCTCTTTGTGTGAGGGAGCAACTGGAGTGTATCAAGCTCTGCCTAGGGGTGAATGAAGAACGAGTCGAGGGCTTATGGGTAAGAATTAAGGGGCAGGCTAATATGGGTGACACTGTTGTGGGTGTTTACTACAGGCCACCTAATCAGGAAGAGGAAGTCAGTGAGGCCACCTACAGACAGCTGAAAGTAGCATCACGATCACAGGCCCTGGTTCTCATGGGGTACTTCAACCACCCTGGTATCTGCTGGAAAGACAGCACAGCTAGGCACACACAGTCCAGGAGGTTCCTGCAGAGCATTGATGATAACTTTTTGACACAAGTGGTGGAGAAGCCAACAAGGAGAGGTGTGCTGCTGGACCTTGTACTAACAAACAAAGAAGGACTGGTTAGGAACATGAAGGTTGGAGGCAGCTTTGGCTGCAGTGACCATGAGATGGTGGAGTTCAGGATCCTGAATGGAGGAAGCAGGGCAATAATTAGGATTACAGCCCTGGACTTCAAGAGAGGTAACTTTGGCCTCTTCAAGGACCTACTTGGAGGAATCCCATGGGTTAGGGCTCTAGAAGGTAGGGGGGGTCTAAGAGAGCTGGTAAATATTCAAGCATCACTTCCTCCAAGCTCAAGATCGATGCATCCCTATGAGTAAGAAATCAAGCAAAGGGGGCAGGAGACCTGCATGGATGAGCAAGGAGCTTCTGGCAAAACTTAAATAGAAGAAGGAAGTTTACGGAATGCGAAAAAATGGACAGGCCACTTGGGAGGAATATGGGAACGTTGTCAGAGTATGCAGGGATGCAGTGAGGAAGGCTGAGGTACACTTGGAATTAAATCTGGCGAGGGATGTCAAGGACAACAAGAAGGGCTTCTTCAAGTACATCAGCAGCAAAAGTAAGACTAGGGAAAATGTGGGCCCACTGGTGAATGAGGTGGGTGCCCCGGTGACAGAGGATACAGAAAAGGCAGAGTTAGTGAATGCCTTCTTTGCCTCAGTCTTTACTGCTAAGGCCAGCCCTCAGGAATCCCAGACCCTGGAGGCAGGAGAGGAAGTCTGGAGGAAGGACAACTTTCCCCTTGATTGAGGAGGATCAGGTTAGAGATCATTTAGGGAAACTGGACACCCACAAATCCATGGGCCCCGATGGGATGCACCCACAAGTGCTGAGGGAGCTGGCAGACGTTATCGCTAAGCAACTCTCCATCATCTTTGAAAGGTCATGGAGAACAGGAGAGGACTGCAGGAAAGCCAATGTCACTCCAGTCTTCAAAAAGGGCAGGAAGGAAGACCCAGAAAACTACACGCCAGTCAGCCTCACCTTCATCCCCAGAAAGGTGGTGGAACAGCTCGTTCAGGATGTCATCTCTAAGCATGTGGAGGAAAAGAAGGTTATCAGGAGTAGTCAACATGGATTCACCAAGGGGAAATCATGTTTGACCAATCTGATGGCCTTCTATGATGGCATGACTGGCGGGGTAGATGAGGGGACAGCAGTGGATGTTGTCTACCTTGACTTCAGCAAGGCTTTTGACACTGTTTCCCATAACGTCCTCATAGGTAAGCTCAGGAAGTGTGGGTTAGATGAGTGGACAGTGAGATGGATTGAGAACTGGCTGAATGGCAGAGCTCAGAGGGTTGTGATCAGTGGTGCAGAGTCTAGTTGGAGGCCTGTAGCTATCAGTGTTCCCCAGGGGTCAGGGCTGGATCCAGTCTTGTTCAACTTATTCATCAATGACCTGGATGAAGGGACAGAGTGTACCCTCTGCAAGTTTGCTGATGATACAAAACTGGGAGGAGTGGCTGATACACCAGAAAGCTGTGCTGCCATTCAGTGAGACCTGGACAGGCTAGAAAGTTGGGCGGGGAGGAACCTAATGAAATTCAAGAAAGGCAATTGTAGGGTCCTGCACCTAGGGAGGAATAACCTCATGCACCAGTACAGGCTAGGGGCTGACTTGCTGGAAAGCAGCTATGTGGAGAAGGACCTGGGAGTCCTGGTGGACAAGTTAACCATAAGCCAGCAACGTGCCCTTGCGGCCAAGAAGGCCAATGGTATCCTGGGGTGCATTAGAAAGACTGTGGCCAGCAGGTCGAGGGAGGTTATCCTCCCCCTCTACTCTGCCCTGGTGAGGCCACATCTGGAGTATTGTGTCCAGTTCTGGGCTCCCCAGTTCAAGAAAGACAAGGAACTACTGGAGAGAGTCCAGTGGAGCACTACTAAGATGATTAGGGGACTGGAGCACCTCTCTTATGAGGAAAGGCTGAGAGAGCTGGGTCTGTTTAGCCTGGAGAAAAAGAAACTGAGAGGGGATCTTATCAACGCTTACAAATATCTTAAGGGCAAGTGTCAGGAGGATGGGGCCAGACTTTTTTCAGCGGTGCCCAGTGACAGGATAAGGGGCAACAGGAGCGAACTGAAACACAGGAAGTTCCATCTGAGTATGAGGAAAAACTTCTTTGCTTTGAGAGTGACAGAGCACTGGAACAGGCTGTCCAGAGAGGTTGTAGAGTCTCCTCTGGAGATATTCAAAACCCGCCTGGATGCAATCCTGTGCAACCTGCTCTAAGTGAACCTGCTTTAGCAGGGGGGTTGGACTAGATGATCGCCAGAGGTCCCTTCCAACCCCAGCCATTCTGTGAAAAGTAGACAATGATGCACTTTGCCTGAACCAACTGTTGCATATCTGCCAAGTCCTCACTTTCTGCTCACGGATGACTCACATTCTCCTTGCACCCTGACTGGGTGCTATTTTTCCCATTTAACTGCAGGAATACAACCAAGCGTTGTCCTTTAAGATACCAGCTTGGGAGAGGGTTCACCTACTCTGTTTGCTGAGTACGAATGCCTCACATTCATCTTGCTGACATTTTTTTGCCCTTTGTCCCCCAGGGACAGCAGAGAGCTCAATTTCCCTCAAGGTCATTCTGCATGCACAGTAAAACTTATGCCACTCCTAGTCTTCAATTTAGTGTATTATTACTTATTTTAAACTCATTGAAGTTACCTTTGCAGTCATGATTTTGAGTCATGTGCAATTCATTATAATGCCTGACACCGTTTGCCATAAAATCCATACGTGCACTTAGTAAGTCTAAATGTACTCTATAATAAAAAAACCCACATGAAGTATGATCAGATGGACACACGAGGCAGGATTAGTTCCTTGCATAGCTACCTATACACATGAAGATGTGCAATAATATGTACCTGTACAAATGTACATGTTATTCACAAATAATCCTAGACTCAAAGCATGAGTATAATAGCTCAAAGAAAGTTTTTTGTATAGATCATCTCTTTGGCTCTCAAAATATTCAGCAAGCTTTTCCAAGGGCTTCTTCCTATCTCTTGCAAGGCACTTTTTGCTCATCTCCTGTTCTCACGAAGATAGCGTATAGCAGAGTCAGCTATTACAAGACTCATCAGCTTCCTGTCTCGACATCAGGCTTTTCCTTCTCCCTTTAGTCTTAAAAATGCACATTTCACTGTCATCCTGAAACTGCTTAGGGTATGGTCATGCTTATAGCATCATAGCACTCAGCAGCAGATGGGAAACTGCCTCACAGAATGAGGGAAAACCAGCAGATTTTCTATATGGAAGAGACATGGGAACAAAACTGACATTTCCCACTTGAGAGACCTGTCCAGGAGATCCTGCTGTCATGAGTCTTTCAGAATCAGGTGATGGCCTTTCTTCAAAGATCTCATAGTGTACCCTGGAAAAAAACATCTCTTTTTCTTGATGGACTCAGAGATCTGCTGTGAGAGAAAACAGGACATAGCTCCTAGTCATGACCTGTATTGTATAAGTGATTTGGGAAGCCAGTGGTGTAAAACCACTAATATTGGCCTGCATGTGGCTCAGCAGACTTCTTAGAAGCATCAAGTGGAGGAACTGCCAACTTTGAGTTGGTTGATGAAATTATATCCATTAGGGTAGCACCTTTTCAGGTCACAATGACCACACACTTTTCCAGGTTGGGAAGAATTCACGCTGAGGATGCCTTGCTGCCTGTCACAGAAGCCCATGGCTTAAGACCACAATTCATTTTACTAGCAGTGTTATGTGCAACCACAGCTCAGCCATGTAACAGGTTCACATAAAAAGCACACATTTCAGGCTTTAAGGAGAGATGAGAATGATAGTAGCATAACACTTTGCTTTGAGGTTCTTGAATGGAAGTGGTACAGATTACAATAAAATCTTTCAGAGTATAATACTCTTAATGTATTTATTACATTAAGAATAGTGGTTTATAAGATAGCAAATGGATTCAATTCTGTCCTCCCCCCACTCCGCAAGTAGTGACTGATGCATTGTTTGTCATTAATGCTAAATTTAGTGAATAAAAAATATTTTAAGGTGTGGTCTCTAAAGGAATCGGTTTGTAATTCAATATCTGTGCAAATAAAAATATAGATGTGTATATATTTACACACATGGAGACCTAATTTTCATTTCAATTTATACTAAGATAGGTCCCACTGGAGCTGTGAAGTGAAGGTGTTTGGGGCCTGAATGCTTACTGGAAAAGATCCATTTTATATGAGAGCCTAGTCTTGCAATTCAGTGGGATTTTGCATGTGATTTTAATAGGATTAAAATTTCACCCATGCCATAACATAAAATGTCTTTGATATGAAAAAGAACCAGGCATATAGTTATATGTGTATGTACTTATATTGTCAGACTTACCTTTGGCATGGTAATATTTCAGTTCTACTGATTTTTAATTGTTTTCTCTCTAAACTGATTTTTTTTTATACTGTTTGGAGTAAATTGCAAGGTTCTTATCCATGGCACTGACTTTATTGTTCTGCCAGGATGTCTTCTTTTGTCATAAAAACAATAACTTAGTGTAAGTAGTACTTTTTAGGTTTACTAATCAGACAGACTAATTGTATCTTTTAATCTGGGTCAATCTGCTCTTGCTTATTATAATTTGGCTCCAAGTCCCCCCAAAAGAGGAACATTTGCAAATAATTTAGTGGCAGAATCACTCTCATATAAACACTACAAGAACTGCTGAAAAGCCCAACAAAAACTCTCTAGAATTTTGAATCCAAGTGTCCAACATATTTCCTAAAAGGAATATACTGCTTTTCTTAAACCTTGGAGTAAGCTTGAATGTGTGTGTGTCTGTGTCTTCAGGTGAACACACAAAAGGACTGGATAAACAGTTAGGGAATGGGGTCTTTCCCTTTAGACAGGGCCCTTTTCCTGATTCAATCTACCAACAAAACTTAAAAAGACCATACTAATATTCGATTTTAGCTTTGTCACCATGTCTATACAATCCCTTCTTAGATTTCTAACCAGGGTGATTATTGCTGACTGAAACTGTTAATGTTTTGTTTGGATGTTTGTCGTCTTGAAAATGAACTGAAAGATTTTTCCCTATAGGCTACTGAATTTTCATTGCATGTTAACTGTTTAGGTTATTTTCCAACTCCACTACAATCCAGTAGTGAGAGAAAGTAGCTGCCACAAAAAAAAAGAATATTCAAATTTGTCATGGAGACTTTGAAATTGACTTAATAGCTAGGATATTTTTTTCCGCATACTCATAGGGGGGCACTTTGTTTATAACTTGGGGTCTGAAACTGGATATACATTATGACCAGTACAAGGCAGCTGCCCTCAGGAAGCAGTAACTTTATAGTGTCAATGTAAGAAAGCTTCAAAATAAGTTTGTAAAAATATCTGTTCTTCTCACCTGTTTGGAAGTGCAATCATACCTGCATGAAGTAATTTTTTTCTTCAGGTTGAAGAATGATTTTACCATCCACCTGCATAAAGTGCTTTAGAAACACAGACTAGATATCTGTTATCAAGGTGGCAAAAGATAGTCCAAAATTATGCCCACAGTTTCACATGTGTCCTCTCAATAAGGGAAGGTCTTGAGAAAATGTGCTTTACCATAAATTATGCCTTCCTGGGGGAAAAGAACATTGAAACGGTTTTTTTGACAAATACTATATAAGAGATTAGTTCATTTGAGTAGAGAGAGTGCTTAAAAATGCAGCTGCATGCAGATTTCTTAAGAAACTACAACTGACAATTGAAGAGGAAACCTAAAACAAGATTACAAAAATTAATCAGATGGCACAGAATGGTTGACATTAATGTGTGTACTTCTTTGTTTTGAAACTAGACTGTGGAGGAGTTTTCTTATACGGAAAATTTCATCTACTTGTACTTGTCTCCTCACATAGTCAAATATTTTGTGAGACAGATCAAAAACCCACTTTGACAAGCTCATTCCCACGCTTCTCCTTTTTAACCTGCTTTTTTTAATTGGGTTTCTCCTCTTTTCCTGGAGGCTTGTTCAGATGAAGAAAACTTTGCTTAAAATCTATTTCAGTAGCTATATATCTCTTGGGCAATCAGTATTTAAATGAAATATGGAAATAGAATTAAAAAAATATTAAGGGATGGAATAAGGCAAGTTCCACTAGCCTGTCAAAGAAGTTTGGGAGCATGGATAGAGTGTGGAAGTTGGCTTTGCATGAGGCAGTCAGGAGAAGGAGGTTCTTTGATGAACTATTGCTGTATAAACTCTGAGCTGTACCCTGTAATGCTATCTGTGATTTCTCTCATGCTCCACATTCTTTTTTTTACTTTACAAAGAATGTGATATTTGTTGGAAAAACCTTTGGTCATGGTACGAAAAATTTAATGTGACTGGATGTGCTGTAATTTTCCTCCCACAAGAGAATAAGAAAAAATGGTATGATCGAGCACAAAATTTGAATGAATAGGCTCTCAATTAAGCATGATTTCACTATCTGTGTGTATAGGCCCAAATGATGTGTTGTTATGTCTAGAGTAAGAATTTTTCCCTTAGAAAGTAATAATCTTCATCATGTCTTACTGTCATAAAACAGTTATGCTGTAAAAATGTTCTCTATTCTGACATATTTTTTCATTATCCTGGTAATGATCCAGTAATTGAACATGCTTATAAACTGAGTCTTGAAATAATGTCACAGCTATGATGCTCTGTGGAAAACCCCTGTGATCACATGCAAGAAGGTAGAGCATTTGGAACACGGTAGCGAGAATGAAAGCATACTATTTAATTGTTCACAATGAAGTTGATAGCAAATTAGGTACTAAATTCAGTAGTGACTATTAGGGCCTGTTTATCCCAAGAGTACTATCCATGCCAAGACTTGTTTCAGAAAGGAAGAAGAGATGTCATTCCTCTATCAACACAGACAAATTCAGAAATGTTAAGTGTAAATAAAAAGAAATTCATGCCGAAGTAAAGGAACACAATTTAAACTCCAAGGATTGGAGGATTGCTACACTAATTTGCCTTTCTTTTTCTGCTTTCCTCCTTGCAATTTATGCATCTCCTCAGGTGATATTAATTGGATATCCAAGACATCACTTATATGTCACATCTCTGTGTTCTGTGTCAGAGAATCTAGGAACTCCAAGTGCGTAATAGTGTGAATACAATTTAGGACAAGTCAGACAGAAGCTTTGTTAGCTATGAGCATAGTGAGAGGACATGCAGACATCATCTCCCCCTCTGCTCCCCTGTTCTCTGCCAAGTGATTGCACAGACTCAACCTATATACTCTTTCAGAAAAAAAGGAGAGAGGTGAGGATTCTCTGATTCTCACATATAAGGGAATATCTGTTCTTCTACTGAATTATTCCTCTATATTCTGAATTTAGACAATATTTGAAAATATTTTTACAGATTCTAGTTTTTCATCACTGCATAAGCAAATACCCAAGTTAAATAACCATCAGATATTATCATCATATATTTTACAAATAAGTCTTTGTTCATGTAAGTGTACATACGCAAATAGTGTAGAGACACTAGACTATAAGGAAAGCTGTGCTAGTGGCTAGCGTGCTGTCTGCTTTATGAAGTCTTGTGATAGTTGACAATAGTCAAATATAAAGAGTGCAGGGAGTTGCAAGACTGCATTAATTAATTAATATGCACTGTGTGCAGCACCCATCACTCAGAGGTGAATTTCTATTTATGAAATTTTCTTTGCATGTTGTTTTTTTCTATCCACCTTTACATTTACAGAGTTTCTTTTATCCAGTGATCTCAAGGAAATTATTTTGATGCCTTTACTCATGCTAATTAGTTTCTTACCTTATAAGTGGTAAACTTGCAGTTAACAGGTGAGGCATCACTAGGTGTGAATATTGATGCTCACTGGTCAGCCCACAGGATTACATTCAAAATAACCTGCAGCGTAAGTGTAATCAGTCTGATTTCACTGATGAAGAAACTGAGACTCCAGACAATTGATTGACTCATTCATCAGAAGGGATGTCTTCCAAAAAATGTTGGAATTTGTAGAATAACACTGGTTTCTCCTCTCCTGTTTCATTTTCCTGTCCCAGCCTCAACCTCTACTTCATCTATTGGCACTTCTTTTACTCTGACACAAAAAAATTATGCAACCCTATTTGTTGTAAACATATTAACAAACAGTGTCATTTTACAGAATAGTTTTAATTGTCCTGCTTTGTTGCTAATGGTGTTTAAATGAATTAGAAAACACTGAGTTTATGAACTTGGTTTGATATAGTCCATAAAGCTGAATATGATGCATCTTTAATTTATGCATCTGCACTATATAAATGTCCATTTTGTAAAGAGGTAAATGTATATGTATACACATGTTCTTTTGGAAAAGTCTTATCGGTAAAGTCATGGCCTCGTTTTGAAAATAAACACCTGGTTTATCATGAGTACTTATTAAAAACCATAGTTATTTGAGACAGAAAACTATTTATATAGTAACCAGAGGCTGCTGTAGTTTTTAAACAAAACTCCCATTGATTTCTGTGGAGTTCCAAATTTTAAAATGTCATTTTATATCCTATCATGATTATTTATTGTCCTTAGGAATGCAGAAGGATGAAACCAAGTGGTTCAAAGTAAAATCAGATAAATACTCATAGAAAATGCTTCTAAACCTTAAAGAATTTCTTTAAAAATTTACCTTGTCAATTTGAGTTTCAAAAACCAAATATGATATAAAATTATAATCATATTACAGATTTCTATAATTTGAATTTATGTGTACATTTTGAAAGTGCCTATTGCTAGCTAGGTAACAATATTTGGTATTTGAATTGAAGCAGACTACCCTTGAATATTACAGGTTTCTTTTAAGTTGATAACTTTCATGATTCCCAAATACTTGTGAAGTATGTCCCCGTTAAATCAAATGTTTTGCTAAACTATCCCAGTTCTGGATACTTTCTGCAATGTATTTCTTTACCCAAAGAATTCTAGAAAGCCTATATGAACTTTTTGAAACATACGCTCTGGAAGAGCCTATTCGAAAGGATCGGTTTCCTTTCTTCCATTTAGACCATCACTGTGAGTGTACTGAAAATGTTACAAGGCTTATCACTGATAAGAGTCAATGGTGATTGAAAGGAAGGTACACATTTAATTGCAGTTCTTTCTAGGAGTGTCATCTTAGAACAATGAAACAAATTTCTTAGCTGGTGCACCCGTTTTCAGACTTGCCCCAAATACCTCCTTTTGAATTAGGTGTTAAATTCTTTGCCTATTGTTTGACAAACATATCCATTATAGATATGGTATCTGCTATAACTGCGAGAGAAAGAGTGTATCTGAGGAGTTGATGAGCTTGGCTTTAGAATTAACAAATTTGAAATTAAAAAAAAGCTAACTCAAACCTTTTCTTTATATGTATGTTTTGAATTGATTCTGTAATCCCTTCGAGGCTAGGCATGAGTGAATATAAAGTTCAGACAGAAGACACACTCCTCTTCACTGATGCAATTTCAAACTCTCTGCCTAACTGGTCTTTTATTCACAAACATGTATATTGAAAAGAGAGCATAATGTAGATGGGAATGGCTGAAGTGAGCTACGCATCATAGTGATGAGGTATGTCTTTTCCTCTGAAGCCTTTTTTCTGCTAAGGGGCAATTACACAATAATGTTGTCTTTAACATAGGATTGTTTTTTCCTCTTGTGATCCTGTTCATCTTTTTTTTTTTTTTACTCTTTACCTATGCATGCAGCACTGTGGACCTGTGTTTTTCATCCCAGAGTATTATTCTCATATGCTTTTAAGATAAGCAAATCTGAGTTTCTTTAAAGAGAAGTTTATGCTGATAGAATCTCAGAGCGGCATAAATCTGCCGGTTGTATCAGCTCCTCTTACAATAGTACAATGTGTATAAAGCAAATACAGAAGTTGTACATTTTTCATCAAAGCCTGTAGAAAAAATATTCTTAGGATCTTTAATTTCTGTAGCTCTCCCACCTAACATCTCCTCCAGAGGTTTGATTATTGCACTGTGATAGACGCCTTAGAAAAACCCAAGACAGGTAAGATAGATCTAATTTCTAACCCTGACATCTCTGCCACCCATTCATTACTCTTTTTGAGAGTTCTTGCTATGCCCTATGAAAGCAAATGTGTCAGTTATATCTGCAATTTCTATCAGAGGGGGGAAAACTGTTGTCTATTAACATCAGAGCTATTAAAAAGTCGAGCAAATTGTGTACAGTTCAGAATCTCCTCACTTCAGGTGAATAATCAGTCTGGCAGGAGAGGATCATTCTACCTGTTTGTCAGTGAGTGCAGGCTTTGTTAAGTAACATTTTTCACCACAGAAGAACAATCAGCCTTGGATCAATAAACCCCAGAATGGATTTACAATATCCACTTGAAATAGATTTTGGCTGCGTCTGTTCTTGGTGTCTCAGTTACAGTCACATATCCACTTAGCCATCTCCTTAGTTACTTATCAAGTCATCTCTCCTTTCCCGGTTCTTTTTCTTTCATCAACTTTCTACTGTAAAGTTAATTTTAAAAAAGAAAGAAAAAGAAGAGTGATATCTGCTCCCCTGCTGTTGTTTGTTTTAAAGACATATTTCATAACTATTGTGTGAAAAGGCATCCTTTGCCTCTTTGGCTAGCTTTGGGAATGTTTGAAATCAAGCAATGTTTGTTTTATAATATAAAAACTGTGTGTCCCTGTGCTTTTGCACCACTCCTAATCTCCACAGTGACTCTCAGTGGGTAACCTATAAATGTATAAGAACGTCTCAAAACACATTTTGAAGAAAGAAGAGAGAGAGAGAGAAAAAAAAAGAGAAGAGAAAGAGCGACTCATCTAAAGTTACACCATCATCTTTAACAGCTGTGCGCATATTAAAGGAAGTAATGGGGGAGTGAAGGTACTGCATATTTCAAAGCTGAACTGTTGCAGTAACAATAAGAAAGGGGGGATGTTGTGCAGAGTTAGCCAAGTGTTTGAAGTACATTACCGTAAGCCAAAGCAATGAAGTGGACAAGATTTCTAGCATGCTGCAGTGGTGCCTCTGCGTACTTAATAACAGATGTTTGGTCTCTCTAGGCAGATAATTGTCCTGCTGTAAGGTTGGCTTGACCTGTGTGAGCAATACTGTGTACAGCACTGAAGCAGTAACAAATGATCATAGCTTTTCTCTTTTTACTGGTAGAATGCTTAGCCACGCTTCCTTTTAAGCACATAATTACTCCAAAGCAACTGGAGCCCATACATCCTCCTTGCCTAATGGCTCTGAAGCCATTTTGCTATAATTTATGGGGACAGGGTTCAAAGTTTTAATAATATTTGGATAATATCATTGCCAAAATGTCTTTGAGCTGTGATGAATAGAATGAGAGTGGGCACATTTCGATTCTGTGCATGACAGTGCGAGTGTTAACAGCACCATACTTTGTTCAACCTTTATGGAAACATTCACGAGCCAGTTTGCTCATGAATTATAGATATGAGCATGAAGAATTATAAACAGCAGTGGAAAACATACAGGGTTGCTTGTTCATAAGGCACTGTCCTGTTAGTGGCTCTTCTTTATGCAGATAAATGAATTGCAGGGAATACAAAAATGGTTTAAATAAACCCTTAGCAGATAATGTATTAGCACATCAACATAAAATACGCATGCACTGTGGCATGCTTTTGGATATTTATGTTTATACTCTCTGCTCAAGTGGCTCACTGATTTTTTGGCTTCCTGTCATTCACCTAATAATTTCAGCATCCTAACTGCACCTCTGGGTATGTTTATCTGACAATCCAAGCTGTTCTTTGCTTTATGTTGCTTGCTGAAATCGGCTTACCAATTTGCTTTGCAAGTCGCTTCAGTGTATGATAGGTTAATGATGTTAATCAAAGCTAAATAAGAGTAGACATGATCCTTTCATTGAAGACCTAGACCTGCCTAGGCCAGCAAGTGCTAGCATTGATGGAGCAAACAAGCCTATTGGGTAGGTGGTATGAGATCACAAAAATAACATCAAAATAATGAGTTACTAAAGCTAACATACACCTAGAGCTTTGTCCAAAGCCTACTGAAGTCTGTAGGAGTCTCTACTGATGTCAGTAAGATTTAGACCAGGTGCATAAAATTCTGCATCACTTGGCTAAGAATGCTTTTTTTCCAGTTTGCTTGATAGGATACGAAACTTATCGTGAACAAACTGTGGCTAAACGTTGTAGATAATTCATCTGTGAGAGGTTAAGAATTTGTTAAACAGAGAGAACAAGTATTTCTCATTACACAAATGATATAGAAATGCTGACTTTCTCCATGCGTGACAGCTGCTCTCAATGATAAACAAAAAGAAATACAAATATGAACAAGAATTATTTAAAATGTTCCCAACAGTGATGGTAGCTAGAAACAATTTAATAAATGCTCTCTGTTTAATTCCATTCAATGATATTCAAGCAATGCTTAATTTAATCAAAGGGGCGTTTGATTACAGAAATAATCAGCTGACAGAGTCCCAATTCATTCTGGCCACTAAGTATGCATGTAGATAGCTAGATGTGACATATGTGAGGTTTGGCAATTATTTCTGAAAAACTATTAGGATGGCCTTAATTACAGTGGTCTGATTTTTTTATTTGATAGCCTTACTTGAAAATCTTAACATTTATTATGAATTTTTAATGTTCACTTCTTGAAGATTCTTTTAAATATAAGCCTTAATTGGCTTGTTGTGTAAACAACATTTTTCTTAATGGGTTGAACAGTGTTCACCAACTAAAATTATTTCCTCTGATTATGCTGAGGCCTAAAGACACCATGAACTTCCATGGCTATTAAAAAAAATCAACCAAGAAAAAATGAACTAATGTATGTGGGATTCAATTAATCTTCTAGTCTTCAAAGAAAATCCTGTAATCATATAAACATTTCATTGGTAGCTCCTGTGTTTATCTTCAAATAATACATGGACTATTTTAATTCTGTATTAAGTTGTTGACTAAGTCTTTAAAAATAGGTACATGTCTGTATTGGGTTATCACTAGAAGATGAAATATATACTTTATTCTTCCTCCTCCTAATTCTTTTCCTCCTTCAACTATTAAGAGAGTCTGGAAACGTTCAGCCTCAGAAGTTAAAAATACAACATCTCTGTATTTTTCTTAATTGATTTCTGGAAAAACTATGATCTCTAAGAATGAATTGAGAGACAGGAGCAATAAAGGCAGAAGTAGTTTTACATTTTGAACAATTCCAACACGGGGCTGAATATTCAACAACTGATAGGCCAAATAACAAGTTGTTAACTTCATAATGCACAGTCACAGAGTACATATGTGTCACTTTGAGCAAAGATTGAAAAGACATTAGAATTAGAGATTTAACAGCCAGTTTTGATTAAATCAAAACAATCAGAGTAGTTGCATTTGCAACAGAATTAGATTTTAAAAATCCAGACTTGGAATACTTTGCCAGACCTTACAGTTCAAGCTTATTCAAGGATAAATTTTTCAGATTATACCCTTGAAAAATATATATTGCAGAATACTTGAGGACTCTTCTGGCAAATGACAATGTATGTTCAATTATTTTGCCTCCTGTCCAAGACTTAGAACAG
This sequence comes from Platalea leucorodia, assembly GCF_965183815.1. Taxonomy (NCBI): domain Eukaryota; kingdom Metazoa; phylum Chordata; class Aves; order Pelecaniformes; family Threskiornithidae; genus Platalea; species Platalea leucorodia. The sequence continues at coordinate 40,593,546 of NC_138830.1, forward strand.
TCAACAGAGCCACAGGAAGGCTGCTCTTTGCTTTGTTGTAGAGAGAATTCCATCGTATTTAAAGTCAGGTCATAGGAAATCCTGATATTTTAGGTCATGTTTGATGGTTATGCTCAGTGGAATAAAAAAGGAACACAGATAAAGTCATATTATCCATTTCTATAAGCTGAAAATATGTCAACTGAAATCAGTAGAAACCAGCTCCAGATCTGTCGCTTCTTCTTCCTTTTTAATTCATATACACTTTGTCAGTACTTGCCTTGATCAAAAATGTCCATTCCTCACACACACCACAAAACACAGTGATCCATCCCAGGGCAGTGCATCATGAACAGAGGACATGTCAGTGTAGGAGACAGCCTCAAAAATTGCATTGTGCCACGGGAAGAAGATGGGTTTATGCCCAAATAACTATGTCATTTCTACCCATAGTTGGAGGGTGACACTTCTAATTTATCTGCAGCCCTTTTATCCCTGAAACAATTGCATTATCGGTCTTTGGAGAACTGCTGATCTGTTTTCAAATCACATCTTATTGAATGTCCCAGTGATGTACTTTGATATCATCACATCAAGAGAAATTAACTTGGACATAGACATGATACCAATGCTTTATTCTTCAATCTGTGTTGTTCTATCAAGGAAAAGTACACTCCACACACCATAGAAGGATTTCTTAGTACCTACGTCAAATAAAAAGTCTGAGGGAAGTCACCAGAGTGCCCAAGATGTATTGGCATAGCTCAGTGGTCCATAACCTTCCATGAAAGGTGTAACCACAAATTTAAGTCAGGAGCTCACTCAGGACCTCACGTAACTCAGTAGCTCATGGGCCAAAGTGTATCCTGTCCCCTACCTGCCTAGAAGACAAGCATATGCTACTATCCCTAGATTCCACAGAGTTTAGGGAAAGCTACCAATAATGAAGAATGCCTGGCAACCCTCAAGAGCTCTGTGGATCATAGTATATGATGCTTTTGGATTCAAATGCAGATTTTGTTCAAAACCTCTATGCCCAAGGAAATTTGGCTTGAAATCTTGTGAGAATGGTCATTCTTATAGAATTTGCGAAACCTGCTAGTTTTTATTTGGTAGGAAATGCACTTAAATACAACCAAGTGAGTGACTCTTAGTGATATCCCTCTTTGGGAAAGATCCCAGCATATGCAATAGGCTGAAAGTTCTACAGAGTCAAACTTCTCTCCGTGTTTAAAAGTATTTATGAAATGGCAATCTAATTTGGCAGTGTGTCATGAACATCCTGGAGTTTATCCCGAAACAGTACACAAAAGAATGTTCGAGGTGATTTTTTTTATTTGTTCCCATTTATCTCTTTCCATCCTCCCATTGTGCTACACTTCTACCCCTGAAAATTGGGGCTGTTCATGGCAAAAGGAGAATTCCAGAGATCTCCGTTGTTTAGTGCTGGCAGATGTTGAACCCTTTGGGAAGACTACAAAGTACTTTCATTTAGCCTTAGTTAAAATTAAGCTGTTTTGCCTGCTTCTAAGCGATACACCTCTCCAGGTATACTTCTAATTCCTGCTTATCACCTCCTTGTGCAGTGGAACTTGAAGTGACCTGCTTCCTCTAATTGAATGGGAGCTCTATTCGATCACCCTGTCCTTTAATTTAGCTCTCCCACCTAGAACAATGGGTGATTAACACAAGTCAAAACAAGAGCAGAAAGGAAAAAGGCAGCACAACCCGCCTTGGTGCAGCTGCTCAACTCCAATGTTTGCCTGCTGTGTAGCAGCATGTTACGGTCACTGCCAAGCCTTGATCTTCTCTCTCTCTGTGTCAGTACTCCAAGGATCCATCCTTTAAGCAGCACAGATCACACAATTACACATTGTTGAAGAACCTCAGTGTCACTTCTAAGCAATACAGATTCTGCAACTTGAAACAAAAGTGAATTAAACAGAAATGCACAAATGATCTTTTAAGTATTGTTTTGGTATTATTTTTTATTCATACTGTACTTCTGTTAACACCAAAGCTTTTTTTTTCTCTAAGTTATTGAAGTGCTTGTCTGCTTATTTGTCAGACACTTCAGTTTTAAGTCTTTTTCATTTTTAGCTTGATCCTAATGCCAGCATAATATCTCATCAAGCTGTACCTTCCTTAGGCCAGAATATGTTTGAAATCTTGCTTTAAAAGAGTTGGACTTTGATTCTGTAGAAGCAAAATTATCCTATACTTGTCTGCATGTAATTCCTAGAAAGTTTTTTCAATGCAGTTCATTTTGGTGCTGGCCCAAAGGCATGTAATATCAATGAAATAAAACTCATTGATTTAAGTGACTTTGAATCAGGCTCAGGGAAGTACATACGAAGTATTAGCATTGATAGTGACCTTTTTAAAATCCAGACAGAAAAAAAATACAGTTTTTAAGGGGGATGAAGCCATTAAGCTGTGTAGAATTTACTTTTTAAAACTTATAAAATGTATTAGAGAGCAAGAACATTTCTGTTGATGCTAACGGCAAAAGATTGCAAACACATCAGTTCTCCAAGTGCCTATGCAGATTTCTGCAAAGACAGTAAGGTGCAGTCTGTCCCAGAAAGTTTACTGTCCCAATCCTGTAAAGATTTAACCACAGACTCTACTGTCCAGAACACCAAGGTATTCAATCTATCTGCACGCATAGTCTGCTACTTTTAAAATACTATGGTTAAATGTGATGGTTTTCCTTTCCAGTCTCTGAGAGAGCATATAATGCCACTTACTTAGGCCCAAACCAAAGACTGCTAAGGACAGTATATGTCTTTTCCTTCCGTTAGTAACCTTTGCATCAAGCCCTTGATTTTTCCTTCAAAACCTGACAGGCATGTACTCAATTTCACATGTACATAAGATGACTCCTTAAAAAAAGTCTTTCACCTCTGAAGACAAAGAACCACGTTTCTAAAAGGACAGGGTTACTTGATAGTGACTAGCTAAAATTAGACTCTGCATACCTGCTATGATTCAGTGTTTAGAAAACAAACAGATAGGGTTAGATCCAAACAAAGGATTCATTTTAATAGTAAACGTATTTAAGAGGGTGCCTGTGTAAATGTGAATTGTTTAGGGGATGGATTACCATTTTGCATACATTTTAGAGCTCTGAGAGAAGCCATTAAGGGATTAACACCTCCGATTTATGAAAATGCAAGGATGATAAAGAAACAATAGGGGTGACAGCATTGTGTAAACGACATTGATTCATTTCAGAACAGGGCTGTTAACTGCTGGAAATGAAGAAATAAATGGAACAATGGATAGATGCTTTTACCAGCTTGTCATTAATTAGCAGTGAGCACAATTCTTTTATTGTCCTTTTTGAAAAATACAAAATTGGTAGGAAAATACAAGCACTGAGCAAATAGATTACTCTGTGTCACTAGGCTGACATCTGCATTTTCTTCCTTCTGTAATATATTTTGTTTTTCAAATGATATCGAACTTTTAGCCTGGCAGCAAGCCCAAATTTTGTTTCCTTTGAAATTCCTAAAAGGACGTGTTTTCATCCTTGAAACCTTACTGCTTTATAAAAGCGTAACAAAAGCCATGATTTAAGAAAGGGTTAATAAATGTTAGTGAATCCCCTGTAACACAGCTTGGAAGCACAAACAACAGTTCAATGCACTATTCTGCTGACCTATTGCATCCGATCAACTGTGGTTTTATTTCTAGCAATGCCAGCAGGTGGGAACTGACAACATGTTTCTTTGGAATCGCAAAGAAAGATCGTCTCTGATGGAGAATTAGCTGGAAGTAAGCGAGGTTGTTTGGCACAGATCTAAGCAGGGACAATGCTTGATTATGGCTATCACTCTCCAGCTGCTGTCAGAATGTTAAGTTTGCTTTCTTGAGGCCTGACATCTAACACATTTCTTTTTCTAATTAGTATCTGGTACTGTAAGATGCTGATATTTTACTGCATGTCAGATGTGCAGGGCTGAAATACATCACTGAACTCAGAAGGAGGTGTGGGTGCTAGAAATTAGTTTTGTACCTCTCATAGTGAATTCAAAGCATCTCTCTGTTTTACAAAAGCTATGTGGATGGAGAAGTTAGGGTGTATAAACCTCCAGTGTTGTTGCCCGAGAAAGGATGCAGAGTGAAGCTGACAAATCAATCATCAGCTAGGAAAAATACCCTGAACACTGGTTTCATTTTCATCAGCGTATAGAGGCAATATTCTCATCATGAATATTTCCTCATCCTGGCAGCAGAGCAGCATGTTTCCCAGCTGTAAGGGTACAGGGGTATTTATGCTATGCTAAAAAAGCAGCAGCCCTGCCCACCAGATTCAGATAAATTAATTAAGCTCAGCATTGTTAAAGATTTGCCATTTTGCCACCTGCGTAATGCTATTGTAGGTAAGGAGGAGTCAGGGCTTTCACCTGAGGCAAGTATTAAGTACAGCTTGACAGGAGCAGTGTAGGAACTAATGTGTGGATGCAGGTGTAACTGAAAAATGAGATCGTAAGTATAAATTCAGCCAATGCTCAGCAGAAGCCTGCTCACACTTCTTTACTGTAAAGCTCTGTGAAATTTTGCTGTATGTCTAAGTTGGGGGGAGGTGTTTTGTTTTTTAAGTTTTATTTTTCAGGCCAAAGGCACAGCATTATTTCATAAACTACTTTAGCATCCTGAGGTAGAGGTGAGAGTAGTTTTTCATCCAAGGTGAAGGCAGTAGTTTCTCACCTTAAATGTACCTAATAGGTTTCATCAGAAACCTTGATTTTTTTGTAAGAGAGCGACAAGTAGGTGAACTGAATCTTTATTTTTTTTATTGCACAAAAAAAGACAGATTGGTATTGAGAAGACTAGGGCTAATTCTTCTTACTAAAGCAATGCTATTTATTAGATGGTGCCTGGGCAAGACACAAAAATTATTTAGGAAAAAAATTGCCAGTTTAATTTTTGTTTCTTTTTCAAGAGTTCCTTACAACTTTGCTTTTTAGATTGAGTCTATCCAAATTTCAGTAATATTCTCTGAGATAGAATAAGCATAATTATTTTGTAAAACTATTAATCTTAGTAGTATAGCTCCTGGTGTTCCAAAGGTGTTTACAATAATTTGGGGCACTTGCAGTGTTCCAAGTCAAAATATTAATAACCAGTCCTCGTGCAAACAGTCAGGCCACACCTTGCTCCAAGCTTTCAGCAGTACTGGATCTCTAAAGTGTATGTTTATAGTTTGCAGAGCAAAAAAGATGTTTAATGCAATTTTCTCAAAGGAAATTCTGTACCCCAAATAGTCTATTTGAAGACAGTCTTGCAAAGATACAAGTCTTTTGCTCCTTGGGGGGAAAAAAAACAAACCTTTTTTCAGCATCAGAGCTAAATGAGCCCTTTATTTGCTGCACATATAATTTATATATCTACAATTATTTTATTATATATGTCCATCTTCCTTTCTTTGTTTGCCAGGAAAGGCCTCCCTTTTTGTACATGCATTTAACTCCCTCTGCTTGTAACTAATCTATGTCTCCAACAAGGTTTAAATTCTGGTATCAGGTTGACAAAGAAATGGGACACAAGGCTATAAAGCTGTAAAAAGAGGTCTTTAGCAAGGTTTCCTCCTACCTATAGTGGAGATTCTTCAGCATATGTGAAAGTCATTGAGGCTCTGTGAGGTTTCCTAGAATTATCTGTACAGAAGAAAACAATTGTAAAGGTCTTATTGTGGTAGAGCACTGAAGCACATGATTTACTCTCAGGCTGCAAGCAGCCCCATTGATTTCAGAAACTAGTGACATGCAGAAGGTTAAACATGTGCTTTGCTGGGTTGGGGCCAAACCTGGTATCATTCTTCTGAATAGTTTACAAAAACTTTTACTGTTATTTAAAAAAAATAACACCCAAACTGTTATAAAGATATGTTGTATTTTAAGTCAGGATATAAAAGAACCAGCTCTGGTTCAGAAATAAGCTAGTTATTTTTGCAAACACAGTAGGATTTTTTGGCTGTGTTGCTGCTGTAAGCACAGCAGGCCCCCTGTGCATCATCCCTTGCACGGTCAGACAAGTACTGCAGTTATATTAACTTTCCTTCACAGGTTGCCTATTCAATGGAATTTACCCTTCAAAGAACAGTTGGAGAAAAGTCTCCAAGCACATGGAGCTGTACTGTCCAATACAGAATGGAGATTTTAAAGACATTACAATTGACTTTGAATTCTGAGCAGGTGCAATTCAGCATCTTCCATAAGATTCATGTTGCATTCAGGTTTGAGGAATATATTAGTTCTGAGCTCTTTATTCTTTGCTACGTTCTCAGAGGCAAACGGCTCCATGCCAGTGAATGATATGTCATATATTTAATGTGTGAAACTCTGAAGTTTTCTACAGAATAAAAATTCTGGGTCTAGGTGAGTTATAAAACCTATGCTCTGACTGGGAAAAAAAACCCCAAAGTTCTAAAAGTGTAAAATCTAATGCATAAAAGGGAAAATCAAGTAAGGTAATGAGCTTTCTTTGTGTATCTCTTTAATTTCTGTTTCAATGTGATCTTTTACCTTGAATTTATAACTCATGAGCACTAATAGTCTTTATAGTTAATTCACCATCTTTAATTTCTTTCATATTTATTTTGATGAGATTTCAGATGTCTCCCATACTGACTCACTCTCTCCTAATTTCTGTGAGGATCTGAAAGGAAAAATGTAATATATAAAGACTGAATGGCATTCTTATTCTGCTCTTCATTACTATGCATTCATCAGTTCTATGTCAGCAATACCTGAGCAGTGTGACATTCTTAAGTTTCCAGAAACCGTATAGCACGACTTCACTAATTCCTCCTTGTATTCTCTTCCCTTCACAGATTCGTGAGAAATTAACATTGTATAACTAACCTAAATACAGTGACCATGTCAGGTTTAGCCAGGATTTTGGACCATTTACTTCCTCAGTTCTGTAATAAGAACAAACCTCTTGTTTAGACTGATACTTTGGAGGTACTTCAGGCTGTGAAATATGTTTGAGAAGGCTATCCCAAAATAAAGGGATCTGGTTGATGGAGTGATCCACAGTCACTCCCTGAGTTGTCATTCTTACTGTACAGTGCAAGTGGATTAAAAACACTCGTAAATGAAGCTACTAAGGAATAGCTCTTCTAAAGCAATTGCTTTCAGGAGCTACTAGTAATGTCCATGCTGGGACTTATGGGCTGAGAAGACCTGCTCATTCTGGTGAGAATCATGCATGTCTTAGCTAGCAGAGTGCATGTTTCGGTAACATCAAAGTGCTGGGTGAATGCCAGAACACTGCAAATTTTGGAAGAGCCTCTCTTCAACTCGCTTTGATTTTCTCGTTGCATAACAGAACTTCCAATGTCGTATCCAGCTAATAAAGGGATGGAGAAAAACATAAGGGGAGGGAAAACATTCAAAGGGCCCTGTTGAATCTTTCATGATGGAAAAAGGAAAAAATCCATGCTTTGATGCCTGATGTTCTCCAATCTATGAAATAAAGGAAAAGAGTTCTGAAAGTTTTGGACGTATTTACATTCACATGCTTAGAGTTTTATTCATGTCCTCATAAATAAGTTATCTTTAACTGCAACCAAAAAAGGATCTTGTACAGTTTAGTACCCCTTTATGGTTGACATTGATTTAAAACACTCCATAAGGGGCATGTACTGCAGGATCAATTAAAAGTAAATGCAGTCATGAAAGTTACATGAAGTACTGTCTGCCACAGCCTTGCAGACACTGTTCTTCATACAGCTGTTTGCCACCTTAACTAAACAGAAAAAAGCAGCTATATACGTAGTTTATTTCATACTAGTTGGTGGCCTATGATGGGAAAACAAAAGTCCCTGACCAAAGCAAGTCTTCTAAGATAAGTTTAAGAGGATTTTAACTTAGTCTGTTAAAACATTCAGTTAAGTCTCTTTCAAAATAGCCACCAAACAGATATGCTGACTGTAGGGTCTCACCAAGGCAGGTTCATAAAACATTATTGTTAATCACTACATTTGTGCTAAGAAAATCAACGCAAACAAAACAAAATTCCAGACAAACTCACACTAATGTGTTCAGCTCTTCCTAGTTCCAATGTTTTTTGTTCATGACCTTAAATATAAAAAGAGAGATGAGTGTAAAATAGTGTGTGTCGGGTGGGAACCAGCCTTCCCGTGTAATCTTCTGTGGGGAAAAGAAGTCATGATGAGTTTTCTGTTGTCCCTGCACAAAAAGACGGTGATTCCAGCTTTGGTGAGCTCAGGAGCTGCGCTAATTTGACATTCTAGTATAATGCTCAAAGGGCAGCAAGTAAGAAACAGGGACTATAACTTTAGATGGTTTCACCTGTTCCAGTCCAGCTGACTGGAAGCAAACTGTACCACGCTATAGGCCATGGTACATTTTTAACCACAGTGTTTTTTGTAGAACCCCTCCCAAAATGTAGCAATAAGAAACCTATTACAAGCTTTTTGAGCAACAGTAGTATAATGTCTTCTTCCAGTTGTTGGGAGTTTTGTCCCTAAGGGCTGCCTGTGTGGAAGAAGGACAAAAACTTGCTATCACAGAGTTACTGTTGGGAAGATACTGGAAGGGAACATTCAGCAATGGTAGAGTCTGGACCATAGGGCCCCCTATGGCCCCTGTAATCCTAATTTTTGTGTACATATTAACATTTGAATGAAACAGGAAATCTAAATTAGATAGTGCTAGAGATTGCCATCAGTTTTTGAAATTTTTTGAGACATTTTTAGAATGTCTCAGAAATGTCAAATTTGTGTACTCCTTATCCTGATCTAGCATTTTTTTCTAATCTGTCAAAGATAAGGACATATCTGTGCAGAAAGTGGAGGCCAATTTGCATAATTCCTATGTAGACGCTGCTTTGTCCGCACTTTTAAATCTGTTTTTTAGATACATGAAAATATTTTTTTACTTAACCTCTCAGATAACATTTTATTCATTAATAAAATCTTTCTTTTAGTCCTCCCAATAGTAGATGAAAGGAATAACTGGATTTCTGAAGAGTTAGTGCTGATTAACACAAATATCATTTAGTGCCTATTCACTTGCTCAGCTCTGATCTGCCAATATTTCTATTGACATTTCATCACAACTGTTTTACCCATTTCTTGAGAACATGAGAGAATCATCTGTGAAATGCCAGTTTGCTGGCAAGCTGCTTATTTATACTGCAAGATCCAAGTATTTTGTAGCTGAATTCATTGCAGGGGTCTCTAAGTAGTGGCTGGTTACTAAATCCCTGGTAAAAGAACGCTAATAAAGTAGATGGGTCAGGATTTGTCCATTTAATCTTATGCTGAGTCCCAGCAGTTTTAGTGATACATGACATGGCCAGAATCAAAGCGAGAGGTTCAACGCAGTTTATTGTATTACAGAAAACAAACCACTGGATAGCATAGGATAAACACATGTTTAAATCTGATCCCCAGACTAGATGGTACTGTAAGTTATATGATAATTAGAGGATGCATATATTTAGGTTAATTGCCAGCTAACAATATTAAGTTGTTGCAGTGTGGTACAATATGTGCCAAGAAAATCCTGTATATTTGTGTTTTCTACTGCTAACACAAATACCTGTGCACTAAAACATAACAAAAAAATGCATGTTTGAAATATTTCCATTCTCCTTCTGAGGGACTGTATTTCAACATATGGTGTCAATAATGAAAAAATAGACTGTGCAGGAGTACCTTCTCTCTGTACCGCCATCACATTATATTTAGATTGCTGATATTTATGGATAATAAGTTCCTACAGAAAACATGTTCAGGTCACTTTTATTTTCTTGCTCTTCCTCGACTTGTCAAAACAGTTACATCTGTGTCAGTCTATCAATGTAACATCACTTTTTCCAATGAAAGATAGTCCAAGTTTGGACATCTTCTGGCAAGATTGGGGACTTTTGTCCAGCCAGGTGCTGGACAAACAGGCCTGGCTGTAAATAACAAGTTGAAGTATGCTGTTTTCAGTCACCGAGTGATGGAGTTACTCCTCTTATAAGTCATTATAATTATATACATGTGCACTGTTACAGAGACATTTATTCAGTCAGTACTTGCTCAGAATCTTAGTATTACAAATACAAGACTTTTTGAAATTTGTTTTGATAGTTTGGCAGCTCCAATAACATAATGCAATAATTGACCGTGGTACATTCTTTGGAACTTTGCACAGATTTTATTTAAAAGCATAATAACATAAATAGCTCTGCATGTGGTACTTTGACAGCTTTTATGAGGACTGAAAGAGAACTTTTTTACTTCATCTTTGTAAACAAGAACTCATTTCTTAAATATTTTGCTTTTGGACTCATTCACTTATAGTTGGGGGGGGGTGTTTGTCAAAATTCTCAAATTATTTTAGATAATTCAAACCTCCTGAGGAAAGTAAAACAAAAAAAAATTCTAGTAGTTCATGCCAATCTGATTTGGGGGAAATGCTTCATTGACCTCACATCTGAAGCTTGATTTAATATGAGGAAGACACCCCAGCTGGGCACTCTGGTAGAGTAAGAGCAACTGCATATCAGTCTGACATGCTCTACCAGCTCCAGTCATGGTCAGTCATCAGTGCTCTAAGGAAAGCAAAACAAAAACCAGAAGCCAAATTATACATCAAAACGGAAACAGTTTCTTCTCCTGCACTGCAGGCAACCAGCAGACCACCTCAGAATGGGATTCATATACTATGTCAGAAAGAAACAGTCAACAAACAGACCTTTCAGTCTACACCACCCCGTATCTGCAACAACAATCTGTATAGCCAAGAACTCATATTACAATTTTTTTTTTTAAATTCCAGGATAACCCTGATTTCAGGCATAGAGTCCTTTCCAGAAATCATACTAAACTTGTAAATAATCTTTACATTTTTTAACCAAGTGATATTTATGCAGAAATAATTGCTCCTTTCTATGAGACTTTGTACATTAATTGAGTGATACATTATATAGCCAAAGCACAAGCTGAGCTGAAGACTTTAAAGATTTTTTTTTTTTTTTTTATTGGGAAGAAGGGAAAGGCTGATGGCTTGAGATCTTACAATAGGATTTTGATTCTGGGGGAGAGCAGTCCCAAAAGAAAAGATCTCATATAGGCAAGCTCAAGCCACATTAAGAGTATTGAAATGCTCTAGACATTGTCTAATAAGGGATTTTTTTTCCCCCCATCTTGATCAAATAACACAGCTTCATCTTGGATATGTGCATCTCTGAAAAAAAAAAAAAAAGCCCTTTAATTAGTATTGATATATTTGTAGTTTGTGGTGTCCTAATGCCACCTTGCCAAGTGAGAGCATAAAAAAAATTGGAAATATTTTCTATTCAGATATATTTCTACTGAGATAGTATGAAAGTGTGGTATCATTCTAAAAAGACTGAATTTAACAGAAAAATTGGGTTTCTGGGTAAATCAGGGGTTACAAAGAGTCACTACAAATATGGGATAATATTATTAAGGAGCAGTTATGAAGTGATGCTCTGGCGTTCTTAAATCAGTGGTATGCTTACTGATGTTTAGAGAGACCCAGCATGGGTTTTGTGATCAGCTAAAGGACAGGTGCAGCATAGATCAAATAACATATTTTATAGTCTGCTATTCAGTAGATCCAACTTTGTGAACAAGATAGTTAAATTGTCTCTTATTTCAATATTGTTCTGAAAGACTAATGGTGAGAAAATAATAGTACTTTTGTAGTAGTAACTGTATTAGAAATATTAAAAGTATTTAAAAGTAGTAATAGTATTTTTGTTCATGTCTGTATGTAGAACAAATGGGTGGAAAAAAAGGAGCGATCTATGGTGCTGGAGAAGGTTTCATATTGTGTGCTGAGCAGCACTCTACGAATGATGATTCTGATGGCGTTTGCTATCCAAAGGTAATTCATAGCACAGTACAGATGTAGATTCAGTTATAGTGTGAATTTAGCTGGATAATGCGTACCTTTACTTAAGTATATTTTTATTTTTCAGTCTAATTTTATTTGTTTGCTTTCAGTTTTGCATAATTAATTAAAAAGTCTGGTTAATGCAAGAGAAACAGCATGTCCAACTGTTTCTCACAGATGTCAATTGAAATGAGCTATTAAATTAATGCCATATGACAATGACAGTTTTGTAAATCATCCTTTGACCTGATTTGCCTCTGAAAGAGTTTATGCCAAAAATATTTATTCTAATACAGGCACATACCGACCATTTTTATCCCATCCACAAACAATTTATCCTCAAGTCTTACTGTAGAAAAACTATTTGGAATTAATTGGAAGTTTTACTTGATAAAGGAGTCTAGTTTTGACTGCTAAACCAGCCAGTTCCAGAATCAAATTTTTACTGTTAGTGTAATATATTATTATATTCCCTCTATCTACTATCAGCAATGTTAACGATAGCTAATGATGACCTTCTGTATTATTAGGAATAGGGAATGTTTGTAATTGTTTTCAACAAGTAGAAGTCACAGATCAACTACTGTACTGCAATGAAAGTGCATTAACTTACGGGCTAAAATTCTCATTTAATAGCAAAAAGGCTTTAAATTTTTTTTTCAGTGAAATCTCCATATTTCTCTCAGAGTACTTTATTCCTACTAAAGGAAAACCTTTTTTAATTAAGCAGAAGGAATGTAATAATAAATTTATTACATGTCTTTTATGGAAGCTAAAAAAATACACAGTATAATTAAAAATAACATATGATCATTAATGAAAAAGTCATTGTCTGTCCCTAATGCCAGACTTCTTGCTTGACAAGAAAGAGGGAGGAATCTGGCATATTAAACAAAGCTGTTTATTGAAAAATATTAAATTATGCTAGAAGTTTCATTTTCATACATTATATGATTTAATACCATCCTACCAAAGAAAAGAAAAAAATCTGCTTGTACCTTTTTTTGAGTCTTTATGGTGAAGAAAGCAAGCAGGAATGGTTTGGCAGATATTTTAGATTGTTTGCTTTAAAGTTGTTTTTTGTGCTTGTTTTTAACTGAGAACTATCATGAATAAGAAACAGTTGTTTCTCTGTTTTTTTTCCTGGAGGATCCCTTTGTCTCAAGAGGACTAGAAAGGAATCTTTCACAAAGATTTTCTCTCAGTTGTGGTATTGCTGATGTCAAGCATGCAAAAATCGTGAGTCAGCACTCCAAAAGTCACGAGACTGCACTAAAAAAAAAGTGATCTTTCAAAAAATATATGTAACGCTCTTTTTTGAGCCTTTATGGTAAACGTATGGCATATTTTTATACTTTTTCTGCAAATGGAAATCTTATTTTTCAAAACAAAAGAAGAAAAAAGAAGAAACATGAGCTTTCTCAAAAATTTGCATGACTCCCAGAAAGAGGTTTTTGAAGAACATTTGAAGCATTACGAGTGTAATTGCAGGTGTTGGCAACATGGCAATTATTTGTGAGAACTTTGATCTAAATTGAGGTCAATAAAAACAAATGAAAAAACTGATTGAAAGAAAAGCAAAGAAACCTTCCTTTGCATTTCAGAAGCCTGGGCTGCTGTAATGCCATTTGTTCTGCAGTCCTCCTAAGAAATCCTCGAGCGCAAATTCAGGAGAATAGGCCTCACGTCTTTAAGGTTAAATAAAAAGACATATACACATCTGATTACCAGATACAAGATATAGTCAGATAATGACAAATAACACTTTGATTTTGGCAAAAGAAGAATAGGCAAACTAGTGCAGATGCTGCTGTTACAAAGATACAAGAACTTTACCACAGTTTAAAAGACAAAGACTATTTGAATCTAACAACATGGTTTCTGGCCAGAAAAAGCTACAATTATTTTTAAAAATGTCACCTCATTCACATTCAATGATCACAGAAAATGGAAACATTTTAAGGAGTAATTGTAAACATCTGCTAAAGAAAAAATGAAAACATGACTAAGACAGAAATGAGCTGCCAACATAAAGTACTGTGTGAACAGATCTGCCGGAAAAATACCATTTCTGTGGATGGGTTCTATTTGGAATGTGAAAAAATTGATGATTATAAAAAAGATTAGAATCCACCTATAAACATTTTACTTTAAGTCAGTCTGGCCGTCTACTCAAATATTAAGGAATGTGGCTACGCTTGCATTTCTGCAGCAGCTTCGGCCCCTGCTGCTTCTCCTGCCTTGTTCCCACAGAAGCGTTTGCAGAGGCACAGTGAACTGGACTCAAACGAATCTAACAATTTTTTTCTTTCTTTTTCAGCTGGGTTATTTTTCAACTGGATCAGTTAAGAAGTCATCAGTGGCAGCACAGATGGTGATGACAGCTCATACAGGAATGCTGCTAGATTTCTAACCATTGCCTCAAAATACTGATTTCAAACGTCAGTACTGTAATGACAACATAAATGAAGGTAAATCAGATCCTTCTGTTTCTTAGAAAGTGTTCTCCCAATCTGAGGGCAAGAAACAAGTGGAAGGCATCTATAGATCTACACCTCAGCACAGCATTTAAAGTTGTTGAGTGGCTTGCAGGACACAGGGCTGCTTTGTAAGATCTATTGACTCCAGCACAGAGAAACAGAATGACTGAGTTAACACAGAAGAGAAAGTAAAGGTGTGAATCGCCCAATTTTCCAGGTATAACTGTGCTAGTTAAAGATGTTTCCGTGAACACCTCATACCACTGATTGTAGAGATACAACACCACGTGTCCTCTGGCACAGGTGATCACGTGCACATTTTCTAAAATACTGCAGGCAGTCTGAGTTTGCTCAAGTTATCTTTTCTTAATGCCAAACATTACATCTATAAGCAGCTGTTCTGATTGAAAATGTTTTATCACCATCCATTGGCAGAAGCTTGCAACTCCCCCAGTTCTGCTGGCTGACCAGTTCATTTGAATTATTCCTAATCTATCCCTTTCTGTAATTGGGGAAAATCAGCCAGATCACGTGCGGCTGCGGGCAGGCAAGCTGTGCTGGGTTAAAAGGTTAGTGAGCACAGGTGTCTTGTATTGTCTTCCCATGCTGCAGCTTTCCCTGCCCAGAGAGTCTGCTGACTGTCCAGTCTCTGGTCAAACAGCTGATACTTAGTCATCTCTTTTTTTTTCCCCTCCTTCTTTTTTTTTTTTTTTTTTTTTTTTTTTTTTTTTAAAACTGGATTGACCTGCTGTTTGAATTCACTACATTGCCATAGGAATGCCTGCCCTTCTGCAGCACAGGGAGTAACACTGGGGAAACAAATACCTGCTGGCAAGGTAGGCGTGATCCTTTGCTCCAGTGGCAATGCCAGTTTGAGTACAAGGTAAAGCATCAATTAAAAAACCCAGGTCCACAATCTCCAGAGTTGACCAGAATTGAGAATGTGAAAAGGAACTTCCAGGAAATGAGAGTTTGAGAAGACTCCTAGAGACCTTGCTGATTAGCTCTCTCAAAAAAACCTCTGAAATTATAGGAACAATAAAGTAGCTTGATGTTCATGACTTATTATAGTTCATACTCGGGCTGTGTGCTGGTTGTATCACTAAATTATAGGAGATTGGAACCCTGAAGAAAGACTGTGATAGTGGAAGATGGGTGGTATTTAATGTTATGTTTATCATGTGCTCTTAAATCTCAAAATATGTACATAGGCGGTGTTCGGGGAAGTATATTTTTGCTGCTGGATGTCTAGAAATTAGGTATGTGGAGACCTGAGGAGTCCAAGCAGGTTGCCTCCATTTAGGTGTTAATTGAGTCTGTGCTCTGGAAATATAGCAGGAAGCCCAATTTCCTTAACTCCTGAGAAACCAGAGCCAAATACTTATGAAAAGCATCTTTCTAAGGAATTTCCTTAAAATATGGCACAGGATTTCAGAAGATCTATGATAAGTCTTTTTGAAGATCTTAAAATCTATGAAATATTGAATGTGTACTTTCAAACAGCATTTTTTTTTGGTAGTTTGGTAAGGGAGAATTGGCTGCTGATTTTAGCCTGTGGCCCGGAAGACAGTAACAGCAGTTATATAATAATAAGCAAAGAACCAACTTTTGACATTCTCATAATGAACTGCAAGCAAGCTAGTATTTCCTGAGAAAGTTATTCCATTCTTTTTCTCTAGGTTGAAGAACCTAAAGCAAAACCTATTTCCCAGCTCTGGAATCCCCACTATTGATAGAAGATGATTTTGCTTGAAGAATACAGGTAAAAATAACATTTTTTGCTTACCTTTAAGGAAATAAGGACTTCCAGAGGTGTCCTAAGAGTAGTAAATCTTATTAAAATGGGATTATCATCCTGAATACTTGTAGATAACAGGAAAAGAAATGGGGTTCAAACCTACCATTTTAATTAAGTGCCAGCCCTCCAGGTTCATGGTGTGATGCCTTCATTAAAGCCATAGGTCACAAGCCATGGGTTCCATGATACATTAAGGCTGGCTTTAGGCTCCTATTACGGGATCAAAATGGTGCAATGAAATGATGCAAAGTATTGAAATAGACTAAAGCCACCCTGTTGGTTCAAAATTTGTTTAAAAAAATGTTGACTTTTTACTTGCAGGCTTTATGCATGACTAGAAACCATCTTTCCAACATCTAATTTTAATCCTGTTTAAGTATTACTCATCTTTTTTATCATAGAATGAAAACTGTAGAACTGGCAAAAAATACATATACGGTATGCTTCGGCTGTTTTCGTAGAGTTGCCATTGTAAGCCTATGACTAAGAAATACTGATCATACATACTGAGGAAGTATTGATCAGAACAGATCTGTTATTAACAGTCATGGAACCACAGCCATCT
Source organism: Platalea leucorodia (assembly GCF_965183815.1). Classification (NCBI taxonomy): domain Eukaryota; kingdom Metazoa; phylum Chordata; class Aves; order Pelecaniformes; family Threskiornithidae; genus Platalea; species Platalea leucorodia. Next base: position 40,610,259 of record NC_138830.1, read on the forward strand.
AAAAATGTAAGTCTTTATTTTTCTGCTGAGTCAATTATACCAGTCTAAAACTTGGTCCACTGCTTTGTCTCCTCCTGATATATTTAATTATCTTACATAAAATACCAGAACCTAGGAAAAGAAAGCATAAGTATGAAAATTAATATTCTCCCATGGTCTGTGTATTTTGAGTATAACATGTCTCAAACCATGATTACAGGCTTTTTTCCCAACTTAAAAATATTTGCATTGTAGAAGCTAGTTCAAAGAAAAATGACTCGTTAAATAAGAGTTGAATCTCAGTGCTATTTTGTGTTTCTCCATTGTCTCTCCACTTTGAGCTCTGCTCTTATCAGATGGAAAACAGAAGAATGTTCGTTTTAATCACTGATTGTAAATGTGACAACCTGTACTTTCAGTGGTGGTATTTGTTAGTTTTAGGGAACAGAGATACAGAGATGTTAGAAGACAAAATAAAATACCTGTATTCCTGCATGGACTTCAGTGGGAGTTCTAGAAACTGCCTGAGGGTACAACCTTTTTATTTTCTAATCATTAAATTTGTCTGAATTTTATGCGCCAACTACTTTTTTTTTTTTTTGGTTAAACCAAAGTTAATCTGGAATAACTTCGTGTGCATCAGCAGGGTTTTTCAGATATACACTAGCCCAATTAATGTGGAATTGTGCCTGGACAGAGTTATTACTAGGGCATTGCCACCTTTTAGACACAGTTTAGGAATTCAGCTCAGTAAAAGATATGGTGCAGATATTATACTGACTTCATATGCAGACACTTTGCTTAAAATACACAAAATTAATGAGATGGAAATCTTTTTCTTCAGGGCCATGATGCACTTTTTTCCAGTAGGAGGGAAACAAAACTGGAATGTGATTCATGGGTCTGAAGGACATCAGTCTTCGTTACTGGCTCAAAAAGCTTGGAAATAGGAAAAGTGACAGCAGAATACAACCTTTTTATTTTCAGTACGGCAACATACTTCATATCAGAAGATACAGACTTTGATTTTCCTTTTACTGTCTTGGTTCGTCTGCATGGGACTGCAAAACAGATTAATTCAACTGAAGTAGCATTAGTATGGCTTTCAGCTCCCCCAGAAGTAGCATAGTGTCTCCTTTATGCTAACTGAATCTTCTACCAGTTTCAATGGGCAGTTTTAGTTCATGTGAGGAGAAGAGATTGAACACAGTTTTCTAGCCTGAGCTCTACAGCAGTGCTAAAATCCTGCATTTGGACACTAACATCATCACAACAGCGGATGTGAAAGTCTTTCTGTCAGTCAGTGCAAGCCCTGCCAGCGTAAGGCTGTGCGTGGCACCTTGGTTTCTTCCCGAGCGTTCCCCTGCTGCACATGGGGCTCCCAAGATTTCTAATGCTTCTGTTATTCATATTCAGCCTTAGCACAAACATGACATCGATATTAATGGCATGAACACATCACTCTGTTTTTGCTTTAGAAAAACTGGATAAAGGAAAATGACATTTCATACACAAAGCTGACATCCAGAAACTGCATAAAGACCCAAAAAGTCTCCCTGGGTTCGCTTAGAAACAAGATTAGGACCAGAGTTTGACTCTTCATCCTGATGATGCAGAGCTGTTTGTTTGGGTTTTAGTTTTGTTTTGGTTTGGTTGGTTTTTTTTTTTTTAACAGTTAACTTTAAGGGGAAATAATTATAAAAGGTCTACATGTTTACTTTTAAACACAGCATTTTTTCCACTCTGCCCCAAGTCTGACATTTTAATGACCTGCTTTGCCTTGGTTTTTACTGGCAGCATATATTGAAGGGGTATTTTATGTACAGTTTTAACATTTGAACAACATAGCTCCATGTTCTGTGAGTCTTTTATGTTGTGAAAAATGTCTTTTAAGTTTTTATTTCTTTTAATTGCTTGCTAATTTGAGGGCATTTTTGCAAATGTCTTTAGAAATTTTCAGGTTTATCATTGGTAAGGGTTATTAATTTAAGAAGAGCAAGCGAAGTAAAGACTGCATATATTTTCACTCAAATTACTATCCTAAATGACTCCATGGGGGGTTTCTTATAGGGGTCACTGAAAGGCAGAAAGGAATGTTTTTACTTCTTTGCTTTGTCACAAAAATTAGGTTACAAGGGCTATAAATGCAGGTAATACTTTTTATTACTAGATTTTCCTCTGTAATGAATATAACATTTCTTCTTTTCATATAACGATACCCACTGAATGTCTTAGTACTTAGCATGTTTACTCTTACCTTTAACAAGGGTCTAAAGTAATTCCCCTTTAAAAGGCTTGCAAGCAATCTGAAGGCAAGAAAGAAACCCTGTATGGCAGGATCGCTGCTGGAAGTGGAAGATTGAAGGGGGACACTGTCTTGACCGCTGCCAACAAGTTCATAATAACACCAGTCCTTGAGTAGGTGAGGTAGCAAGAAGTAAAAACTAAAACTGGAGAAGTCACAAGTCTGAATCAGAAAGCCCAGAAAATTTTGCAATGCAAAATACAAAACTGGCCACATATTTTCCTGCTATAAAACACATTGCTCTGTGCCAGTCTGCCAGAATCCACATTTACATGATTCTCTAGTTCCAAAAAAGACTTAGTCTTGCTATTGCTTTGAGATTTGGGCCACATTATTAAACTGGGATAAGCAGCTCCACCTCAGTGAGGCTGCGCTCTTTAACAGCTGATCCAGCGAGCATGCTACAGTTGTTCAGTATGACTAGGCTCACAGGGCTCTCTCTTCAGGGGATTACACCTCCTTCCCAGCTTTGCTCTTCAAGAGGGCATTAATATTCTCTGAAAGGCGGCCACTCATCTGTAGCTCTGTAAGGCCCATCTACTTTGATCTTAGCCTCAGAAACAGAATGATGAGGGATAAGAGTTCAAAGTATGAGAAGAAACTCAATATGCAAAGAATGTACCACAACTTAATAAGTAATGAGAATTCCCTCCATTTGTTGCTGTTGTAAGGAAAAATAGTTTAATATCTTTATGGGATTAGGACTCCATGGTACTTTGCTAATGAGTGGCCAGAGCTATTAAGATTTTCCTTATGTCTCCAGATAGGCTGGCAAACAAACATCAATAAACAATGGCAAGTCTAAGACTGGCTATTAAGATTTTGATCTGGCAAGTATTTTATTAATGTGGCTAACATGTTGAGTTATTTTGATTGTAGACCCAATAGAGCAAATATATAACACAGAATTTCAATCTTTTCCTTACAAGCGACTTGAGGATTAAGGAAATTACCAGTAATGAATGGAGGCTTTTTAACAAAGTTTATCACAAATGACCCCGGATTGTGAAGTGTTTGCTATTCAAGCAGCCGTAGATAGACAGGAGATTCAGAAAATTACCAGTGAGGACAAAATTCCTTGTTTTTTACCAGTTTGGTCAGAACTGAGGAGATATCATTCACATGAACACTTAGCCTACATAGCAATGACAAATACCAGCAAATTTAGCTTTCATAAGTGTATTTGAGAAAGATTAGCACACACCATTCAGCAAGTTTTAGTTTTTAGGTTAGCTGCCTTTCATATTAATCAGCTTTGTTTTTTTCAGGGCTGCCTTTTCTGTGTAAGAGCAGTGGGTGAATGCCATGTTTAATAACCCCTTACACCAACTAATTCCTTTTTCCAGCAATTGTGTGGTTTCCAAAAAAATTAAATTTGTATAATTGGAAGAAGAAATGTAGAAATGAATGTTGTTTGTCCTTAAAGTGCATGTTTCAAGGAGTCACGTAGCCCTTTCAGGACCATTTACTATTCCCCAAATTCCTTTCTATTTATTTTTCCAAGTCCTATAAGTGTAGTAGGATTTAAGGGCAGCACAAGATGCTTTTTCACGTGATCAGCTCAGATGCTAATTGTCACAATGAAGTATAGCATATTAAGGAGAGTGAGATATTTCACATGCAAATTCTGATTTTCTGAGTGTGATGGCAGGAATTACTAGCAAAGATTTTCATCAGGTCAGTGTTGAATCCGTGTTTCCTTATTCACTTTTCATGACTGATAAACAGCCATTCCACCTCTCTCTAGCATCAATCCAACTACCTAGAAACAGGTTACTAAATTCTGTGCTTTACAGACAGACAGGGATTTCATTTTCCTTTTGGAAAATGTTTGAGAAGTATCAGTGACTTGTACAATAGAAGCCAAGCATGAAAAACTTGTCAGTCAAGAGAACGTCACCCCATAAATGTCCCTTACAGCTCTTTCCTCTTTTCTGATTCGAAAGGAGAGTAGCTTTAATTAGTTTATTGGTCAGCATCTGTTTAACAGGCACATGTATGATGGGTTTCTGAACACACCTGGTCTATTTTTTAGTGTAGCCTCCAAAAATATTTTGATCTTATTTTTAGCTTTAACCTTATAAAAATGTAACAGCACAAAGAATTCTTGCAGTGACTAAACTCTCTTCTTTTTTTTTTTTTTTTTTTTTTTTCTTTTTAACCTAAATCCCAGTTTGAAAGGAATTTAGCTATGACCTGGATTTTAATTTTCCTGGGGATTTTACTAATGCTTGAGGGGGAAAATCTGGTACATTTTCAGCATATTAAATACCTGTTTGTGTCAAAGTAGTCATTAGGTTTCTAATTCATTTGATTACAGTACAGTGATACAGCAAGGAGTATGTCTGGATATTTGTCATCTTTAGCTATGCTATCATTAGAATATGATTTCTTTATTTTCATTATTGGGACATGCTACAGTAAATGCACCTAAACATTGCTCGATTTTTAAACCACTTAACTAACCTGTCATTGGTGCAACATTATTCAATTTTACATCAAAATTGTTTTCCTGGAGACCTAAGCTAGATTCAAATAAACTGTTCATTTTTGGCAACCAGGAAGAAATGGAGTCCTTGTAAAAATCAGACTTTGGAGTGAGGAAGTTGGCGATTTTTTTCATTAGTTTCATAGGGCTCATTGTTCCTATTCTGGAAACTTTATAGCTGCAATCACCTACGGCTAGAATCTGATTTTTACTGAGGTGCTATAATAATTATACTAAGTACTTTCTGTTTGTCACTGACAAACAGCAATGCTTGAATGTCACTTAAGGAAAATAGAAACTTTTATGTTATGGGTTAGTTTCCAAAACTTCATGGTTTGAATTCTCAGGAATAAGTGCAAGCTTTTCATTAAATAAAACCAAACCAAAAAAACTACCCTAGGTTTTGCATATAACCAGGAAATCTCTCGAGCTCTTGGACATATTCACAGAGATGTTCAGGGCAGTAGGGAGGAATATATGAAAAAGAACAAGAACTTGCAGAAACTTTGAGTTCCTTAAATAAAATATTTTGCTAGGAAACTTAATATGACTCACTGAGAACTGAAGGTTGACAAGTTTAACTAAATACTGTAACAGCAAAACAAACAAACAAAAACCTTTCAGTTCATTTGTGGATTAGCAGTTAATACTCTGAAATCCACAAGCTACAGCTATCTATGCTGTTATAATCCAAAAGAAGAACTCTACATTTTGTGTTTTTCAAAGGAAGATCTTAATCACCTCTTTGTAAGCCACCAAACCCCTTATTAAAAGTCTGGGCCCAATCCTCCCTTGAAAGAGTGGCCCCAGTGAACTATGGTCTTTGATCCTAAATTGAGAACAACTCCTACTGAAGGTAATGGCACGTGATTAAGGACTGCAGAATTTGGGCCACTGACATTAGCAACACTGGCTGCTGCCGTGAGTAAAGAACAATTTCATAAGATTAAGGACCATTGTTACATTTGGTATCTGTATTCTTCATTATTTAGTCAGCTTAAGTAAGATGAACAATATTACCTTGTTGTCAATATCAACATTAATCAGTGGAAACTAGAGTGAAAATTACTGCAGTGATTTTTTTTTTTATTAAAACTTATGTTTATAGCATAAACACTATGCAATGTAAAAACTATTAATGATACAGTTGCTAGTCTTGCTCTTTGATATCATATTTTTTAAATAAGTTACTGACAATCTGAATCATTAAACTTAGTTTTCTGTTGACATTAACTCAGTCACACACACACACACAAATTGGTTTTTTGTCGTACTAAATGTGTCCTAGTAAGTGCATTCAGGTAGGGGACCTAGAGAGCTGGGACCAGCCACCTGCTCGGGCCTGGCACAGGGTGTTGTGTCCTCCAGTTGGGAGAGAAGGAAATAATGGAACATTCTCCCCCAATTCTTATGTGCAAATGAGGGCACATATAGTATAACATTAACAGCTGGGCTGTTCAGTTAACTTCTGCAACCAAACCAGAGTAAAAGTCTCTCTGCTAAATGGATTAGGACTCTTTCCATCCTTAGGGACTGGGGAGATTCCTCAGCTGACCTGTATGTTCTCTCTGTAGAGAATGTAGGTAGAAGTACTACCCCACAGGCTTAGGGATGGTAATTTTTCTGAGGTGGGGAGGATGTCTGAACTGGATTGGCTTGCTTCTCTGTAACTTCAGCTTACCTGCAAAACCAGGCATTGTGACAGCTGTGATACTGAGGTATGAGAAACATCATTTGGGGATTTAAAAAAAAAAAAAAAAAAAAAAAAAAAAAAAAAACACACACACACAAAACAATAAAAAAAAAAGACAGACATGCTTTACCTGAACTTTGTAGAAGTCTTACAGTGGTACATCACTGATTTCAGGTTTTTGTGTTTGTTGCAAATAGGAACTGTTGAAAGAACCTGGAGCTTAACAGCTTAGTTCTTTCCTTTGAGAGGAAATAGAATTAGAACCTGCATGTGCTTGGCTTATACTTCATAATACATTTTATTATTAGAATTATAAATTAGGCCCCTGGGCACCAAAATACAGCATAACTAAAAACATGACTAACCAAGGTAAATTGATGCCTGCCCTAATATATTTTACCATCACAGAATACCAGAGACTGCTTCTTGCTCTGAGCCCTCCACTCTTAAGTGGGTCTATTGGCAGCAGTATTATACTGCTATAACTAGTCTAGGACTTGAATCTGAGCCACACTCTTGGTTTCCATCCATTGATCACAACTGGAGAGTCTTGTAAGTTTTTGGCTGTCTTTCACCTTCTACAGGTGGTGGAAGGCCCAGCTGCAAGTGTGTGTTTTCTCATTAGCTGTACAATAAGCCCTGAGCTTTTCAGTGCTAGTGATGGAAGAGAGAAGACATTATCTTGTGTGTGTGTGCACGCGCGAGTGTGTGTGTGTGTCGTTGCACATCTTTCCATGCTGGCATTTAGCAGTGTCGTGACTCAGTGGTGCAGGAGTCAGTCTTTTGCTTAGCATTTTCCATAGGATCAGCAGTCAGAAAAGCTGTGTGAGTGATACAGTCCCATTTCCTTGATATTATGCAGTTATCCAAATCTGTAAAAACGGGGGTAGTAACACTACCCCACCAACTTGTTCTTGATGACTATAATCATGAGTGTTTCTGAAGAAAGACAGTTATTTGAATCAAATTGGTTGCCGCCTTTGTACCTTCAGTTTATCTTGTGAAAATACTGTCAGAATAATATATGCTTGCTTTATAACCAAGAAGTTCTACTCTTGATCGATAGGACTTACATTTCATTTGTCAGGCTAATGAATTATTAGTCTTCCAGGTTTTTTTAGTACATTTCAGTCTCTCTTTATGCAGCAGACAGCTGTGACAAGGCTGAGGTGGAAAAGTAGCCTAAGCCCTGGTGCTAAATAGGGACTGGTACTCTTAGATCTCACTGGGTGCACCTTATACGACTAAGGTGGAAGTACTTAGGGTAATGCCAACAACTGTAGCCGGAATTGATGATGGGAGAGTGCCCTCGTGCTTGGGCTTGACAGTTTGAGACAGTGATTGGACCTGGGAACTCACTGTAGCCCTGATAGGAGGGTCCAGGGCTGGGAAACGTATACTTTGCTAGCTGAGATGTTGTAGCAAAGAACCTTATGGACTTGTGTTCTCAGAAGGTCAGCTATCAGGGCTTTAAAACCACAGTACGGGACCTACCTCCCTGCATGTCAGGTTTGTTGCTGCAGACCAAACCATGCAGCTCTCTGGAGCTCCAAAGAGACTGAAATTCATAGGGGCTGGGATTTGGCTTTCCAGGTTGAGCTGCTACTCCAATTGTGTGCAACAAGCTGTATACAACTGGAGAATAAAATCATCAGAAAATGCAATTGTGAGTTTTTCTGTCTCCCAGTGACAACATTAAGTGCTTTGCGTTGTCCCCGCAGGATTTTATCAAGCAAGTTTTTTGTTTTGGTTTGTGGTTTTTGGGGGTTTTTCTTGTGAATTTACTTTTACTTTGGGTGCTTATGAGGAAAATGAAGATTTCACATTCAGTAAGTTGGTTTTGTTCCATAAACATTAACTACGCATGTTAAAGCCATCCTAGGGCAATCCTGATGTGCACACAGTAGTGTTTTCATCTTTTCTATAAATATTTGTAGTTGATCATGCATTACAATAGAGCATTCCTCTCTTTTGACTTTGCCCCTTTTTTTTTTAGCTTGTTCATCTGATTTGCACAGAAGGGGGAAGAAGTTTTTATGGAAAAGATAAACTGCAGACTCAACTCTTTGTGTGGACATGTGTGTGTATGTTAGTAAAGTCTGCTGAAAAGCTATTTATGGATTTTAGTGAAAAGGCAATGTCTCCATTTTTATGGAGCTAATGAAATCTTCGGGGTTTTGTTTATCTACATACAAAATTCTGTGGAAAAACTGTAAGTGGGAATGACAAGTAAACATCATAAGTAAAAAGCTAGCTTAAGTTCTATTATTGCATTTTAAATGTCATATTCATCTTCTTTCATTTCCTCTGTGAACACTTCCTCCAATTTTTGTATGCTACTATATTTCAAAACTTTTTAGCCAATAAATGGAAGTCTTCTGATGTCATTCGTGCTTTAAATACTTTGCTGCTCTTCGTATCCAAAAATGCCAGTAGTCTTAGGAGTGTGTTTCTGAGTGCCTTAGACTTTTGGAATAGCCAGAAAAATTTTATCAATCACAGAAAAAGATCATTCAGTCTCAGTGAAACAAAAACTTGTTTGTAGGATTGAGGATTAATATTTTCCAATTTCTTCTAGTATATGACTTTATACCATTATTTCCAGTTTTGTTCCAATATTGCCTAAGCCAGCAGTCAGAACACCATAAACTAGGCAGTTCCAAATCTGGGCAGGCATTTCAGCAACGTGTTGCCACTAGATCCTAAGTAGAATCCTCCTATTTGTTGACTAGTAAAACAACAGAAGTTCTTCAGTGGAAAAAAAAAAAATTTTTTTAGCTAGTAACAGGTCTACTTAAAAGCTTATATTGATTTGACATTTACATAGGTCTTTTGCATGATCCTAACTTCACGACAAGCTTTGCAAAATAACTTAAATGTGACATACAAAACACAGTAAAATTTCCCTGGGTTCCACCCTCTGTAAGTTTATGGCAATTTTGTGTCTGGATTCAGATCTCTAATCATTTAAATTGAGCTAAGCTCTAGAAATCTAAGCTCTCTGTATTTTTAAAATAAATGCTATTACATTTATTATGTGAAAAATCGGTATATTTCAAACAATTATTTTAGAAATAAGCGTAGGAAAGCTTTAGTTATGTATGGAGAATGTACTGCTGTAGTTTTCTTTTTTTAAAGGAATAATTGAACATTACTCGTCTAGTGTCACTGTCTTTTCATTTGTCTTTCATCACTATGCCTTTCAATACCATTCATCTATGGACTAATGCAATGCTCGCTGAAGTCAATAGAAGTCATTCAGTTGACATCAATGAACAATGAATCAGGCCCTTTAAAAAGAAGAAGAAACTAGAGTTTACAAGGGTTAAACAGAGCACCAAGGAAAAACACTCTGAGGCAGGAATTGTGACTTCTTCTATGTCCGTACAGCACCTGGCACTTCGCTGCCATACAGAATAGTGACAAAATAAACTGATCGTCAGTCTCTGCTGGTAGCTCTGATAAGGGAAGGGAGTTTTGCCAGTCAACATCTCAATTGTATTTCTATGCAAAACCTTAGTAGGTATCAATAATTGTAATACAGAGTAAAAAATCTGTTCAGATAGGTGTCATTGATGCAGATGTTGAAAATCTTTTATTTGATTTGCTTCTGCCCAGTCTTTTCAAAGAACTCATACTTTACTATCAGTCTTTCTTTGTTCTGATTAAGTTGTAATCACTCAAAAGCAGATTCAGAAGCTCCCCCTCCTTCCTTCACAGAGACTGTGTTTGTTTTATACCCAAATGTGACATTGCACACTAGTGCAATCGAAAAAAGCTGCAATGATCAATTGAGGGCCCAATCAAAGCCTTACAGATAGGCAGCCATTCGTCGCTGTTTGATATAAAAGGTGTTTTATTTCTCATCACTTTTTTGTCACTGAAAGAATGCTTCCTACGTGCAGATTAATTAAAGTGTAAACATTAAATATTGATTGATGCATTATCAGCATGGAGCAGTTGCCTCCACTCAGATTGATTCCTGCAGTGATTTATTGTCATATTTGTGGAGTCATTTCACTCGATAACAAAGAGAAATAGCCTGCTCCCTCTACCTTTCAGGCTCGCTTTCTTGCTCTTGCACTGCACCTCCTCATCCTCAGTGACTCCCATTCTTTGCCTGCTGGAACTAACACGGCCTCATCATGTTTTCAGGAGAAAAGTTTAGGGCTTTTTATTTTGGCATTTGCATAGCAAGTTTATAGTTCAGTGGGAAGCTTGCAGACCTGTGCTCTCGAATGGAACATCTCTGGTTAATGCTTTCACCCCCTTTCCCACACAGCTGCTTTCCCTGACCCTGTTCAGGCACAACTTTGCAAGCACAGGTTCAAATCATTCAAATTAACTCACTGCCAACTTGACAGAAAGGTGAACTTTCAACAGAGTAACATTGTTTAGGTCAGTTTTATGGCTAAATTATCCAATTAGTTACTCTGAGTAGGAGCACAGCCACACAATAGCATATCAATTTAAAGAATTTCAGGTTTCTACTCTTGTTTTTGGACAAATGCATAAAAGAGGCCTTCATGCAAGTCTTGTGGAATATTTAAAGTAAAGCAAAGTTTTGTGGGATATTATTGAGCATCTGGATTAGAAAATCCTTTAAAAAAATGTATTCGATTTCTGTAGCTTTTGGAAATGGATTCAAACAAGACAGTAATCCAAGCCCTTTCACTCTTCTCCCTGAAAGTCTCTAACATTCTTACTCTGTGTTCATCTGCATCAGGGATGGCTATTACACAGCACCACACGTTGTCAGATCCACTGCACGCAGCCATTTGTGCCAAAAGGAGCTGTAGCCCCAATGTCATGTATTTGTTCGAAACCGCTATATTCCCTCCTTCTCTGTGTTTTCACTGGGAGGATGCTCATTCAGCATGTTTACAGCTGGAAAATGCCTGTGCTGGCTGGATGTATCCTCAGTGACCCAATCAGCTACAGAAGAAAATTATTTGAATGAAAATTATTTGAAATATGAAATTGCTTTGTTCTGCAGTAACAAAACTTAATTTCTTACATACATGGCTTTCATTTAACATTCAGAGAATTAGATTACTCAAAATCTGCTGAAATCAAATGTATGAGTAAGACCACAAAACTATATAATGGGCAACTGGTGATCTTGATTCAGTCAACCAATGAAACATTAACCTTTGGTCACAGTAGCAACAAATGCTAAACTTGTGAATTTACTGCAGCAGATAATTTCACTCCTAGACCTGCAGGAAGTCAGAGGACTGCTTCCTACATAAGCAGCAGCCATGCCAAACTAGCTCTGCGAGAACTGAGCGCTATGATTTCTCTAAAAGTCTGTTGAAAAAATTGTACGAGACTTCATTAAGATAGGTATTCACTTGTACTGCTGCAATTCCTGACCATCCCTGTCACTAGCAAGCACTTGCCCAACAGCGCTTTATTTAAGATGTTCTGATATTTTACAGATTTACCCAAACCTGGGAAAAAATGCTGCTATTCTAGGTCCTTCCTCCCCATGCATTTTCTACAAGATGCTCTTCCTGTCCTCCATTTGCTTTGTCATTACCTATTCAAAGCCAAAATTCCCCCTTTTTGCATCAGCTTGCTGATATCTGGGCAGTCACACCTGAATTTCACACTCCTAAAATCAAAAAGCAAACAAACCAGCCCTTAAGGTATTGCAACAGTGTGCTCATCTGGATTCCTTCAAAGTAGCGCTCTTGCGAGATCACTTTTCCCCTTCTCTTTGTTTGCTGTTGCCCTTCCTACCCACTGAACACCACCATTGTCACTTTGTGTTAGATTGTCAGCCTTATTGAAATTGTCAGCTTCGGTGGTCAAGGACCTTGCTTTCCTGTTTGTCTTTAAACGGCTGTGCACACCAGCATGGCTGTATAACCACCACTGCTGCAAATGCAGTGCTGTAAGCCCGTGTGCTTGCAAGACTTCTGTAAACAAAATCTATTGTCACTGTAATTTTTGTAGAGTATATTTAAATTTTTATAAAGCCTTTTATTCGAAGATTCCAATGTCTTTTGTGTAGAAATACAGAAATGTTCATAAATATCTCTAGTTATTTTTAGATGAAGACATGTATCATCTATGATACATGTTTCTTTTAACACTTTTAACACTTTTCATATGACAGATAAAGACTTTCTAACAAATAATATTCTGTCTGAATTACATTATCATTGTTTAGATAGGGCCACACAAGAACAAATTAAGAGAGATCTCAGTTGCGAAGGATCTGTTATGCAGATCAAATGTGGACCTGAGAAGCATGCGCAGAACTGTTCCCTTTGGGTGACGTTAGAGCATCTTTGAAAACAGTTGGAAAGCTTCTGTTTAATTTAATGGGCCCAGGCTTTCCTCCTTGTATCCAGTGGAAGACATATAGAGGTGCTTATACGCACCTTGGACCTAATTGTAACTTACCATATAACCACAAATGGTTCCCAGAAGGAAGCAGTCCCATCAGCTTTTGAAGAATTAAGGGCTGTGACTGTTGTGGTTTGCCCTGACGTAAGTTAGCCAGAAGGGTTTGGTAACTGCAGGTAGCTTTTCAACTGTTTGTCTTGATCTTTGCTTTAGGTCTTTTTCAGTAAGATATCTAGCTGAGCTTGGTATTAGTGTAGTAAACTACTAAAACTAGAATTACACTAGCTGGGTTTCTACTTAGAAGAAGCAGTGCACGTCAGTGCATAGCAAGTCTGTATGCTTAATTTCTTTCTCTCTTAGCCCCCACAAATGTTCCTAACTGACTGTGGTGGGCAACTAAGTAGAATGAATAGATATTAGGAATATGAGGGGAAACCATGGAACAGAGAATAGAAAACAGATCTTTTTGATAGGTTGTAAAATCATTTTTTAAAAGCAGTGTATAATTTAATACTGTCTCAAACATCATCCTCCAGGGCCAGATTCTGAAAGGAATGAGGTATTTGTGAACTGACCTTTTCCTTCAGTGTGCCTTATTGCACCTCACTGTTACACAGCTGTTGTATAAAAGCCATACAATACTTAAGAATGAGAATTTTAAATTATTTAATTTGTTTTGGTGTTTCAAATAAGATGAAAACTTGCTTTTTTCTTGTATGCTTTCACAGGATCATAGGATAGTTCAGGTTGGAAAGATACATGTCTTAGAGTACTTCTCTTGAATTCTGATTAGGGTTTCCTTTCACCATGGACAATTAAATCTGACATGAAGGGATACAAAAAGATGTTTGTTAAGGATTTAGAAAGCTCAGTACTGACCTAGATGCTGGAATTTTAGATATGTTCATATACATAGGGATTGTAAACCTACACTACGGACTCAAACTCACAAGAAGTTCCCCCCCCCCCCAAAAAAAAAAAAAAGTTGTGATGATGAACACAAGCTATAGAAGGCTGCAGCCCTTCCCATTTTACTGAAAAGACTGTCTGATCTGTAGTAGGAGTTAGATATTAATTCAAACCAGTCTGCTAATTTTCCATATAAAGTTACAGTTACTTTTTAATTGAGTAGACTCTCTATATAAATTCAGATTAGCATATAGATGTAAATTACCCTACTGTTTTCTTGTATCTCTGTAAGACCTGCCAGATTAATACTGTTGCCCTAAACTGTGATATTTCCCCTCCAAAAATGAGTTTACCAGTTTTGCAGCAACAATTACAGGTTGCATGAGAATGCTGTGTTATTTTCTGAAATTGTACATAATTTATTTTTAAGAGCTTGAAACATAGTTTTGAAGTTAAGTGCATATCATCATTGTAACTGCTCAGATCATGCTATTTTACATTTCCTGAAATACCTTTGAAGTTAAATGAAAATTAGGGGAAAATAAATTACAACTTGTGGAGTGACCAGTGTCTGATCGTATGTAATATAATTAACTCCATCCTTCACATAATGTTTATCTTAATAATTATCCAATGTACTTCAGAATAGTTGAAATGATTGGTGATTCTTTCCGTGGGGGGAGCAGTTAGCTTTTTTCATAAGGTGTATATTTTACTCACTTTCTGGGTCACCAGGACTGAACATTTTAAAAATCTGTTGTACTAATTAAAAAAATATTTAATGTTAATTATAAGCAGATACAACTGCCATTGCTCAAAACAGTCTTTTATGATCATCTTCTCCAATTCTTTTTTACCTTCAGTACTTTGCGTTGCCAAAAACGGATTGGTTTTATTATTTGAATTTTAATATTATTATCTTTAGGACCATGAAATAGGTTGATAAGGCACATTTATCCTTTCTTTGCCTATTCTGTAGTCTACAAACATGAGACGGGATTTCAAATTAAGAGAGTTCTATTAGGCGAAACTGTTTCAGTCCAAAAATAAGCTTTTTCATTCTTAGACTATAACTTGTATTATGACAGAAATTAACATTTTTGTGACCTGTAATTAACTGTGTCTCCTCATGCTATAAATAAGATTTGGCAGCTATAGCTGGAGTCAACTATATCTTGAGATCTAGTTATCTGTAGCTGGTTTTTTATTTATAGCTTTTTGTATTTGCTAATGACACTGCAGGGTTCAGGGATGCAGACAATAAAGAGCACAAATAAAATCTGTGACTGGTGTCTGCAGCCCCGTTCCATTTCATTCCAGCAGTGGCATCAGAATTTTCTCAAATTCTTCCTGTGCTTGGAAGTCTCCGGGGTTAGTGTTTAAGTCTTTGATGCTGCTAGCAATTCCAGTCTGCACCATTAAAGCTGCATTTTCTAACCGTCCCTTGGTAATTGTTGCAAGGACTTAGACAAGTAAGACTATCCAAAGGCATCACTAAGGTCAAGCAGTGGTAGAAAGTGCTCTGATTTTATCCTGGAGATTGATGCTTGTATCACCTTTTTTTCGATTCAGCAGCTGGGGTTATAAAATGTACTTGCAATCACTGATAACATGTTAGATCAGACTACAAGTGGAGTAACACAGTATTTTATATACTGTGTGTAGTTTTACCTAATGCAACAATAAATCAGTGAAGGCAGAGGTCTTTTGTAAATTTTAATGAAAATTCAGCTGCTGAAAATATAGTTACTTCTGGCTGAAGTTCTAGAAATATGAATTCGCTTCAGTTCTTTAAAGCTGTAAAAATTGTTTTAACTACAAACTTTCTGGGAAGACAGTAAAGAAACAAGCAATAAAAGAAGAGACAGTGCATACAATATATTATAATTACTTTGTCATTGGCTATAAGCAAACCGAGGGGAGGGGGCCAGATGATAAAATATACTTTGAATTAGCTGTAAAATCTTCACTTTACTGAGCACAATCTAAAAAAATCTCTGTACAAGAATGAGACAAAAGTTGGGAGAATGGGCCCATTCTACCATTTCATGGAAATAAAATAATGATAACGTTTAAAAATATTTATCAGCTGATCAATAAACCACATTTTCATGCAAGTCCAGAAGGTTTAGTGGAGAGCTTTTTTTTGCCACAGATTATTATAACTACTGAAAAATATACTTTTATTTTCTTGCACTGAATTTTTATGTTGCAAAATAGCAGTTAGATATAGTAAACCTAATTCATATTTATTAAATGAGTGGCACAAGAGGGAGCTAGGGGTATCAAAATAAAGAATAGTTAAGAATATACTAATATGCTGCTAAACTTCTACAGCATCTTTCTTGTAAGTTTTAAAGCAATGTTTCTGTGAAATTAGCATTATTCTTTCCTAAAACCTGCCAATGTACAGAAACAGACCCAAAGTCAATATGAAGTGACCATGCTCATTAGAACACTGAAGATCTGAAGAGCGTTAAGCAGAATTTACACTTGTTTTTTGTCTAGAAGTCAAGCAGAAACACAGTTTATTCAGTTCTTCACTTCCCCAAAGTGGATTTTTTCTTGGTTGCTTTTTTACAAATTATGTCATGCAGATACAGGACTTTTAAAATGTCTTTTACAACAAAATAAAGAGGTGGTATCTGTTATTGCTTGTAGTTTGCTTGGTTTTCTGCTGTGTTTCAGATGTTTTTCTCAAATTGCATCTACTTGTACATTGGTTAATGGAGAGTTGGTTGAATTTTGACTTTGATACTTTCATGACTGATTCAGAGCAGAACTAATACAATCAGAATTAATATTAAAAAAACAGTTATAACAGATAAAATTTGAGATTAATTATCTTTAAAAGGCTTTAAAAATTATATTCCTTTTGGTTGTTATTAGTGTTTCCACACAGAAATTATGAGTTATGCATACTGGGTTGTTTCTTGTAGCTTCCTCACAAACTTAAAATTATTGTTAGAATTGCATACGAAAAGATATAAAATCTGATTCTTTGATCTTATTTATATGATTCTCCATGTACAGTTTCATAGGCCTTAAGGAGTTGTTTCCAAATTATATTGGTGTCAGGCTAGAATTGAATAATCACAGTTCAAACACTGCACACACCACTCTTACCCACACAACATCACTGGCTTTCACGAACTTAAAAGGTACAAGTGGCAAGCTGCAATGTCTTATCTGCAGGTTCAAGGAAATAGATTATATTCCGTTACCTCTGGTGGCTCTGTACCTGCATATATGAACAATATTTTTGTCTCAAAGTAGTATACATTATAACTAGCTAAAATGTATTTCCTAATATTTTTTGTCTTATGGAAACTGCATGATATGAACTAATTTCTGATCTCTTCTTGGAGAATACCTAACTGTCAGGTTACTGTCTAGTTGTCATCCCCCACCAAGTAAACTCTTATTAAAATAATAATAATAACAGCAAGAGCAGTGGCCAAGAGATTTATATTTAGGCAGTGAATAGGAGCCTTGAGAAAGCCTGTAGCAGTTTTGAAAAATGTTCTATCTAGAGTGACAAAAGTCAGAAGTGTTTAGACGCTACCATCCAGGGGAGGAAGGCTGTATATCCTTTAGAAACTCTGTTGGCTTCCACAGACTGCTTGGAAAAAGTTAGCATCAGTTTTGGGAAAGTATACTCCCTCATCCGTTGTGATATATTTCTGTAAAGGAAACTTACTATCAAGCAGAACAAGTTTTCCTATGGTTCCACATCTGTTTCTGCTCGGTCAAGGTGCATCTGGGAATATATATATTTCCCCTTGCAGCAGCAGGTGGCGTTGAATAGCTCGCGTTATTCTCACACTCATAATCATTTTGTCTTACATGTAGTAAAAACTTCTCTCCCAAAAGAGATAATCCGCAAGAGAAATTCAACAAATTTTTATAGATGTAGCAGACTTTCTACCTGACAAAAGTAGGGGTCACATTCTTCCAACTTTAATCACACCGAGAAATAAGACTATAAATAATGTATTTAAGGAACAGCAAAAACAGGTGTGATAGAGTAATATCTTAATTACATTTTATTCTTCTATCCACAAAAATCTCTTGAAGCACCGCAGAGTTCATGTTGTGATAAGGTCAAGTCATCATGTACCAGCACTCATGCACTCTGCAGCAAATTCACAAACCTGAGTTAGTTTTGTGGCATTCTTTGCACACCCTACCTCCATAGAGCAAAGGAACTGATTCTTCTCCCAAATACATTATCAGTGCGTCTTCACTGAATATAGAGCAGTGTTGCAGATTTACACAATGGTAAGTGAGAACAGAATGAGAATTAGCATCTTCTGTACTTCTTTCTGAACCTATTTCTAAAAATTAAGGGGTGTTGCAGAAGCAGTTCAAAACAGACCTCCAAGTGACTTCTTAAGTTTATTTTTAAAATATGACACACACGTAAGACAAAAAAATTTTGTTTTTACCTGCACACAGGTAAAATTTAAGAACAGAAATCTTTTACAAGCAAATGACTATCCATCAGTCTATAGTTAGTCTTAGCACTGATTATGAGTATTTAAGAAATCCATCCATCTTTCTTTCATCAACAGTCAGAGTTTTCCATTTGCATATCTAATAATTTATGGCATGTCCTGACCCCAAGCAGTAATTGAACCAATAGATCTTCAGCCTAGATTTACTCCAGTCTGGCTGCCACATTAATGTAACTCTGCAGGAGTTTTGGATTACTCCAAATGCCATCTCCTCTTCTGAGAGGTTGACAGTCACAGGCAAAATTTAACCTCCCAAATGTCAAGGCAAAAACTCCATTGCCTAATTTAGACTATCTAGCTTCAGATAAAAACAGGAGGGCACCATGATTACTTCCAACGTTACCCCAGAAGACTGTCTTTAATGTAAGACTGTAATGATAAATGAATTCTGCTAAGAGTTTAAAACCATGTAAGAGCTGAAATCTTAGAGTGAAAGGGGAAAATCTATATACCAGAGCTCATAACTAGTAATGTACAAATTCAAAAGGAAAAAAAAAAAAACATTATATTAGAGAGGAATCTTGTGATCAGAGACAGACTGCTGAGAACTGAGCTGAGAGAGGACTTGGAAGGGGAGATGGGATGCTTTTCTGACTCGAGCAAGCCATGGCACAGGGCAAAAACACCCAGCCAAGTGCCTGTGTTTCTTCTTCTCAAAATGTGGTTTAGAGGCCAATTTCAAGGCAGCATTATATGCTTCTGTAAAGTGTTCTCAAAAGCCTTGAACAAGAAAAATACCAGCAGACGCACAGCTCTGCACTGTTGCAGTCTCTGCTGAATACTAACTATAGAGAAAATACAGCCATGGAAGTTGTGAGTTTACAGCAGGTATTGCTTGGGAAACTCCCTCTGCTATTCAGCCGCTTCTGACTGCAGGTGAAGGAGCAGGTGTGCAGACTGGTCACACTGCTGCTGCTTCCAAATCATATTCCAGATATTATGAAAAGGCGCTGGGTTTGAAATTTTATAACAACTCTCATCAGTTGGCTATTTTGTTTTCCTGGAAAGGAGCTCAATTGAATAAGCTCTGGCAGACACACAGAGCTATGCTGTTGCCACCGACACAAGTCCCAAAACAACGCATACAGGCTGTGAGAAAATGCTACTGTCTCACAACTGTAGAGGAAAAAAAAGAGCAGCAAAGGTACAAACAAGGAAAATCTGACCCAGTCCCCAATTAATGGCATGAACAGTATTTATCTATTGATGAGTAAGTGCTGCCGTTGTTCCTTGGTAGCTAAGTTCAATGATGATAGACATCTTGGAAAACAGGTAGATAGACAGAAAGATAGATGTCCTCAGCTACTTCAACCATCCATAATATCCCATGTGCTGCCATCACTGCTTTAGCCTGACCAATTGCCTCAGTAACATGTTCCATCTTGTCCGATCAATATTAGCACTTCAGTAACTCTTTGCAGAGTTACAGCTATCTGGTAGCACAGGAAGAACCTCATCTTGCCTTATTGTACAGAAAGACAGTCATGTGGAAGAAGAAATGCCATTATCTATTTAAATACTTTCATTTGATTGCTTTCATTGACTTGTTTTTGGCTCTGATACCTTTTTTGTACCTGTTATGCAAATACTTTAGAGCAAAAAGAAAAAATTGAAGTATCAGAAAATGAATGAACATTGAAGAGTTTAACAGCAAATCTGGGTTTGGTGCTCAGCCTCCTGTCCAAGCAATTACTGTGTATCTCAGTTCTGTAGATTTAAAATGGGATTAATGATACCATTAAATCACCTGTTGTAAGACTAAGGATATTCATGTGATTAGCAGACCTATATAAAAACAAGATCCAGAGGCAGAATTCCTCCTGAGCTTAGAAGCTGACTGAGATACTGAAAGATGATATGATACAGTAGTGCAGGATCAAAACAGGGGGAAGGCAGGTCCATGTGCAGTATGGGAATAACGGCACTGGAAGAAAAATGTCCCTGGCTTTACCATCCAAAACATAAAATGTTCCTTATCCCACCCTGTTCTTCAGGACAAATGCCTCTTACTGAGATGGGAGAGTAAAGGCAAGGGTGCTGAGAGTTTACTTGCTCATAAACAACTCTGAACTTTGCTCTATATAGGGAGCATATTGCAGAACCTGCACCTCAGCTCAGGTTTTATCATGGTGAGGACAGCACAGCACAACAGATGAGGCTACTGCAAGAGGTGGTACAAGAAAACCTGCCTTTAGAAGGAGGATAAAATGTAAGGAAGCTCATGTAAGTAATAGGTTCATTTCAGGTTGAAAGTTAGTTTTCCTTTTTTCATCCTGTTTTTCAGGTCAAAGTCACTAAATGAAAACCAGGTGTATTTAGTGGGCAGTTATTCTCTGAAGTTGACTGACAGAGGAACCCATTTATGAAAAAGGAAACAATAGAAGTACAGCATCACAACAGCAGCAGAAACCAACTCACTGAAGATGGCAGATGGACAGAACGCTAGTAGTTATGGTTAATATTTAGTCATTCTCAATAATAGCTGTCCCAGTGTGGGGAGGAGCTGGAGAATACCCATGAGTGCTCTCGTGAACTGTGGTTAGCTCAACAGAGGCCTCTGCTGAGCAACTGGTAACCACCTGAGACAAGCTCAAAAACAGGCTGATCATCTCACCTTTATATACCCTTATAAGGACCATATAGTACTCCTCTTACAGGCAATGTTGTGAGGAAAGAAAATTCCAAAGGGACAGATAAGTGTGAATAGCTCTGTCTTATTTCTAAGGAAAAAAACAATCAAGAGCTGTGCCTTATGAAATAAGAATGTTTACCCATGGTTTGCAATTAGAGAGCATTTTATATATTTTGCTGTAATTTTATTAGAGGTTTAAAAATAATTTGAGCAATTCTACCAGAGAGACTGATTTGCCATAAGATTTAAAGTATACCTTCAGTTCATTTCAAACTGTTTTCCATCTTTGTTTAACTGAATTTGCCATGCTGAAACTGAATCAAACCATTGATTTATCAGAAGTGCTTTATTCTTCACTCTAGATCTGTGCAGATCTAAGCTATAAACCAGGAAAGCAGTAAAAAGTTGCATTTGTAAATATTTTAGAGAAGACTGCTGTTCCGTGGAGCTTTATGCTGTTTTCTCTGGTGCTATTGAGTGCTTCGTAGAAGCTCATTTGGGAAATGTATTCTTTGATTTTGGTAATCAATTGATCAACATTTGAAGCTTTGCTCAGACACACAGTTATTGTGAAGAGCAGTACTTTCAAATATCCATTTGATTGTGTTTGTGATGCTTGCTTTATTCAACTCTGCTCCAGGCAAATTAAAATGTACGGCTATATAATAAGTATGGGAAGGTTAGCATTCACACTTTAGGGATAAAACATTTTGACAGTTCTATTCTACATTTGCATTTAAAAATTGTAACGCTTTTAATTAGACCCTATGTTTATCGTAGGATCTCTTGTAGGCATTGCTACTGTGAGATTGTTACCTTTCAGGATTTGTTCTGGACTGCTTGTCTGTGGGGAAGCACAAAAGCCTGCTGGTTCCACATACGTTTTGTTTTCTGGTCCATGGCATGTCTCATTTTCTTTAATTTCTCATGGGGCTCCACCTGTACCACTACCGCTGAGTCATCTGCGTTTGTTTCTGAGATTTTTTAATGTGCAGAATTAGGGAGGTACATGTGCATAGATCTCTCTTACATGCTTGGTATATTTTTTCCCCTGGCCTCCAAATTCTCAATTTTTGGTGCACAGTAGAATCCCCAAAGGGACAGAGGCAGACATTGTCTGGAGAGAGACAAGAGATGCTGCCATGATATCTATTGTCTTTTTAGCCGGTGGACAGGTGATGCTTAAACACAGCATATGCACAGACAATGGTCAACATTCTGAGCTGATGAAAACGAT
Source organism: Platalea leucorodia (assembly GCF_965183815.1). NCBI lineage: Eukaryota > Metazoa > Chordata > Aves > Pelecaniformes > Threskiornithidae > Platalea > Platalea leucorodia. Next base: position 40,632,376 of record NC_138830.1, read on the forward strand.
CACTGACACAGGCTGATGTCTGAAGGACTGGTCACTAAAACTGTCCATATTATTTGCTCCCCTTTTATTTTATCCTTTATCTTTCTGTGTTAGTAACATTCAGGGGGCGATTCAAGTAACCTGATATAACATCTGCAACATTGCTATCACCAAGAAAACATTCATTGAGATAGTAAGGCACATGTACACTGTCTCAAGAGGCTTGTGTGTAAATTAGACCAAGCAATAAAAAAAAAAAACCAAAAAACTAGCAAACAAACTGGCTAGATACTTCAGACTTTTCAGAAGAGCAGAGAGAAGCAAGAAAATATTGTAGGTTTTACCAGGAAAATGTGTTTGAGCTGAAATAAGGTCTTCTCCCTGATAGTTTAGCCAGTCCCTAGAGACTTTGTGTATTTATTATTAGATTTACCTTGGGAAGGATATGGACTTAGGTGGTACCAGAAATCTTGTGCAGTGAATTCTGCGGGAACTCCTTCCTGCATTAGGCCCCATTATTCTGACTCCAAAGCTCAGGAAACTCAAAAACCCTTATAGAATGCGATGAGCTGCTCTTTTCCGTACCTTCCTTCGCTTTTGGGAGCTGTTTCTTCTGACTCAGCAATAAATAGCAGAGAAGAGAAGTACTCTGGGAATTCATATATATGATACGTACAAAGTCATGCTTTCTGATTGCGAAGGGGACTACAAGTAAATCCTCCCTGTGCACCCAGACTGGATCTTGCATTGAAAAACATCAAAATCTGAATTATACAGAGGCTATGCAGCACTATGGGTAAGTACATTGGCCTTTCATGTCTTATTATGTTGTTAATTAGTTAATGTTTGTAAAGCACTTTGAAGATGAAAAGCCCTATATAAGTTCTAAGTGTTATTATCTCTAGAGACCTGGGTTCAATTCAAAGGTGCTTAATTACATATGCCATAAATTAGACTTAATGAGTTGTGGAATCATACGCTTTATGTGATGCATGCAGGTTTCTCAGCTAGGTCTAGGCCTTATGGTCTGCTGCAGTACTTCTTTAGGTATTCAGAGCTGTTAAGAAAAATTACACAAAAATAGAGCAGATAATTTCTAAAAATAACTGGATTGCATTTCAATACTATTTAGGACTTCGTGAAGCAAATTACCAGGAGCTTTGCTCTGCTGTATCTAGGGATTTTCCAGTAACCGACTTCAAATTGCTGAAGGTAACGTTATTGTTTTTAAATTGTGGTATAGACATAATTCTAATTCTTACTTCTGTTCCATGTTTTGGCTTAGCAGAAGGGAGCTGAGAGGTATTAGTATGACTGCTGTCCTTCCAGTGATGCCCTGAAATGTCCCGTCAGGGCTGGGAACCTCTTGGTGATGGGTTATGTTCACAAGCATAAGAAAAGAAGTTCCCATCTCTAGAGATACTATCATATAATTTACAACAAGCCATTACAAGTGGGTAACGTGCAAAAAGGGGAAGTAACGGTTATAGGAAAATGTGGTTTCATTGGCTTTGCAGAGCTGAGAGTTTCCATGTTATGTAACATATATTTTGTGGCCAGAAAGCTACAGAATTTGCCCTGCTCAAGCCCGGGCACCAGGGCAGTGGGTGCAGACAGCTTCTCCTGGTTTTTCCTCAACTGGCAGAGTTCAGAGACACAGAAAACCAGCAGGATCGCTCACCTGTCCTAAAGTGGCTCCCATGTGTTCCTGCAGTTGAATATCTCCATTTTACCCTGGGCCTTTCACAGGCATATACAGAGAGGCAGGATTTATCCTGCGAATAAATATGTTAAAAGTGATTGTGTTCATTAGTACAACCTAAGTAGATTGGAAAAACTAATTAATAGCAATTTACTATAAGTGTCTCTAACAGACTTACTTGAAAGTATTTATCCTGAAGTGAAAGTCATTTGATTTCGTTAATGTTTATTGTAAGCATATGCAGACTATCTTCAAGGGGAAAATGTATTTTTGAGTACTCCAGACAACTGAAACTAGTGAGCCCACTGTCTGGAGAAAGCATCTGTAACCGCAGCCAAAAGAGGAACAAGATTTCCGACATTCTTTCAAGACATGTGTTTGAAGCATGGGTTCCCATCACTTTCAGAGTGACTTGCAGGCCATTTTCTTTATATAGATTTAGACAAGTCAATGTAGTCCTAGATTCATCTTGATAAATGCCTTTGTGATTTCTCCCTCATCCATTTTCTCCTGTGTTATTTTATTGCTTATTTTGAATAGGAGTATGTTCTCAAGAAACTTTAAATGGGACGAAGCATAGTTTCGGACTGTTTTTATCACTCGCGTTTCTGTATTCCTATGAAATTGATCTAGTCTTACACCTTAATTACTTAATTACTAATCCTTCAAAACCAAGATACAGTCTTGCTGAATACTTTTCATATACTCTAATAAATAGGAACTTCACATGAATGCTGCTTTGAGCTCCAGGCTGTGGTTAAACGTTTTAATAGCGAAGCAAACTTATCAACAAACCTTTCCTTCCCCACCCTACCCCCTTCCCTTTTTACAATGAACAGATTTTTATCCGCCTGGCTCGTGACTTGGGGATTTTTACAAGCAAGTTTGGGAACTTGTCAAATATTTTGAAATTTGAGTCTAAAAACATACAAAAAAAAAATCTTTAAAAATGGCATTTTATACAGTGTGTATCGACTGGGTAAAATTTTGACTTGCTGAAGTACATACAGGATTCTATTCTCTGACCTAACTATTACTACTTAACTAGAAGTAACCAGTCTGATTCATTTTTTTAATACCCCAAGACACTATATATACCAGCATAACTGCATTGAGGTACCGAATCAACAGAGCTGCAAAACCCTCTTAATTTGTGAACTACTATAGCCTTTTGTCAAAAGGCGATAAGAATATTCATATTGTTATTATTTCATCCGGGCATTTTAAGTCTGTCTCTTTTCCTCCTCTGTTTCCAAGATGTTAGTGACTAACATACTCTAGCAGTAATATCACTATTGCTTAAACATCAGTGAAGAAGCTATCCAAGCAAATGGAGAAAGTTGTAAGCTCTAGCAGCTGCACCGAACTGCCTGTTACAGAGACATCAGGCAGGAGGAACAACTGTACAACATTGTGAAAGCGCTTTTTTATAGCCAGGCCTCCAACTCTGACCAAGTGTGCTAATGGCTGATAAGGGTGCTCTTTGAGAAAACAGTTCATGGGTTACAAGAAGCATTAAATGTGCGTGGAGAAACATCTTGGTGATTTAATATCCAGTAAAGAACTCTGGTCACTTGGTGGTTGTGTTCGGTGACCCAGTTAGGAGTTTTACAAAAACAGTCACCATCCTTTCAACTTGTGACTTCCGAAGTCATTTTCCTGTTTTAAGTCCCTAATTTAACACAGCACTGATCTCTCTCACTGAAAGTCTTTGACTGCTCGTGAGGTCTGGAAGAATTCTGGATCATTACTGCCTCCAGCTTCCTCTCCCTATCTGCGAGCAAGGGGTTATCACAGGTCAGCTGCAGAATGGAAAGTGTGGCAGTAAATTGTGAGGTAAGCCCAGGTTTCATATTGATGTGTCCGATTTTTATACCAGAGTGGATGAAGAGCATCCATCCCTTCTGACAGAATATGGTGCAGATATATGTGAATCATCATAAAATCGTTGATACCTGCTGTTTATTTCAGTGGACCTGTGGATTTTGTTTCAGCAGACCTGAAAAGCTTACTGATCATCTGCTGCACGATTCTTGAATTTCTTTCTCTCTACAGGCAAGATGTGGTGCAGAAAGGAACAAAATCACACAAAAAATGCAAAAAAAAGCAATCGGTTGGTTGGTTGATTGAACTGTTGGTCTTAGCAGGGAAAAGGTGAGATGCACAAAGGGCCTTCAAAATTACTAGTATCACTAGTGTGATATGGTTCAAATTTTAAACACATGTAAAGCTTTTTAAAATCATACTAATTAACTTCTATTGTTCAATATTACTGTAATACCTATTACAGTGCTGGGAGGAACAGCTTAATGTGAAAGCATTAAGTTCATAGATATTCAATTCCAGAAGTACTATTATGACACCAAGTATTTTAGTCTCTTGCACAGACCTGTTTTCACCTACGCATTCCTTCAGCAAGAAGCTCTGTCCTCTGTGGTTGAACAAGAGCACATCTCAGTTTAACTCTCAGTTCAGTAAAGCATTTCTATTCTGAATGCAATTTAAGCTTAAGTTTAGGCATGTCTAAGTCCATTGTATTTGATGTGACTGAGGTTAATAAGCCTGGAGTTAACAACAGGCTGAAGTGTTGTTTTGAACCAGGGTTTGATTTGACAATATGTATGAAAGTACATGTGCACACCAACACTTCTATTCTTTTAAAGTTTCCTCAGGAAATAGGCAATGAAATTATTTCATAAGTATTCATCAGGAAATCTGCTTTTTTATATCTTTTACAGTTAAGCTTAAACTTAGTTCTGCACTAGGTGTTGATTGGAATCTTGATTTAAGTAAGAGCGCAGTCCATGACTATATGCATCTGGTGAGAGAGATTTATTAATTGAGGTGGTCAAGTCGCATTGTTGCCTGACAAAGGATATTAGAAATTTTTTAGGCTTAAAAATTAACAACTCCATAAAGCTGGAGTTTGTCATGGAAACATCATCACACCAACTAATTGGCGTTATTCATTCACCCCATCAGAGTAATTATTTGTAATTGTTATTATTGTAGCATATGTCCAGCACTTAAACAGTGCATATTACTGGGAAAAGCTGGATTATTCATCAGGAGAAACTAAGAAATTGAGTTGAAAATGCCAAATCAGGCAGGCAGATGGAATTATCTCATGTAGCATTCACTCTTAAAAGAATTTATATTTTTTTCTCTCACTTCCTCACACAGGCAAACAAGGAAGCAAATGAGCACTATCTCCCAGTTTCACAAAAAGAGATGAAGAAGTCAGAAATACCGTAACCACTGAAAGATAGCTTGAATATAGAAACATTTTGGTGGACCCAATGTTCAAGAGTGCATTCAGTTTCCCTGACATCGAGAGATACTTCTGACCTACCAAGACTCCTGTGAGCAGTGATCTCTGACCCAGTGTCATTGAGAAAGGTAGAAATAGCCCTTCAGCCATCTATGAGCAAAGATCAAATCCACAGAGAATTTCAACCACTGTATGTTCCGCTCTTCTAGTAGAAACAAATAAAGGTATATACAGAAACTCTGTCACCATTGTTTTTTCAGATACCCCAGATCCTTCAGAGTTGTTTTGGATTAAGAGGGAGGAAAAGGATGGGACTTTTGTGTAAATGCCAGGTAGATTGTTTTATCTCCTTCCATTAAAATAGTCATAATTATTGAGGAACCTGATTCTAAAATTGTTCTTAAAAATAAATCACATCTGCTGTATATTTTCATTTACGATTTCCCTTGCATTGATAATGTGATTCATGCTAATGTGATTTAAGAGTCACAATTCAAAAGTATTCACAACCTGCAATTGTTTCATCTAGATTCCTGAGAGAAACCTGAGGTCCTTTGAAACTTTGCTGAGAATTACCCAAGATTATGAAAAAATGGTTTCTTGTTTTTGCATTAATTTGCTTACAGTTGTCTTTGTAATATCTTTTTAAAAATTGATGTTACACCCATCTGCATGCACTTAAGCTTGGTCTGCTAAAATGCAATGCTTGAGCTCATGATGAAAGCTGCAACAATTGTTTGCCCTCACAATACAAAAGGAAATAAAATGAAGGGTTCAGAATGGACTAACTGTTGCAAATCAAGACTTCAAAATCTCCGTTGAACTACTTTTTGTTCAGTATCTTTTATTACAAGAAGAGGCACTTATCACAGATAAAGATATCTGGGAGCAAAACCATAATACTGAGTGTTCGTATTATGATGATGATGAAGCAGCATTATTGTCTTTCCAGTGCCACTAAAGTGAAAGTTTCCATTTACATCAATTTTTTAAAATCAGGGGGTTTAGGTCTTGTTTGACAAAGATCTCAAACAGATAAGTTAAGCCTATTAGCCTGAATGTGACAGTTAATATGCTGATGTTAAGAATGTGCCTAAAGTCAAGAGCTCTTGGCTAGGCGATTTGACTCATTAAAGGGGAAATAAATGTCAAAGTGAAGAAGATAAAATTGTAGTACAAAACGTATTAATATAATAAAGCATACTGAAGATATTGCCTCTGTTATTTGTTAGTAAAGGGGACGGTATGCATTTCTGTAATGGATAAAAAGGTTATCTGTAAGAAAATATTCTGTTCCCTGTCTTACACTGAAAGTGTTTTATATAAAACAGAGAGAAAGTTGCTTATTCATTGTTTTAATAACTAGGATCAGTGTCCACTGAATGGCAATTCACGTAGTCCTATGGTCTGACATCGTATGTCCAGGCAACTTGTGGGAAATAATGGAAAGAGCTTTTTAAAGGCTGCAGAGAGGTGGCAGCCTGGAAAAAGCTAATTAAAGTATGTTTAAAAAATTGTGTTTCTTAAGATCTTTCATTAAAAAGCAAGTTCAATGTAAAATAAAGTAGATTAAGAGCATGCTGATGTCACTGCAGCAGCAGTGGTCTGAGTGCAGATTGTACATGCTTGATTAAGTAATTCAGATATCTTGATTTGGTTTGGCAAATGAAAACCTTGTCTTACTATAAGTCATTTTTACCATCTGGATTTGCATATACATATGATATCTGTTATATTAATTATATCTATTTTCACAGGTATAGACAGACATACCCCAGAGTTGTGGCACCCATTAATAGATCAAGCAAGCCTGTGCAGCTGTGTTTTGATCAGTGGAAAGGTTTCCTGGCATCCAAGAACTGAAATCACCTTTTGGGTATGACAAGTGCATCTGAGTATCTAGCAAGTGAAAATCAAGGGTTTCTGTAAGGAAGGAGTAAGAACACCTACCACAAAAAATTAAAAGTAAAATAACCTTTAATAATCGCAACAATGCAAACCCAATTGTATATATTGCTTTCAATTGGCATTTAGCCATCCATCATTTGCTGGCTCAAAAAGCTGATGTATGCTGTTCCCTCCCATCCCTGTTTCCTGGAGCTGTTGGCCTCTTTTCACCACTCCTTTCCCATAGGCACATATGACTGGGACCCAAATACTCTTTTGTCTCTTCCTCTGGAACGCTGCTTTTTATCACATGGGGAAAGGGGGAGTTTTGTGAGCAGCTTGCTTTCTTCTTCATTGTTGAATGCCACTTATAAACTCTGTCGATAGACACTTGGAAGGTATCTAAAATGCTAGACAGGGAAACAGGTATAATTCAGAGGAAAACTGACCTTGATTGAATAGGGTCAAAATGCTTCAACCACCTCTTTCACTTGAAACTCCTCATTTACAGACTCACGCTTCTTTCATTTTAGCTTAGGGTTGACATAAATATATGTGGGATCTGTGTTAGTCTTAAAGATAAGAAGTTCAGAAACATTTAGTGAATTCCATGACTAATCAAACTCCTTGTGAAGAACACACAACAATTTCTCCCCTCAAAGAGCTGTAACACCAAAATTGTTGAGAGCACCAAAATTTATTTTCAGAAATCCAGTTTGGGTATTCCCCAGGTATTAACATCTAGCAGACAAGTTAAAGCTCCAACTGCCTAATTCCCAGGTCTAATTGTATATGTTAATTAAGCTCCTGAGGAAACACAAAAAGTACTGACCTCTAAATTATGTGCCTAAGAATTTGAACTTTCGTCTTGGGGTTTAGAAATTTAAGGCTGTTCTTAGAAACATTTAAAGGCTGTAAGCCACCAAAGGCTTTTGAACAAAATTCTTGTGGTCATTTCCAGACTTGGTCAGTACAGACATTTCTTGAGCTTTCTGGTGCTGTCTGTTATCCCAGGCCATTTTTGTTGAGTAGGCTAAGAATGGAGATTTACCAAAATATTTGATGAAGTTTTATGTAGACTGTCTCCCAAGCATTTATTTGCTACATTATGCACTTCTTTTAACCAAATGTTGTTTGTTGTTATGGAAACCCATTCTAACAAGAGGTCTTTGACCCATTAAAATGTTAGCCAACCAACAAATTTTGCAGCTTTTAAGTAATTCTCAGTACTTCTGTTTTCATATTCTTTAAACAGCATCTTTCACATTGTCCAAAACCACAGAAGGCACAGGCATGACTTTCTTTCATGTCACTAAGGATGATTTATATCACACCAGCAGTAAAAAAGGACCTGCAAAAAGTGGAAATGTAATTAGAAACACTTTAATATCCCTTTACGCTATTGGAGTAGCAGAGAGGAATCTTAAACCTGTGTCCTTATGCCTTCTGTTTCTTTGCTGGGAAATGCTTCAGCTAGGACTGATGTGGATGGGGAACTGGGAATTCCCCCTCTCTGGTTCTAAACTGCTGAAGAACAGCTACACCAACACACTTAGCACAGGCACGCTTCTTCACATTTGTCTTAGGTTAGCACATTCCTTTATTTAACTCTCTCTGATCTGACTATATCTGATCATTCCTTCATCTCATTTTCACTTAACCTTTTGCCCTCTACACAGACTAAGCACCCTATCAGATATCTCCCAAGGGACCTTCTTCCACCACCACCACCCCGCCTTCCTCCACTATTTCTCCAATTTAGGTGCTTTATGTCACTCCTGATAATTTACCTGATTACATGGAAGGAGCTGTAGATCTTTTTATAATTGCTGTTTTACTTAAAACATTGATTCTTTAGCTCCTCTCTGTTTTCAGGTCATCACACCTCACTGGAGGTTTCTCTAGTTTAATGAGCAACTCAGAAACCATAGAGAGGACCAGAGGATGGGGGTTGTTGTACATTCTTATATTTGAAAGCCGCTCCATAGCATCTGCAAGAGGATTCTTGGCACCTGCCTAGTTAAACTGGATGTCCAATGTTATCTCTCCAGGCAAGTAAGATTCTGGCAATCACTGTAGTCCTATTTCACTTGTTCTCAGTCTTTTTGACACAAACACATTAATTCTCCCAAGCTCCTTTGGCAGCTGTAAGAAGTTCTCTCTTTTTTTTAATATGATTGATAATATTGAATATTTCTTTTAACCTTTTACTGCCATTCCTGGGCTATGTGATAGTTTCTCTATTCGGATGTTAATCTCCAGCATGCAGTAGCACATCTTCCAATCACCTGCTCATTATGGAGCTCATTTGTAAAATGCTGCTGTTTAATTTATGACTGCCTACGAAGCTCCACCTAGCACTAGCCCTACAACATATAATGTCATTCTTCCAACATTCCCACTGTCAAAGGTCACATAAAGCAAACCATTGCTTTATACAGAAACTCCTTCTAGTTTAACACAGAAAGAATGGCAGCCCTTGGGCAAAATTTGACTATACAGTTTCATATGATGCACTGGAACGAAACACGTTCTGGAAAGGGTGCCAATAATGCAGGTTCTCTGGTTCAATGCAGGAAATGACCCAACAGAAATGAACTGGCAAAAAATGTCATCATTTTCTTCACTTCCAATTTCTCAGGAAAAAAAAAAAAAAAGGTTGTCTGAGGAGACACAAATATATAAAAACAAAAAGACCTCCCAGGCTGACTTGAAATATGTTCAAACTACACATCCACTCCCTGCTCCCTAGAACCCAGTAAATATTTCTTTGGCCCCACAAAGTATTTTAGCCTGAACCCAGGAAACCTCAGACTGACCTTGGAAATAAGATTCCTCATTTTCAAAGTAAATGTCTCGGGCACGTTACTGGAGGAGTTGCACTTTTCTGATTGAAACATATAAAACTTGTCTCTTTTGGCAAATGGGGTAGATTATACTGTGGGGGACTGCTTGTTTTCCCAATTAACTGACCATATGCACTTTCAAACTCCTTTTCTCAGCTTTTACACCCCAGTACAATGCTGGTGGTAAGGTTAAAATATCTATTTTAGGCCATTAGCGGCAGGGTTAAGCCCATGTAAAGCAGTAGAGCCTATCTCAATGGAGATACTCTGACCTACCTTGCTGAGCATCTGGCGCATGTCTCTGCAGAGATTTTGTTCTTTCTTCTCTTCAGGTTGTATTGGATGGTTTAACAGCATTTGATGTTATAGTGTCCTTTCAGCTTACCTTGAATTCCATTTGATATTTTAGATTGCATATGTCTGGATTTGATTAGCTTTGTCAATTTGTTTTCTTCTGATGTTTTTGTCCTCTGCCAGCTGCATTAACTCTTCTTTTACCCAAGACAAGATCTCACTCCCTGATGGAATATAATGAAAATATGCTTTTAAAACAGTCTTTGACATCATCTTCTGACAACATCTGACTGATATTCAGGTATAAATTTCCCAGGTCTGGTTGTCAGTTCTCTGTAGAAAAGTATAAGCGCATGTTCCACATGGAATGTAAGGACAAGAAAGGTCTCAAATTCCTCTTCTGATGACTGGTTGATGTCTATCAGCTGATGCTGAAAATCATTGTGATCACAGCCTTCCTTCTAATATCATAGCTGCTTTCAGGACCTCAGACATAACTGCCTTTTGTCCGACAGTCTTGTTTAAAACAGAGCAAAACAATAAAGATGGACACTTTGATTGGCGTCTGCCATATTAATTGAATTAAACTTGGCTTTAATTCTAACAAAAAAGCAAATGCAGTATTGGGTGTTAACTAAAAAAACACCCAAAAATAGCTGCGTTTTCTAAATGAGCCTTCTAGTTTTCGCTTCAGCTTGCGTCTCTCACTTGAGGCCAACCAGACGTGTTGAGATGCTGTTAGCTAGTATTTCACAGAGGCTTCTGGTCCAGGGCACCAGTGCAGGCATCCAACTGCTCAAGATGTGGCCCTTGCACCCTCGTCATGTCCTGCTGAATCCTGTGTGTGTGCTCAGGGTTTCACTAGGTTGCAGGTTGTAGCCACGTGGTGCAGATTTAAGAGCTCCATGGGGCTCAGGTAATATTTGTACATCTGAAAAGGACAATGCTATCCAAACAGAATGAACCTTTGAACTTTGTTACGTTTTTGATATGACGTTAAGCCTCAGATTTATAAAACCAAAACAGAACAAAACAAAAGCTTTCCTGCTTTCATTCTGTTTTCTGATTTTGCACTAAATTGTCAGCAAAGCAGACCTTTTACCTATAAACAGATGGCACACAATTCTGTGGGATTTTCCCACATTTGATGACCACGCATCAAATCCATTTACCTAAGCATGGAAAATATTAAAATGACTACCAGGTCTGTGTAGTGTAAGACACCTGGAGCACATTGCTGCCAGCAAGCTTCTGAGGTGGGGATATTCTGGCACACAGTCATGGTTCTGGGGACTGGGCCATTTTTGACTCAGGTTATTGCATCTTTTGACACCTAAAGACATGTTCACCTCTGACCCAGAAACATCTGCAACGTCAAACTATAAAAATGGGAATGGAAATGTAGCCTTTTTTTTCCCCTTACTGTTATTTTTATTTTCTATTGAAAAGGGTTTTAAAAGGCCTATGAAATGTAAAATTGCTTTTTTGCCATAGTTGCAAAACTCATTTCACTTTTTATCTGCGATGCGCTTGTAGCAAATTTCCAGAGATGAAAAACTAATACAATAACCTACTTTGAGGACCACAGCCCAAAGCACTGAGCACAGCCTGCATCTCTCAGTGCTTGAGGCAAAGGGGGAACCGCCACAGTGGCCAGCCTTATCCTCACTCCCACCATTCACCCAGATTTTTTCTCACTAGCTTATATTGCCTGCAAAGTTCTTGCATATTCTGACTTTCCTTCCTAATGTAACATTGACTGATTTTTACTCACCAAGCCTATCTTTTGCTCCTTCTTTGCAGGATGAATTTATAAGTATCTGGGCCATTACTGCTGCTCCTCTGACACGGCCTGTCATCAGAATACCAGCTCTACTGGTGACTGCACAGGTGACTGTAGTTTCTTGTATGATATATCAGTATACTAATACCAATTTAAGTCTTTCTTTCACCTTTCTTGTTATGATTTGCTCCTGCAATTTATATGCACACAGATTTTTTTTTTTTTTTACTTAATTTTGCCTCCTAACTTTTGGCTGAAAAAAAATTGAGCTGGGACCTTTCTGTGTGTCAGTTTGCCCTCCTTTAGAATGAATTTGCATAGTTTGTATTAGAATGTGACTATCTTTGGATGAACGGCACTATAGAAATCCACAAAATTATTATTTTTACTTTTAGCTATGGTATAATGTAGTCAATTTTTGTTTCATTTCACATGAGGGGTAGTATATAGGGCAAAGTGACATACTATGTTGATAGATGGGGTATTGCTGTGGTTGAGTTTGCCAAAATTAACACGTTTCCCATTGGAAAAAAAACTTTGGAAAAGTTTCTCTTTTCTGAGTACAGGCATTTTATGTTAGAGCCTTAGAGCTGATTCTGTCTCTCCTAAGTTATAAACCCTTATGGATGTACCATAAAGATGTCCACCTAATGCAGAGAAAAGCAGATTAATTGATCACAGTAATATATTCTTATCCACTGAATAAGAGCATTCCACACATTTTTTCTTGTTTTGTTTCTGGCTTGTAAATCTTCATTGTAGAATACAAATGAAAATGACCCAAATATGTATTATTTATGAATAGGACTCTCAGATATTATGCTTTAGATTGATTGTGTTAGACAGGATATAACAGAAGCACAATAAGTCAATGAAAATAAAAAGCAGCAAAAATGTTTCATGCTAAAAATGTAGTTCTAGTGACACCTCTTATATAAAGGACATTTCCAACACATTGACATTTATATTTATCATGGCTGTGCATGTGATTTACAGTTGTCTGAGGTACTGAATATCAGGAATATCCATGCACATACACACCCCTTTTGAATGATGGTAAGTCATAGACTGCTGCATTGCCCCTTATACAGCAAGCTTTTCCTCCCCTTTTTATTTTTCTTCTCTAGCTTCAGGGAGGCAAAGGAAGCAGTAGATCAATAGGGTGTCTTGACTGAAGTTGCCTGCAGCACTTCCATTTCTCAGACTGGACACTGATGCTAACTATCAATAGCAATAAGAGGCTGTCTCAGACAGAATTAAGGCTCCTTCTTCTGCATGGCTGTCTGGTGCTTACTGATAAACATCTTGTGCGCAGGATTGCAACAAATAAACCATTTCAAGTGTGCAAACTAGCCACTGTCATTCTTCCTATTGATACTTGCTCTGGGGTGAAGGGACTGATAGTTATTTTCATACAGCTGATAACACATTAGATAAGGGTACAGATGGATAATAGTACCAAGACATAATGCAATAAGGTGTGGAAAGATCATTGATGAAATTCTCTGTGCTCCTGTAGAAACCCTGAGACAACAAAAGACAAAAATATTGACTTATGTTTAAACTACTTAAGAGAAGCTACAGCTGAATTTAACTATTTATTAACCTCTGATTTTTAGGTAATGTTAAAGATACCCTGCCAAGCTATTTTATTCAGATGTTATTCATTTTTACCACTCCTCTGGACCTGCAAGTTTAGTCTGGAAATAAAAGCTAGCAGGGGCTGGATGCAGCTATGATATAGATGGGGAGGTGTTGGGCAGCATCATGGTCACTTGTCATTTGTCCTGAGCTATACACCACACTAGCGGCTGCTGATTTTGGAAGAAGTGAGCCTCTTTAGCCTCCCTCCCTGCGAAAAATAAATTTCTTAACTGATCTATAGCTCTATAGTGCATTCCTTGTTTTCAGCCTGAAAAAAGATGAAGAACTGGGTTCTCACCCACCCACGTGAAATCACCATTAAAATACCCTGGCCCAGATCTTCTTGGTGGTAAGTCCCGTTATAACTCTGCTTAAGTCAGATATCCGGTAGAGTTATGCTAATCTGCATCAAGTGAAGAGCTCACATGCTAATCGGGGGTTAGTTTTCTTTTCATTTTGCTTTAACTGACTGGGGTGGGGGAAGTGGTTCAGATGCTCTGCTGGAAAATCAACAGAGCCTTATTTCATGTCCTCCCTCTGTGGAGCTCTAACCGTTTACAGGAGCAAACAATTTGGCTCTGAGACATCTCCAGCTTTATATGAAGTGGTGCTTTTCAGATTAGGAGGCTGGTTTTCTGAGGGAAATTTCAGTGATACATTTTGTGTTTCAGACTATCCCAACCAAAATGCTTAAATAACATTGTTTTCTTTCATAGTAATTTTTAGGTTAAATCTAACAAAGGCTGATGGGTTTTATAGGATGAGAGTAGTTCTGATGTTCCTGAATTCTTAAATTAAGATGGTTGATGAGGAAATAAACCAGAGCCTCCAAGACTTTAGGGACACCAGGTATTAATAACCCTACTAAAAATATTTGCTTAAGAAGACTCTTGAATAAATGCTTGTGAACTGTGGCTTTGAAAGAAATGAAATAAAACGTTAACTGGAACTTAATTTAAGGGAAAAAAAAAAAAAAAACCCTACAACTTGTGGATTAATCACTGATAGACATTTTCACTTTTTTTGTCTCTGTACTATGTCCTGCAAATCAGACTTGCCCACCACACGAGCAGTATGGGGGTGGAATAGTTAATGTTTGTTGACTGCTCAGAATCGCTGCTGTTATTAATTGTCCTCCAGTATAGAACATTTACATTTTACATTAATACGCTGATTAGCGAGACAGAGCATGCAGTTTCTAGCTAGTGAAGCTGGAATTTCAGAAATAGCTTGGCTCTTCACTTTGATTACTTTCTGGCTAGAGAGTTGGAGTCAAACTAATTCATTTTGTAAACATTACTGGTCATTCATGTACAGTACATTGCATGAATCAGTGTAGGACAGTCAGACGGGTGCAAGTTCAAAAGTCCAGATGAAAATTACTGTTTCACTGTAGACAGTATAATCCCTGCACAAAGTAAGAAGGATCATATCTGTACCCTTTACCCAGGCAAAATTCTCACCCCCCAAAAACTGAAGGGTTTCCTTAAGAAAGGTGAAAAGACAAAGGTCCTAACTATTTGCTGATGAGCAATCCACCCCCTGCACCCTAACAGTCAGCTTTCAACAAATATTTATACAGCTCAGGGATACAGCTATAGCCTCAACATTTCAGCACAAATATTAGGCCACAACCTCAGCTAATCTAAATTGATGTAGTCCTATTGGCTTCAGTGGCATTACAGTGATTTACAATAGCTGAAGTTCTCACTCCTATTTTTTCCTCGGTGCCTCTGACAGAGTATGCTCGATGTACTTCTTTCAGCTGAGGAGTGGATTAACTTCAAAGTAAAAATTAAATTAAAAATGAAGATTTTCATCCTATTAAAGTTTCTGCCCGATTTTAAGAGGGGCTCAGCAAAAAGGAAGATATGTTCCAAAGGTGACCATAGTTTTCTGTAGCAGAACAGTACTCAGCTGAGTTGGGGTGCTAAGGCAGAAAGCCATGCAAAAAAAAGTTATCAGCTCTTTTGTTAAAAAAACACACACACATACATAAAATCCGGTTTTACTGCTCCCACTGAAGAACTCTATTGTGTGTGTTAGTTTTAACAGCAGTTATGCAGAGATATAAGCACACAGTTGTGTATTATAATATTTGTTTCTCAGTGTTACTAAGCCAGAATTCTTTAAAAAGATATGAAGTCTTCATTTTTTCTCCAGGTTTTCAATACGGGAAACATTAGTAAAGCAATTTTTTTTTTTTTTTTTTCCAATGGTAAGTGACTTGAAGCTGGAGACAGAGAAATGGATTACATTACATATTTTCTACACAAACGTAGGGATTAATTTAAATGATTCCCCTAAATCAAAATAACTAGACTTTTTGGAAGCCTTTGAAGTTTAATGAATGTTTATTCTTGCCATCAAGTGCAGGTTTTGGGACACCCTACAGGACCACTAAAACAAGATGATCTAAAGCTATTTATATAAAATAAGCCAAAGCCAAGATGTTTGTATTAAAGTTATGAAGAAAATGCAAGTATTTAAAAGTAGCTAATATTTTGTTTAACAAATTCTAAGTAGAAGTTGCAGTGTTGTTCCCACTGTGCTGTTGATGTCTATAGCTTAAGGCCTATACATTAACTACAGTTCTGACAATTTCAAAAGTAGACTTGATATAGAACAGGTCTCTTCGGTAGCTTGTATGCTCTCCTACTTCTGGTTTCCACTCTTAGGGACACAGAAAAGCTAACTTTGCTCTTTCAGAATACATTTGGAATTCCTTTCAAATATCTCTTATCAAAGTTGACAAGAAGCACCTATTACTTACAGACATTTCAATGTGGGTTTTCTGTAGAAGAAAATTAAATCAGGTCATGAGATGTAATAAACCAGACATAGGATTTCCAAATACATTTTATTTCTTTCATGGTTAATACTTTTTGAAGTGCACTACTGAAATGCTGCATAAATGTAATACCTGGTTTTCCTCTGATGACCGTGATCGACTAAAACAGTAGGTAATATTCTTGGAGATACTTAGCTTCTGATAATTCAGCCATGCAGACGTTCTCCAATTTTTTTTTTTCCTAGAGGGCCATTTTCACATGTACAAAAAAACCCTTGAAAACTGGATATTTTTTATATCTAAAATTCACAGCATGTCTTGCTGTTAAATTGCCACCTTAGAGGCCTTTTTTAAATTTCATTGAAAAT
Source organism: Platalea leucorodia (assembly GCF_965183815.1). Taxonomy (NCBI): domain Eukaryota; kingdom Metazoa; phylum Chordata; class Aves; order Pelecaniformes; family Threskiornithidae; genus Platalea; species Platalea leucorodia. The sequence goes on from NC_138830.1 coordinate 40,648,941, forward strand.
GCATATTAAATCAAAGTGATAGACACATGTAATGTAAAATGTCTGTCAACAATTAGAATCCCATTTGGAAGTTTGTAAAGCATAACAATTTAAAATGAATTTAAATTGAGAAGGAAAGTTTTTAGATTGAGAAGGAAAGTTTTAGCCTGCAATACTGCAATTTTGTACAGAACAAATCCAGATTTTTTTGCCCTTTTCTGAGTGAAAGAGAAATAAAAGAGCCAGAGCTTCTATATGCCGTTAGTTCACCATCATGTGTCAGTCAAGCAGCTTCATTCTTTGCACAATAAAGTCCAAATTATATTGATTCTTTGATTTGGAAAGATATCAGAAAGCACTAAATATGCAAATAGTATAGCCCAATGTAAAATTCTGTTGCCCTGTCATGAAATCATAGCATTGCCCAGGACAGAGGGGACCTTGAAAGATGAACTGGTCCAACCTTGCATTTTCAAGGAACTTAGAATACATTGCAGTTAAGCCACTTGATAAATTTGTGTGCTATGTATTGAAAAGTGCAACTGTTTTTATTGGGATAGACTAAATCCCTATCCAGTAACATCCACATGGTTGGAAAAAATGCTTTGAGGGAAACTTTACAAAATTTCCTTTTTATTCTTCTAAGAGGATGACAAGTTTTACACACAAACCTCCTGGACATCCTGAAATCATAGGATCCACAGGCAAACAGGACCACTGGAGCACTGAGGCCAAGTGCCTCCAAGGTAGTTTTGGCCCTGGTCCTTGGCCACGTGGCTCCGCCACTGAGGACTTACCCACCTAAATGGGGACCAGGATTGGCAGTCAAAGGGGTGCCTTTAGTGTAGAAAGAGCCTTATATGCTATAGAAAGCAGTATCTCACCTGTATCCTCTCCTGTTTGGTGAGCCAATGCTTCAACTCCTCCGGCATGATCTCTGCAGTTCAGAATGAGAAATCATTCAAAGACGGGAACTGATCTCTCTTCCACCCTAGGAAGGAGTGCATATCCCATGTAAAAAGGGCTCTTCATAGACCAGTTGGAAAGGAACCTATAAAAAGATTGTATTTAGAAACACTGGACAGGTCTGTGCTGCCCTACTGATAGCTAGATAAATTTGGTCATGTGCCTAAGCTACAAAGTTCGGGCTGACACCTGGATTTCCCCAAAGTCTTGGGCCTAGCAAAATTTGGGGATAGATTAGGGTTTATGGCTAATATTTAATGAATACAACGTAAACATCTACAATATGGTTTGTCATAAAATGAAAGTATTTTCAATTAATTTCAAATTTTGTAGCATATATTTGTTTTTAGTTTTATAACATGCGTGTTTCTAAGCAGTATTCCATAATGCCATCTTTCTACACTGAAATTTGTATAATCTTGTAGATATATGCCAATGCTTCAAGCATAGAACATTGCATTCTCTGTAGTGATACATAGCTCCTTTAAGCAGATACACTTCCAGTGCTGATATACTTGTGTATAATTCTTCCAGATTAAATTCTGGCTGTTTCTAGACATTCCAGTTATCACTTTGATTGATTTTATGAGAATGACAATAAGGAAGCAGAATAATAAGAAATGCAAAGCATATTCTACAGTTCATTTCTGAAAGGAGAGTCAATCCCATGAGAACTTTCTGTAGTGTGTTACCGGTTACAATTATTTCAAAAATAATTGTGTGCTATCACAAAAAAATGGATGCAAATTACCAGCAAAAGTTTTTGTCTTTGGTTATTTAGCATTTATATCGTCTTTGAGTAATCCCCTTGAAGAGCCAAGATTACCTGTGATTAGCAGATTTGAACAGGTGGTTTAAGGAGCTGCACTCCTAAAATGTCATAGTTGTTTTGCTTAGAGAAGCAGTGAGTGCTTTCCCAGTCACCAGCAAGCAATTCCTGCAGGCTCCCCTGAATATGGCAACAGCACCAGTTACAGGATTTTGTTGCCCTAGGCAAAACATTAAACGTAGGCCCCTCACAAGGCAGAGTCACTAGCACAAGAAAGTGTTACTAAACATTTTGCAGCTCTAGGCAGCTGCATGCTCTGCGTGGCTGGTGGTGGCAGCGCTGGCCCTGAATGTAGATTTGCCTATCTCTCACCCGTTAGGCTCACGTCCATCTCACTTTTTACCTTTGCACTGAGTTTACCTAATTGCTTCCGCTCAGCGTGACTCCCCTAGCTGAACGTGGGCAGGTCTTGTCCTACTTTAGAGCAATCCATTACCAGTGGGGCAAAGGAGCAGCAGGTCTGGCAGCCCTTGGAGAGCAGCACTGGCTGAAACTGAGTTTTGCTATTAGAAGATTCTAGCAGTGAAACAGAGTAAGTGAATACTACTGCTCGAACAGAGTGAGTGCAGCAATGTTATTGTGTTTTGAGATTACATGTACAGTGTCAGGGAGGGCGGTACTGAAGGGGGAGGAGGGAATGAACCATATTTATTCTTTAGTTAATTCCACTTAATTCAGTACATTTATAATGCATTTGGCTCTATGTTTTCATGAAACTGTCATTCTTAGATACTATAGCTTTGCTTGTGCTTTCACGCAGCATAAAAATGGAAGCTGCTTCAACTGCAGAAGAAGCCAGGTTGAGTAAACTTTAGAGACAGAGCAAGTGACTTCAAGCCCTAAAATGTATGGGAGTGCAAAAGTATGCAACTGTCAACTAAACATATTAACAAAAGACATCTTACTAAGAGGTATGTTATTTACATGCTAATCATTGTCACTGGTGACTTCTCTAGACCTTTTTTCTATGTAACGGTTGTTTACACTCATCTGAAGTTAGTAATGGGCCTGATCTGGCACACTCACACAAATACAGCTCCTCTCAGAAATCAGTTTGTATAGACTGTGGGCTTAGACACATATTTTATTTGCAAACAGCTGGAACAGCTTAAGAAGTTACCGTACCACGCACTGTTGCCCCGTGCAGATTTCCATCCCTTGGTGGCGGAAGATGTCATTCAAACATTTTTGCTAATGTTAGCGCAACACAGACTGGAAGACCCCACCCGCCGATTGCCCCAGCTCAGCTGGTGGGACTGTCTCTTCCAGGGATGGGGCAGTGACAGACGGTGGCCAGAAACAACGCATTTGATCATCACAGTTAGCCCCTGCTGGAAATTTGCTCATGTGGAGTTCTAGACTGAAATATTGCCCATACTACCCTGTCAATGCTCTGCTTCCTGCACAAGGATGAATTTCACCAATAATGTGTTCAGGATTGGGCACTTGCATTGCAGACTTCTGAGGACAAGAAAAGTGGCTTTTCATAGTCTCAGAAGTGAGCATATGATGTATCCTGCAGCTTTACAAATGGATGTAGAGCATCTGGTGTTTGATGCACGTTCTTCCTAAATGTACTATATTGTCTTATATTCAACCATGATTCTCCCCTTTTTGCTCTGCTTGTTGCAGTACGTACATGATGTAAGGATGGTTGAATTGCTGAACCAGTACAGGCTGAGGCTACATTTGTCTTTGCATGTATGATTTTGCACCAAGTGCCTTTATTATGATTTAAAACTTACTCAAGTTTTAAATTCTTGTTTGGGCAGTGCTTCTAGGGTGTCAGTAGCTAGGAGCGAGCTCAGACGAGCTTAATAATTGTGTACAGTCATGGGCAGAGCCAGCTAGACTGCGGAAAGCTGCGTACAACATGCAAATAAATGTGTTCTGCAATCCTGGATGCTCCATTTGAGATGGAATTTGAAGTTCTGTGAAGGAAGACTGTAACATAGAATATGTAACTCAGGGTGAGATTCAAGAAATAGTTTGTACAGCCATGCTGGAAGTCCAAGCTTACCATATAAGCATTAAAGGAGGGAAACGATTTTTCTAAACCCAAATCTGGTTTCTGGATTTGTGAGGAAGGATCTTGTCTTTTTAAAGTCTCTTTTGGAGGATTGCTTTTTTGAATCTTGTGACTTGAGCTTTTCTTAGGGAAGGAAAGGAAATCGTCAGTTTCACCTTCTAGGTGGCAACTGTATGATCTTGGGTTTATGGAGCAGGAGTTTTCAAGGCTATCTCTGGGTCACTGATGTAGTATCTGCTGATAGTTCAGTAAGAGCTGGCTGGCAGCTCAGTGCTCAACTCTTCTCCTTCTTACCTGCTGCAGAATTATTTTAAGAACTCAGAAACTCCTGGAGTTACCTTTTGACATAGGTGGTGGCTGTTGTTGCCATCTGAACATTAAATGATCACTTATGGGAAGAAAACTGCAAAAATGCGGCCGGGGGAGCAGATTGCTCCACGAGGAAATGGGCTCCCCACAAGACGCAGATAATGCATGTGCAAGTCTGTGAGCAAACATATTTACACTCAGAGGGATAAATTTTTCACACTGCCATTGCAGATCAATTCTGTTAACAGGCTGGCGCAAACCAGGGCGAAAGGTGGATCGTGAGGACTCTTACTTAGCCCAGGCATGGAAAGCAGAACATTATTCATCAGGCGTATACTTTATTTACTAGCGGCTGCCAAGCCACCTTACTGAGTTGATGGAAAGAGTATGACAATTTTCACATTGTAAACACCATGCATTAATCAGGGCACCTCAATATTATGCAAACAAAATGTATGTACTTACAAATACTTCCACTGTATTTGAATCAAAAATATGTCATGAAAACGAGAGGGGTTGTCAGGTTCATTTCATCAGTCGAGAAATTTGGGACTCCACAGGCAACATTTCCCCTGAGATCTGAGACATATTTATCCCGTAATCACTGCATATTCTCCAGATTATAAATGAAACCTTAAAATGTAAATAAAAATGCACACTCTGTAAATCTGATTTGACAGCAAAAATCTTTTTGTGACAACAAGAGGTCTTACTTTGTTAGATGATTACCTTGTAGAAAATCATCTGTGTGCCTCTTTCACAGACAATTGCCATGTGAAATTTTGGCCTTGTATTTGTATTTCGACAGACTACAGAATTTTTGTGTAGTTTTGTTTCAAAGGTAAGCAAATCCTAAGGGAACACTTTTTTAAGAACACACTTTTTTCCTTAAATATCCTGGAAAATGCAACCCTCAGTCCTATTCCTTCATTTGCTTTTAAATGGCTCCCACCTCCATATTTTATACTATTTTAAATAGTGCTTTGATAAAGAAATGATAGCTATGATAATTTTTTAAAAATCAACACTAAAACTCATGAATAGATACCTCGGTGCAGAGCAATTGTGACTGTGAAGTTTTCCTACTGTATAAAGTCATTTTTCTTAAAGCAAGATGTTTAGAGGAAATCTTGACTGATAGCTAGTTATATCTCATCATCCGATATCAGATGTATTTTTTCATGACTCTTCTTTTGACATGTACATATTTCAGTGTCTTTTTTTTTTTCTTTTTTCTTTTTTTTCCGTTCTACCCAGAGTTATTTCTGTGATGAGAGACATCACAATATGTCTTTGGAAGATGTCTTTGCAGCCCAGAATGGTTTTTAAAATTTTGTATCTAAGGAGAAATCTGTGTCACTTAATTTCTAAACTTCTGTTTTTCTGGTGGAGGCACATGGTGGCTTTATTTGGCTGTGTGATACACTAGGATATAAAAAAAAAAAACAAAAAAAAACCTGTGCTGTAAAGGCATGTGGCTTGCAGAGAAAACTTCCCCTGTGGCATCAAATAAAATTCTTGGTTCTCGTAGAACTAATAGACTCATTCTGTCCATACATGATGACCACTGTGTAACAAGTTGGTGGGAAAGATTTCTGACCTAAGCAGCCTACCTGAAATACCCTCTAATTTATTTCATTAACCTAAAAAAAGGTATATAAAGGATAGAGTGATACCTTGGGATCAATAATATTGAAATCAAGAAATTTTCTCAAGTGTATGGTATTCAATAAAAAAAACAAGCTTATTTTTTTAACATGGGAAATAAGACATTCTGCTATAAAAAAGCATATCAAATAGAGGAAATAATGATAGGCTTTAGGATGTGAGAGTATTTGTAATTACTAGTACTCTCTAGGTTCTCTGTGTAGTCATGTAAAAGTGCATGAAAGTCCTTTGCAGTGCTGCATATTGTCTTTCTGTATGTTTTTTTTTTCTGCCTTGTGGGCTGTACATACAGAATAGTTGCCTATACACTGATGCGGGATATTGCTGGTATTTTTTTATTCCTCGTTTTTTAACTCTCCTGCCTGAGAAAGAGGATTTTCCATCCAGCTTGTTTACTTCATGATTTATGTCTAAATTGACACAGTCCTTCGGAGGCATTCGTGTTAAATTTGAAACAAACATATTTAATGCTCGTGTTGTAATAAAACAGCTAAAAGAGCAGATTAAAAAGATATGCACAGAGGGGTCTGATTGATTGAGGGATTGATTTTACTACTTTTCCCGTAGGTGGGTAGTGATGGCTGTAAATCTCTTGATAATCATTTCAGAAGCACCTTCATCAATAAACTCAAAAGGGACAGCTAGGTGTAAAAATTTGCCAGCCATCAGGTCAAACAAAAGGCAGCAAATGTGTAAAGAAAGAATTGAATTAAATAATCCCACCTTGGCCGGTTATGGCATTAGTCATGTTCATTTTTATCTCGGGGGCGGAGGAGTTCCCCATCACTGCGATTCTCTGGGATTTGGGAGAGAGAGGGGGAGGCTCTTTCCCTCTCTTTTTTTTTTTCCTTTTTCCTTTAGCTCAACCCGTATTGCTCACGATTCCATTATGCGGCTAAAAGCTTGTGTTTGTGAGCAATGATCAATTATTAGTTGTCAGTAATAATGGAGAAGGATTCAATTCTGGTGCCCCCCCCCTTATTTTTTTTTTTTCTGGGGAATTATCATTAGAAAATAAATCAAAAAAAAAAAAAAAAAAAAGAGAGAGCAAGGGGCGGAGGGGTGCTGACAGCATGTCCACAAAAGTAGTCATACCTAAACCCACACAGTCACAGGACTTGCAATGTCCACATTGAATAGCGTGATCCAGGCTATTGATAATAAAACAATTCCAGATAGCTGGTGCTCGCTGCCCCTGGGTAGCTGCGCCCCAGGACTGTCTCAAAAGTTTATTATACACCGGAGCACAAAGCCAAGTTCCCAGCTGACTGCAGCATCTGGAAGCCCCTAATTACACACATTTCTGAAATGTATGTAACCTGTGTTAGCTGAAAAACGGCTTACTTGAGAGGTCAGCTGTAGAGACGTTTGAAACTCTTGTGCAGTGTATCTTTTTTAGTTGAAAAACAGGCAAAAGGAGAACATAGAAGACGGGGGGGGGCGGGGGGGGCGGGAGAACAACTGCCCTGCTAACAGAAAAGCAGGTATTTTTGCAGTGTGAAAATGGGAATGGTTCGGTTACCCAGAGAAAGCGGTTTCTTGGCGGTGCTCCCGCTCCCGCGCCGGGGCAGCGCGGAGCCGGAGCGGTGCCGCAGGTCGGGCTGACCCCGGCTGCCTCCGCCGGCGGAGCGGCTGCCGCCGCGCACGGTCCGCCCTCCCAGCTGCTCCAGAGGTGAGAATTTGCAGAAAATATGAAATCAATTGGATTTTCCCCCCAGATCGTTATTAACGATGTATTATAACTATGTGGGGATTGTGTAGCTTTTAACCCCTGCGTGTTAAGGGTGTTGTGTCTGATCGCAAACCTTAATAACAATAATCCAGTCTAGTGCGTTGCATCTCATTGAAATCGTCTCTCAGCAGAATGAACTGCAAATTATCCCCTGTTTACCATCTCCCTTCAGTGCTCATCTCAATGAACTGGAGATCGATCCCCACCACGGGTGTCTTCCAGCCAGGCTGATTTGCATTGAAGCACATTAGAAAGCCTCCCACCTCCATTAAAAAGAATAATCCGAGGGAAAAAAAAAATCTCCAAGGTGTGGCGGGGAGGGAAAAATATCTGTCACTGTCATTTGGAGCTTCGAGAGGGAAAACCCAAGATCAGAGTATTTACGCTTGTGAACTCTCACAACTTCTGTTAGAGACAACGACATTTAATTGATGTATTGCTATCAACAACAATAAAGACCGATTTTTCTCTAGCCCTGGCAATGCTGCTCTGCCCCCACCCTTTCCCCACCCCTCCCGGCCCCCAGCGAAGGAGAGGAAAACAAACAATAAATAATCAAGCGGTCCTAGATGAAATACCAGGCACCGCTTTATACACTAGCGAGGAAGAAGAGAAACGAAAAAAAAAAAGTTATAAAACTTAATTTCTCCCGATTAATTTCTTTTTCTTTAAAGCACTGTTTTTCGTCTTGTTGTTGCTGTTGTTGCTTTTTAATTACCAGTCCACGGCCGCCTTTTTCCAGCCACGAAGCAAAGGTACTGCGCATCTGGGGAAATTTGTCTTAAGCTTAATCGACAAATGTATAATGAAATTGTAAACGCGAATAATTTTGGGAGAGTGGGTAGATTAGAAACCGTGGGAAGCTAATGCAGTGATTGATACAGTTGGAAAAACAGACACAGATGTGTAAATAGATCTGCGTGGGTATTTTGTGTGCATCTACGTGTGGCTCGCTAGAAGTAACGTGTGCGTTTCTGTACGTTCAGGTTCGGTTTCTCTCCCACTGTCTCAGGGTAAGGAGGGTGACAGCCTGCGCTGAGTGTATCCATCTCTGCCGAAACATCTCTTTAAATATTCAGTGAAAAATAATGTCATGTGAAGTACCACCTATAGCAACATTATTATCTTCATTCTTCAACATCATCCCCGCTGATAGCTTCGTTTGTCTTTTTCTCAAAATCTACTGTACCAAATGCTGCGGGGAGGGAGGGGGCTCGCCCTGTGCAGAAATGAAAAGAAGCGTCAGTGACCACTTTGCAACGCTGACTAAATACTGGAGTGGCACCTGGGAGGCTTTTTCGGTTCGTATGCCTTTGGTTGGTTGGGTTTTGCGGCTGTTGGGTTTTTTTCGCCCTTCTTGCTAAACGTTTTACAGTCTCTTTCGTTTAATAATGAGAAGAAAACGCGGGTGAGCCCGTTCCTCGAATGGGAAGATTTCTCCCTCTCTCCCTTCTCCTCTCTCTCGCTCTCTAGGTTTTACCGGCTCATTTGAAATTGAAATGAGTTGTATCTGATCAGCCTCTTGCTTTTACAGAGCGTTTGTTAATATTAATACGGGAAAAAGGAGTAGCTTCTATAGAAGAGTAAATAATCCAGCGGGGGGAGTGGGAGGAGAGAGCACTAGATGGGTCAGGGTGGAGGAAAAGAAATCGCCTGCGCTCCCGCTTCTCCCAGCTCAGCTTATTTTACGGAGTAACTTTCCGTGCACGGAGCAGAGTGACAGGCGCGGGGTGCGGAGAGCGCCGTGAGCGCGGGGAACACACGCCGTTCACCCGCAGTGTATGTGCGCCGTTGGATACACCAGATATTAAAAATAGCATTCTCTATAGCCTCTTTGCAACTCTACTTTTTATTTCAAGATCGTGAAATTTGTTTGTAAGAGGTTCCTCCTCTGCAAGTAACACCCGGGCGTAAAACTTTGGTGCGTGACGTGCCGCAGGGTAGGAGCACAGCGCCCGCGCCGTCCCGGCGGCGTCAGCGCTGGGGACCAGGTGCAGCGGGCGACCCAGGGGCGCGCAGCGGCCGCGGCTCGGCTCGGCTCTGCCCGCGGAGCCCCAGCCCCAGCCGCGCCGCTCCGCACCCGCCCGGCCGCGCAGCGCCGCGCAGCCCGGCGCCGAAGTCCCCGGAGTTCGGCCGGCCCCGCGCAGCGTCTGCGGCGGCTCCGCCTGCGCGCACGCCCGGCCCGGGGCACCCGCGGGCCGCTCCGCGCCCGCCACCAGGCTCTGCGCGGCCGGGGCCGCCTCCGGCGGGGAGATGCGCATCGCTCCCGCTCGGGCTCCCGGGCTCCGGAGGGAAACAACAGTCAGGAGCAATCCCGCGGGGCCGGGGAGCGGGGGCAGCAGCGGCGTCGGGAGGGGGACGGGCAGGCGGAGGGGGAGCGGGGCCGCGGAGCGGGGCGCGCCGCCCTCCCCCGGCCCCGGCCCCGGCCCCGGCCCCGCCGCCGCTCGCCTCGGCCTTCCCCGGGCGGATTGACTCCGGGCGCAGCCAACCGGCGCGGCGCGGCGGCCGGGGGCGGGGCGGCCGCCTGGTCCGCCCGCCGCTCCCAGCGGCGCCCTAATTGTCCTGGGAATGTGTGAGGTAAAAAACAAACCCTTCCTATTTTCAGCACCCCTCGGGCCCGTGATATATGGAAAGAGAAAGGGGGGAGGCGGGCGAGAGCTGGGGGAGGGCGAAAATGGATCTTTATTTGCAAATGCGGGGACAAGAAGGAAAAAAAAAAAAAAAAACAAGAAAAAAGAAAAAAAACACCACCCGAAACTTTTTGCAGCAGCGGGACGGAGCGAGCGGCCGTGCGCGGGGCCGGGCGGCAGCCGGAGCGCGGCCGGAGCGGGAGCGGGGCTCTCCCCGCGCAGGCACTTGCCGGGCGCCGCCGGGGTGCGGGGCCGCCCCTCCGGGCCCGCTGCTCCCCGCCGACCGCCCCCCAGCCGTGCGTCCTCCCCGCGATCGATTATTGCTTACCCTGCCCTCCCTCCGCGGGCCGGGGCTTCGGGCGAGGCGGGGGGGGAGCTTTTTAAAAAAAAAAAAAAAAAAGAAAAAAAAAAAAGTGAAATGCAGCGCAAAACTGAGCGAGGGAGGGAGGCGCGGGGAGCCCGTCGGGGCTGGAGGAAGGGGCGAGGGGAGACACATTCCTATAGTAACCGGGATGGCGCGATGCAGCCCCAGCTGGTTGCTAAGAGGGTTAAACTGTATCCAAACAGCTTTGGGGAAATCCAGCCCCTTCTTCTGCCACATGGATCGACTCATTGGGTGGGAGCGGCGGAGAGACAAGGGTCTCCAGCAAATCAGCGCCTAATTGATTAAGGCGAGCTGGTTTGAATAGAGCTGGCCATGTGCCAATCGCCTTTCAAAGAGCCCCTCTATGATTAATCGCAATGCATTATTGATAATCATAATTATAGCAGGACACATGCGCGGTGCGCGGAGGATTGGGGAGGCTGGGGGGGGGAGGCTCGATTTCCGTAATTTTGAGAAGATTTTTTTTTAGTAATTTTTTATTCTGCCCCAGCTGATGTTTGAGCCAGCATGTCGCGGAGGAAGCAGGCGAAGCCTCAGCATTTCCAATCCGACCCCGATCTGGCCTTGTTATCCCAGCGAAATGGTGAGTTCTTCTCCTCTCCCTCGCACACATTTTAGCACAAACACACACAAAATAGATCAACTTACCTTGCGGGGAGACGGGACCGCGCCGGGCAGCGGAGCGGGACAGCAGGATCTCCCGGAGTTACGTGCGGGGGGGCTCCTTCTGGGGTTTTGCTCCAAGTTCTTGGCTTTTATTTTATTTTTTTTAACTCAGCGTTTTGTTTCGCCTGTTTCTTAACGAAACTCCAAACTCTTTCCGTTTTTTGATGTTTTCCCTCCGCCCTCCCCCCGCGGGGCGGTCTGGCATCCTGAGCCCGCGGGAGATGGATCCGCGCCCCCCGCGCCTCTCTCCGCGTCCCGCGGAGCGGGGGAACAAAGTGGGGCTGCCGCGGGGCCGCTGATCCCGGAGCCCGCGGGACGGATGCCCCGTCCGGCCACACACGCTGCCCGCGCCGGCCCCCCGAAAGGGGCGGAAAACCCCCCCGGGCACCCACTTTCTTGCCCCCCCCACCCCCCATCCGCAACACCCCCGCGGACCCTAGCGCTCCCGCAGTCCCGCCGAGCGGGGGACGCTGCCCCGCCGCCGAGCAGCCCCGGCCTCCGGCTGCACCGAAAGCTTCCTGGAGGCGGAAAAGTTGCCGCTGCCGGGCCGGGCCGGGCCGCGGGGGGGATCGCCCCGTCCCGGGAGCTGCCGCTGCCGCGCCGGGCTCCGCGCAGCCGCCGCGCCGGAGAGGGGCTCCGCGGCCGGCAGCGCGGAAGCTCCGGGCAGTGCGGGGGCTTGCTTTCTCTCCCTAAGGTTGTTTTTTATTTTTATTTTTTTCGCCGTCTCCCCCTCCTCTCCAAGTGGGTGAGCGAGGAATAAACGCTGGCTTTGTATCCGCCAGGATTTGGAGAGGGAGCGTGTGAAATATCTTATTTTTTTCTTTCTTTTTTTTTGTTTCCCTTCCTCCCCCCTTTTCTCTCCTCCTCCCGGAGAAGGGGGATTTCGGAGGAGTTCGGCGCAGCCCGGCGGGCGGCGGAGGGGACGTGCCCCTGCCCGTACCTGTACCAGGACGCGGGGCGACAAGTGGTCGGCGAGAGCCGCGGCCGGGAAGGCGGGGGCCGGCGGGGGCGCCCGCCCCGGGGGCAGCGTCCCCAGTCCCCCCTGCGCCCGCCGCCGGCCGGACCCCCAGCGGCCATGAGGAGGGCGAGCGCCGGGGAGCTGCGGGGGGACCGGCCGGCGGCGGGCGCGGAGGGCGCCGCGGGGCAGAAGCGCTTCAGGCGGGCAGGTAAGGGAGGGCCGGGGCGCGGCGGTGCCCCCTTCGCCGCCCGGCCCCGCCGGTCGGAAGCGCCTCGGCCCTTCCCCGGCCGCTTCCCGAGGACGCGTTGGCGCGGGGCCCTCCGCTCCCGCGGCCGCTCCGCGCTGCGGCGGTGCCCGCTGCCCTGGGCCCGCCGGGCTCTGGCCCGGCGCGGTGGCGGCCCCGGGCGCGGCGGTGCCGTGAGCGCTGCCCGCGCCCCTCGGCTGCGCGGGGGCGAAGCGCGGGGAGGGGGTCCCGGGCCCCGCGCGGTGAACCACGTCGGAAAGTTTGCGGGATGTTGTCCTGCCTCTGCGAGCGCTCCCCCGGCTTCCAAAATCCCTGGGACGCCCTCCTCTTAAACCAGCACGTACATAAGCGACCGCTTCGCGTAGCTCTGCCGAAACATTTCTTAAAAGTAATTTGGTTCCTGGGAGGCGACTTCTGGTTTTTAGCTGAGTTTTGTGCGCGTTGAGTGCACTCGAGTTTTGCCGTTTGCTCAGCATAATCCCCTTTCTCATCTCGGTAAAAGTATTTATTTTTCTTCCGATATTATTTCTACTTTCTCTTGAAGTTTGGAGCAGGACTTGAGGAAAACGTTAGGTTTTTATTTGTCTTTCATCGGCCTCCTACGAAAGAATTTGCAACTTGTTAAAGTGAGCAGAGAAAGGGAAAGCTGAAATGGAAATTATCTTGCTGGGAAAGCAGAGAGGGATTTTTCACATCTTCACTTTGTATGATTGCATCTCTTGACGTTCGCTGTCTTTTTTTGGTTTTAGTAGACGGAACAGATCAAAACACCGCCAAGTATCCTTTTTAAAAGTAGCCGTTTTCTTTTGGTTTTAGCGTTTTGATCTGATTTTGCACATCATTTTCAAATGAAAGACAGTGGGAGTGTGAGAAAGGAATGTTAACTGAGCAGCTTTCCTGCCTGTTGCTAAAGGATGTACTTGAAGTAAGTTGGATTTTGCCTGAAACGATGGTATGGAAGTGAAGCTTTTGTTTAGTTTGCGTGGCTACCGTAAGTTAAATAAGTAAATACAGAAGTTTATTATTTTTAAAAAATACCGACTGGTTTCCTAGGAAAAGCAGTGTGCTTTACTATAAAATCTGTAGGAGCCTCTCCCCACCCTTCTCTAGTAATGGTTTTAGGTTATGGCTGGTTTACACGGGTAGACGATAAGTTTTGAGTAAGTTGCCTAGAGGGTGTGTTTTGTAATGGTGTTTCAGGATTCAGAACGCTGTAATAATATTAGCATAGAGCTACCCTCCGCCTTTCCGGGGTCCCCAGCCCTGGCAGCAGCTTCACACTCGAGCAAGACAGGGTGGGTGAGCTGTGGTGAGGATGAGTTTGCATTATATGCCTTGAAATTGCAAAACAAAACCTCGAAATTCCAAGCGCTCCTTTCTGCCCCTTTCATACTGTGAATTCAGGTTTGCTAATTCATCTACAGTTTGCGCAGGGTGCAGGCAAATTTAGCATCGCTAGTCCTTAAGACACTTGCAGTAAGGTGCTGCTGGGCAGTCTTTTGAGCGAATGAATAGAGTGGCCCCGTGAAAATTTCTTGCATCTGATTTGAATTCTGGTTTGTTAAAACTTTCTGCTTTGGTTTCATATCTAAAGATCGATAGGAAAAAAAGCTCATCCGACTGCAACAGCATTTTTTTTTTTTTAACTGCTCTCTTTTTTTTTTAAAGTTCAAAGCTCATGCAGTTCACTTTTACCAGGAAGACTTTCCACTTAAAATGTATTTTTGGTGCAATAAATGGATAAGTAAGTTTACCCTTGTAAAATCCTGTGCATGTGCACATTTGATAAAGTTCGTATTGGATTAACCAGAACGGCTCTCAGATTGATAGCAGAAATTACTTGCAGCGTAAATTATATTCAACAAGTAACTAATTACTGGTAGGAAGTGGGCAGGAGATTGTGGGATTATTTCCTTTTGTTAATAACTCCAGCCACTTTCATGACATTTTAGATTTTTTTTGTTGCTGTTGTTGGTTGGAATTGCATTCCCAATTGTAAAAGAATATTCTTGGAGCGTAATTTTCCAAGGCAAAAGTTATAGTGGAGAAATAAGCCAGCTAGACTTTTAGGAAGAGAAAATATTTGCTGCCCTTCCATATAAAGGCTTGTCAGAACCAGTGGCTTTTCATGTCAAGAATGGATTTTGGTAAATTCCTGTTGCAGCATTATGATCATCCACGTAATTGTTACTGGGCCCATGAAATGAGAGAAATTATGATCGCTTTCTTTAGTAAGATCTGAAGGACAGGGTGCTTAAGAGAAATAATTGCTTAGTTAGGCTGCTTTTAGTTTGTTACATAATTAGGCCTTTTTGTGCGGTAACTGCAG